>NC_088191.1:5032012-5352698 GCF_028769735.1 Zonotrichia leucophrys gambelii | reverse complement strand
GAGTCAGTTTCCCAAATTCCCTCCTTGTCCTGGGCCCCCCAGAAAATAAACACAGGTTTTCCCTGACATTTCTGCCCTAATGGGTGAAAAAAGGACAGGAGCCCCAGAGTCACTGCAGGGAGTTCCTCTTTTTTATGGGATAAATGCAAGGGGTTCACTCCCCAAGTCCCAGAGAAAGGGGTTTTTCCCCACCCCCTCACCAAAGCTTTTGTTGGAAATTTTTCCACCCCTTAGGGAGATGCTGACACAGACAGTGCTGGCATTTTTTCACTGGAGCTCCTGTTCTTTAAGGAAAGGCTTTTCCTTTCCTCGGGATAAAGGGGGTGCCGGGCAGGAGTTTATCAGAACATACAGAACACCAACAAAAAGCTATTATGTGGGGTTTAAAAAGGGAAATTTTTAACCCTGGCTTTTTCCCCCTGTGTCTCTGCGGGTTTGGGGGAATGACAACAGAAATCAATTAATTTCAGGTTAAATTCCCTGAAAAACAAGAAGAAATAAACTCAATTCGGGTTCTTTCCCCGGGAATAACAAAAAAAAATCAACTCTTAATTAGTTCTTCCCCGGGAAATAACAAAGAAATCAATTTTTAAATTCGGGGTTCATTCCCGGAATGACAAGAAGAAAAAACTCGTATTTCAGTTCTTTCCCTGGATAAAAAGATAAAATAAATTCTTAATTTGGCCTTTCCCCTGAAACAAGATAAAATCAATTCAATTCAGGTTATTCCCGGGAATAACAAGAAAAGGAATCAATTTTAAATTTCAGGTTCATTCCCCTTTGGAATAAGAAAGAAATCTGTGGTTTCACTTTTTCTAAAAAAATTTCAACAGGATTTTTCTCCTGGGAAGCTGAGAAGTTTAGCGAAAAGGAAAAAAAAATTTTAAAACTATTTGCTTCTTTCCCGTGTTGTGCTATTGGAAAGTGTTGGAGATTGTTTACCCCAGTGATTTTTTCATTGGTTTCTGTGAGTTGTTTTTAACCCTTTGGCCAATCAGGCCAAGCTGGTCAGGACTTTGGAAAGTCAGAGTTTTCATTATTACCCTTTTTTGCATTTCGTATTTTTTAGTAATTTATACAGTTTTTTTTAATATAATATGTATAAAAAAATAATAAATTAGCCTTCTGGGAAAATGGGTCGATTTATTTCCTGCCTTCACCCGGGGTCCCCCAGCAAATCCAATAGAAATTAATTCTCAGTTCAGGTTCATTCCCTATTCCCTGGAAGCAGGAATGTCCTGAGAGCTCTGAATTGATCCAGGCTGCTCCCTGCAACCAGATTTTGTCCTGAGGTGGGGGTCAGGCTCTTCAAGAGATGAGGCGTGGGATACTTACACTTATAGTGTATTGTAATTAGGAAATAGTTGAATTATAACACCTGTATGGTCTCATCCTTCTCTTGAGACTGAAAATGGAATAAAAGTTTTTAAAATACCTCTCAGTTGCCCCATCTCTGGTCAGGAAAGGCTTAGTCCAACAAGAAGCAGCCTCCAGCTGTGCCAGGGGAGTTCAGGCTGGGTGTTGGGAAAAATCTCTTCCCTGAGGAGGGGTTAGGCCTGGCCAGGGTGGTGCTGGAGTCACCAAAAGGAGCAGATGTGGAGCTTTGGAACAGGGATTTGGCAAAGCTTGGATGGGACCCTGGAGGTCATTTCAGCTTGGTGACTCCGTGACGCCAAACTGCTCCTCCAGCAGTGACTAAAACACCTCAAAGAGCAGAAACCAGAGATTTTGGAGAACTCTGTGGTTGGGAGTGACACATCTGGCTGCCGCAGAAACGAGTGGGAGTTGGGGATGAAAACTCACACCAGTTTTCCCAAATATGGATATAAATTACCCAGAAGACCCATCTTTCCCACCATCCCTTGGCTTTTCCCCACTTCAGCTCCATCCTGGGCCAGCCCCTTTTCCAACATGACCAAAGTCCTGCTCTTGGTGCTGGGTTATCTCTGAGCTCAGCCTCAGCAATTCCCCTGAAGGATCCCAGTGCCACATCCCAGTTTCTGAGGAACTGCCATAACAAATCCCAACCTTTGATTGCAAATTCTCCTGAATGTTGGCAGCCACGACGGTTAAACACTCAGAGGAACTTTTGCTGATGCTGTTTCATTACATGCAGTAAAATTTCATACTCAGGAAATTTAAAAAGTGGGGTTTATTTGCTTTTAAAATGCAATAAAAATATAAAAAGTTAAATGTAATATAAATAATAAAATTAAGTGCAAAATAAATCAAAGCCTATAGTGAGAATAAAGTCCTAGGAGTTATTTATGTATTAAAGAGTAAGAACCCATTGCAATTCAAGAAAATAAAATTTCCTCTGATATTTTTCTACTTTTAATTCATGTCCTTATTGGACTTACCCTGGAATCTATCAGGAAATTGGGTGCCTGTAATATGAATAAACAATATAAAATTTTTATTCCTTTTTTTTTGTGTTCCATAGCTGACAAGAGTCCTTAAAAGTTACGGGGTGATTTAGTAAGTACTTGGGCAATTGCATCTCCAAACATCTTATTCCTTAATATTGCTTTCTCCTTAACTCTGTTTTACCACTTCATGGCACCAGTAAATGTGGAAATACAACAAAATCAGCTTTTCTTGGAGCATTCTGGCACTCTTTAGCCCACGACTGCCCAAGGCCAAGATGCTCAGAAGAAAACCAAAATATTCTTTTAAAAAATATTTGCCTGAAATTCTATGAAATTTAAAAAAATAAAAAATCTGGCTTCAGATTTATAACTTGAAAAGCTTCCAAGGTCACCGTGCCCTTCTCACATTTTTATGACTGAAAACAAGAGGAAAAAAAAAACCACATTAATTTTGGTGGGAATCAGATCCGAGCTCAGAAATCTCTTCCTGATTTATTTCAAGAAAGGAGCTTGGAAATGTTTAACCCAGAATGGCCAGAGGCACAAAGGCAGAGACTGCCCAGGGTATTTGCTCAGGGCTTTAATCCTCTCAGGCCATTCTCCTCCTCTCTTATCAACACAGACACACCAGGAAGGCTCCAAATGTTGGCTCTGCATCCAACGAAACCAAGAGTCAGGTGAGAAGCCACAGTTCAAGTTCACAGCAGAAATTCAGAGGTGTTTTTGGGGTTTGTTTTAAAGTTTCTTTGGTTGGTTTTGATATTTCTTTGGTTGGTTTTGATATTTCTTTGGTTTTTTGATATGTCATTCTGTCTTTCTGTACAAGTCAAAGCCCATTGAATCATGGAATTGCTAAGGCTGGGAAAAACACCATTAAGATTATCAAGTCCAGCACCACATCCCCAGTGCCACAGCCACACATTTTTTAGGACTTCTCCAGGGATGGGACTCTACCACCCATTCCAGGGCTTTCCAACCCTTTTCATGAAGAAATTTTCCCAATGCCGAATCTAAGCCTCTCCTGGGGCAACTTGAGGCCATTTCCTCTTACCCTGACACTGTTTCCTAGGAAAAGAGCTTGGCCCCACCCTTCCCCTGGAATGTTCTCCATAATCCTTCCCCTAGGGGGGCAATGCCAACAGAACCAGTTCATAGGCTGGGTGGGAATAATGTTCTTTGTGGATGTGAGAAATTCATCCTTGGCAGCAGGAAACCCTTAGAAAGCTCAGTTTAGGGACAGTGGTGGCACCAAGGGAACCAAGTGTCCAGAAAGTGTCCAAAAAGTGTCCAAAACTCAAGCAAAGTTCTCAGGAATGGTGGGATTTGGTTGAAGGTTGGGATTTGGTTGAAGGTTGGATTTGATGGGCTTGGAGGTCTTTTCCAACCTTTTTGATTTGATTCAAAGTTCCACATTCAGCAGAGCCTCTGTTGTTCCTCCTTCAGAGCGGTGCAAATTCAAAGCCATCCCTGCTTTGGACTGGGAGCAGCAGGAAAGGAATTCCTGAGGTTTTCTCTCTGCTTTTCATTAATGCTTTTATGATTGTGTTAGACCAGGATTAGCAAACACCCCAAGAACTTTGCCACTTTTTGCCAAGCCAAGTGCTTGCTGACAGCACCTTCATCCAGAGCAGGGATTTGGGAACCTTTCCTGCTGCTGTCAGAGCCTCAAACAAACGAGCTGAGGGAGATTGGTGGCTTTACAAAGCCACAGCCACGAGCTGGGATAAAACAAGGAAAGACAATGACAGCACGAGGCACTGACCTTGGAATTCCTGCCATGGAGCACATGGAATATCCCCTGCAGTGCTGGTGAGATGTGCGAAGTGAAGCTGGAGTGAAATTCCTGCTGTGCACTGCCTTCTCTTTGAAATCCTTCATTAACTCTGCCCTCTAAAAATGGTCTTCATTGTTTCCTCCAGTGAAACAGCAAAAATAACAGGAAAAAACATGGATTTGCAGCTCCAAAACAGCCAGATAATAAATGTGGTATTCTGTAAAACTGGCCAAATTCAATTAAATGCTTTTAAAAGTTTGTTTTGCTCCATTTAATTTTCAGAATTTTGCCTTCTGCAGGTAATAAGTGGGGAGGAGATTTTCTTTGGAAGCTCCCTGTGCACACTTGGGCTGGCTCTCAGCACAGGCGCTCTGGACAGGCTGGTTAAAAACTGCTCCTGTACCCACAGCACTTTAAAGCAGTCTTTGCTTTGCCTCCAATTAAAATACTCCAACTCGCCAAAAGTCACAGGGAAAGCAGGAAAAGCTGGTAAATATATTTTGGCTTAATGACATCGATTAAATCCTGGCTTTGTTCCAGCTTAGAAAGCAAAATAAAGGCAAAAGCTGCAAAGTTTTTGTTTTTCTGACAGGGCAGGTGAATGGAATAACCTCCTGCTCCTCTCTGGATGTGTGGCTGTGAAGAGCCACCGCAGGACTTTGTCACCTGCCAGTCTCCAGCCCCCGAGTGTCCCCTCAGGGCTGGCTCCTGTCACCTGTACCCCTCCCACATCTCCTGTCACGGCTGTTCCAGAGCCACAACCCAGCCACAACAGGGCAGGGGTGGCTTTTCCTCCCAGCAGCCGATTCCTTCATTCCCCTTTGCCAGTTTCATAGAATTTACAGAATTCACAGAATCACTGGGTTGGAAGAGACCTCAAAGCCCATCGAGTCCAACCCAGCCCCAACACCTCAACTAAACCCTGGCACCCAGTGCCACATCCAGGCTTTGTTAAACACACCAGAGATGGTGACTCCACCACCTCCCCAGGCAGAACTTTCCAGAACTTTATCACTTTTTCAGTAAAAAACTTTTTCCTAACATCCAACCTAAATTTCCCTTGCTTATGCTGTTTCATGGGTAAAATCCTGCTGCAGGAAAATGCACCTGCAGCAAGAGGCACAGCCTGGAGCAGGATGGAACCAGAAGGCTGCCAGTGCCTGGGAATGGCAGCCTGGTCCCCATCATATGACAGGAACATTCCTCAGACAGATGAAACTCGAGAGCTCTGCTGTTTGTCTGGCAGTCTCACTTTTCTGCCTGATTTGGATCTGGAAATATTCCATCCTCTGGCCAGGGGCTTATCTGATGGAAGACAACAGTGCGTGGAGTGAGCAAACAGGGCTGAGCTTGGCCTTTGTTCCTCCTCTGGTGCCCGGGGCCCTGCTCACCATGCCCAGGAACGTGAGCCACAGAAACCTGTTCTGATCACATGGTGAGGGATCACTTTCTCTGGGAGTTTGGAGTCCAGGAGCTGTCCCTGCACAACTGAGCCCTCCATGGCCAAATCTCTGGGCTCTACACACTTACCTTCATTTCTCAGCTATTCCACTCAAGGATTTCCTTCCTTCCTTCCTTCCTTCTTCCTTCCTTCCTTCCTTCCTTCCTTCCTTCCTTCCTTCTCCTTCCTTTTCCTTCCTTCCTTCCTTCCTTCCTTCCTTCCTTCCTTCCTTCCTTCCTTCCTTCCTTCCTTCCTTCCTTCCTTCCTTCCTTCCTTCCTTCCTTCCTTCCTTCCTTCCTTCCTTCCTTTCCTCTTCTTCTTCCTTCCTTTCTCTTCTTCTCTTCTTTCTCTTCTTCTTTCTTCTTTCTCTTCCTTTCTTCTTCCTTTCTTTCTTTCTTCTTTCTTCTCTTTCTTCCTTTCTTTCCTTCTCTTTCTTCTTTCTTTCTTCTTTCCTTCTTCTTTCTTTCTTTCTTTCTTTCTTTCTTTCTTCTTTCTTTCTCTTCTTTCTTTCTTTCTTTCCTTTCTTCTTTCTTCTTTCTTTCTTTCTTTCTTTCTCTTCTTTCTTTCTTTCTTTCTTTCTTTCTTTCTTTCTTTCTTCTTCTTCCTTTCTCCTTTCTCTTTTTCTCTTCTTCTCTTCTCTTCTCTTCTCTCTTTCTTCTCTTTCTCTTCTTTCTTTCTTTCTTTCTTTCTTTCTTTCTTTCTTTCTTTCTTTCTTTCTTTTTCTTTCTTTCTTTTCTTTCTTTCTTTCTTTCTTTCTTCTTTTCTTCTCTTCTTCTTCTTTCTTTCTTTCTTTCTTTCTCTTTCTTCTTTCTCTTTCTTCTTTCTTTCTCTTCTTCTTTCCTTTTCTCTTTCTTCTCTCTCTCTCTCTTTCTCCTTTCTCTCTTTCTCTCTCTTTCTCTCTCTCTCTTTCTCCTCTTCTCTCTCTTTCTCTCTTTCTCTTTCTCTTTCTCTCTCTCTTTCTTCTTTCTTTCCTCTTTCTCTCTTTCTCTCTTTTTCTCTCTTATCTCCTTTCTCTTCTTCTCTCTCTTTCTCTCTTTCTCTCTTTCTCTCTTTCTTTCTCTCTTTCTCTCTTTCTCTCTTTTTTTTCCTTTCATTTTTCCCTTTTTCTTTATAACCAGTTTTCTCTCAGGTGTCCAGAAGCAACACATCATCATCAGAGGACGCCTTAGGCTGCCTCACTGAAGAGAAGACTTTAGGCCTGAGAGCAATTCCTTATGCCTCTACAAACTTCCTGGGAGGTTTTGAGGCTTTAGTCCTGAGCTCTCCAAAGTCCTATTGCAGTAAACCAGGATTAACTCACTCACTCAGTAAACCTGCTTTAATTCCCCTCCTGTCTTCAGACAGCTTGCAGCCTCTTTGGGAAAAGAAATATTCAGGTCAGGACTCAGGACTGCCAACTCCCAGCCTTCAGCTGTCAGCCAGGCCACAAAAATAATAGGGACCAGGAGATTCAAATAAATAGATAGATAAAGAAAGAAATAATCAATTTGGTTCTGTTCTCTTTGCTTTTTAAGTTTTACATTTCTAATTTTTTTTTCAACATTTATTTTGCTTTCATTACAATTGCTCTCATTTAAACATCAAACCAGCAGATCAGTAAAGTGGCAAACCAGCAAACCCAGCTGGGAAATGCCTCCCTGAGTCCGTGTCCCCTCTCAAGGGGTGAAGCTCATCCTGAGCTCTGTTCCACACAGTCCCAAGCTCTCCTTCAGGATTTCCACCTGGCTGGGTGGGCACTGCAGAGGACCCCACCCCATATGAACTCCAGTTCACTCACTCCTAAGGTGAGAATGCTCCAACAGGCCAAAATATTCAAATTCACTCCATTGTCCAAGTGGTTTAAGTGTTGCTGTTAAGTGTATAAAGCTTTGCATTAAAGGTGAGTGCTGTTAGTCTGGGGACTGGTTTTTGTTAATAAGAGGGAGGTGCAAGGGAGGCCTAACTGCATTTGCACCTGCTCAGCGCAAGTGATCTTGAAATCCTGGAATGTTTGGGTTGGAAGGGACTTTAACATCATCTCATTCCACCCTGTGCCATGGGCAAGGACACCTTCCACCATCCCAGGGGGCTCCAAGCCCTGTCCAGCCTGGCCTTGGATGCTTCCATGGATGCATGGGCAGCCACAGCTCCTCTGGGCAAACTGTTCCCAAGATCTCACAGGACGGTGTCAAGGAATCCCCAGGGCCACTCAGGGGCTGTCCCACCCCCCCATGGACACCTGGACCTGTAGGGCTGTTTTCCTCAAGCAACTTCTCTGCTGGTCCAAGCTGAGCCTGGCTGGTGGCTCCCTGGGCACAGGGGGCTTTTGGTCACTGACGGCCATGGCAGAGCCTCAGGTTTTGGTCACTGAGGGCCACGGCAGGGCCTCAGGTTTTGGTCACTGACTGCCATGGCAGGCAGAGCCTCAGGTTTTGGTCACTGAGGGCCACGGCAGGGCCTCAGGTTTTGGTCACTGACTGCCATGGCAGAGCCTCAGGTTTTGGTCACTGACTGCCATGGCAGAGCCTCAGGTTTTGGTCACTGACTGCCATGGCAGAGCCTCAGGTTTTGGTCACTGCCATGGCAGAGCCTCAAGTTTTGGTCATGACTGCCATGGCAGGCAGGCCTCAGGTTTTGGTCACTGCCACGGCAGGGCCTCAGGTTTTGGTCACTGACTGCCATGGCAGAGCCTCAGGTTTTGGTCACTGACGGCCATGGCAGAGCCTCAGGTTTTGGTCACTGACTGCCATGGCAGAGCCCCAGGTTTTGGTCACTGACTGCCATGGCAGAGCCTCAGGTTTTGGTCACTGACTGCCATGGCAGAGCCTCAGGTTTTGGTCACTGATGGCCATGGCAGAGCCTCAGGTTTTGGTCACTGATGGCCATGGCAGAGCCTCATGTTTTGGTCACTGACTGCCATGGTAAAGCCTCATGTTTTGGTCACTGATTGCCATGGCAGAGCCCCAGGTTTTGGTCACTGACTGCCATGGCAGAGCCTTGTGCTGCAGAGGAGCCCAGGCTGGACAGTCGCTCCTTTGTTCTGCTCTGGCCTTGAGCATGGGCAGGGATGACTCAGTGAGGTGATCTCTGTTTGCTCTCCGTGTGGGAAGAGCAGAGTCCATCGGGCTGGAGACTGAGATTATCCAGGTGAGAGGGTTCTGCTTCCCCTTTCTTGTTTGCCAGGACACAAAACACCCTGGGCTGCCCTGCCTGAGCTCCTGTGAGCAGTCAGAGAGGAGCTCAGGGCCTGGCTGAGGCAGAGCCACGTGAGGGGAAAAAGCAGCTGCAAAGCCTTCCATGGCAATGTGGGGGTGAGAGAGGGAGAGGATGGGCAGAATGGTGGAATAATTTGGGTTGGGATGACATTAAAGCCTATCCAGTGCCACTCCCTGCCATGCCAGGGACACCTCCACTGTCCCAGGGTGCTCCAAGCCCTGTCCAGCCTGGGCAGATTCTCCTCATGGAGGCCAAGGGTTGGATCCACTCAGGTGAGGCCTCACCTGCAGGGCTGCTCCAGCCCTGGGCCCTGCACAGAAGGGACCTGGAGGTGTTGGAGAGGGTCCAGAGGAGGCACCAGGGTGATCAGAGGGATGGGGCAGCTCTGCTGGGAGCACAGGCTGGGAGAGCTGGGATTGTCCAGCCTGGAGAGGAGCAGCTTTGGGGTGGCCTCACTGTGGCCTCCCATGATTAACTGTAGGGGCCTACAGGGTGAGGAGACACTATTGACAAGGCCCTGGAGGGCAGGAGAAGGGGAAATGACTTCCAGCTGATAAAAAGTAGGTTTAGATGGGATATTGGGAAGGAATTCCTCCCTGTGAGGGTGGGGAGGGGCTGGGATGGAATTCCCAGAGCAGCTGTGGCTGCCCCTGGATCTCTGAAGTGTCCAAGGCCAGGCTGGAGCAATCTGGGTCAGTGGAAGGTTCCCTGCCCATGGAAGGGGGTTTGGGGCAGGATGATCATTAAAGTGTCTTCCAGTCCAGGCCATTCCATGATTCTGGGTCTGCCCACACCCCTCTGAACTCTCAGGACAAAGCCCTCGTGCCTGGCCAGCAGAGCCCTGGTGGACTCCAGCCAGCAGAGAATTGTGCTCAACCCCACGTAGGAGCAGGCAGAATTCCCCGTCCCTTGGGAAAAGGGAGCCAGCCCTCACGTAGGACCAGGATAAACAATACCAGAAGCAACAACTGCAAAAAAACAAAAAGGCTCCTTAATTCACCATGATCTGCTTTGTGACTCGTGCTGTGGAGAACATTAAACAGCTCGGACGTGTGCACACAATTACACAACAGGAGCCACGGCCAGAAATGGGCTGCAGGTGTGTTCTGAGGAGAATTCAACCTTCAAAAATCACTTTAATCCAGTTAAGGACTTACAAGAAGTTTGTGACTCTTGAGAAATCCATGACAAGGTCCCGTGCCTTCAGTTAACTCCCCGCAGCCTGCAGTGCTTGGAGCTGCACAGCCTCCGCCACCCTGGGGCAGGGTAATTAAGCAAAACGCAGCTAACGAAGGGGGAAGATGAAGTAACTGATTTTTGGCCTTTCATTTCAAAGAAAAGGGAAGGAAGGAAGGAAGTCACACACTTGTAACACCAAATATGTCTGTGATCTTATAGCAAAAAGTGCTGCCAAGATGTAAAATATTTGTGATGAGGTTTCATTAGTCAGGCTCAGATGACAGACTGTGACCTGATTAAATACGCAGCAAAAACAACTCAGCTGCTGCTTACTGAGGTAGTTTCAATCATCATTTCGGTGAGAAAAGATTATATTTACTTTATATTAAAGTCTGGTAGTACAAACATTGCATTTAAGCTGAGGAGCTGGTAATGAACAGCTGCAAGGGAGAGAACTTTTCCAAACATTCAGGTCAAAAGCAGCCATTGGATCATTTCCTTCAACAAAACACCAGAAAGCAAAACACTGAGGGCTGGTCATTGAGGAAGAGGAGGATTATTCACTTTGGGAATGTGTGAGACAACAGAGGCAAGAACAAGGGAAAGCTTTATGCAAAGAAAAGCTTTTAAAGAGGAACGGAGCTTATCCAAGATTGGATCCAAGGTCCTGGAAGGCCACAGAAAATGTTCTGTTGACTCCAATGGGTTTTGGATCACTCTGGAAGTGGAGAGGAAGGGATGGGGCTCCAGGCAGAGGCAGGCTGTGGGGACACTGGGATGCAGCTGGGAATAGATGGAGGAAGCCGTGGGGCAGCGAAGGGCTGGAGCACAGAGGCGAAGCCGTGTGCTTTTATTTGTATTCCTGGAGAAAAATAACCTGCAGGAGGGCTTGGGAGAGGGGAATGGAGGCAGGAGGAAGGCAGGTGACTGAGCAGTGATGCAATAGAGCCCTGGCTGCCTGTGCAATCCCACATCCCTTCCCTGCTCCCAGAGGAACAGGGTGTGGTGCTGGGGTGGATGGGGGCAGCAGGACCAGGAGCAGAACCAGGCACAGTCCTGGCCCTCAGCTGCTCAGCTCTGTCTCAGGGGGGCTGAATGTGGGTCTGCTGGAGGAGACTCTGGTTCCTCCTGAAAATCCCTGTCTGGTGCCTCAGTGCCTTGCCAAATCTCCTTCACCACAAACTTTGGGACAAGGCAGAAGCAGAGCAGTGATTCAGGCCTGGATTTGTCCTGAGCTCTGCCAAGTGCTGCCCACACAACTCTCCTTTTACTTCCAACCCAGGCAGGACTCGTGCAGTGCAGATCCTCAGTGTAGGGGTGAAATTCACTTTTTGCTGCTTCTTCTTTAATTGCACTGGGAGCATTTGTGTTAAATCCACCAATATTCAGCTACTAAATGTTGAGACAAACTTGCCATCCTGTTTTACCCCCTAGGAACATGAAAACTGTTCACTTGGACTTTGCCCAGCTGTTTAGTGGATTCAAAAATTCCCAAGCCATCCGAGACCTCAAGGACACCTCTGTGAGCACCTCCAGGGGAAGTAGCCAGGATCAGATTATTCCAGAATCGCTGAAGCGAGGGCAGAAACATCAAAAGCTTCTCCAGTCACTAAAGGAAATTACATCCCATTCCCTTTCAAGTCTCCCCAAGACCTTCATCCCCTCACATTCCCTTCTTCCTGCCAGCCCTTTGTTGGGATGGAACTCTCTCTTCCATCCTGCTGGAAAGCAGAGTTTATTAAGAGCATTAACTCAGGAGATGGAGGGGTCACACATCATTTTCACGTGCGTCATGCTGAGAGAATGAGCTGAGATCAACGCTTGGCCAGCAGCCACTTGTTTTTAAAACCAGTTGTTCACAGTTATTTCTCTTAATTATTTATTTTTTTGCGAGGCAGGGATGCAGTCCAAGAATGCCCAGCTTATTTTTATTCATAGAACATTTAAAACACCGAATTGTCCTCCTTTCATCTCTACAGAATTTAAAAGGCACCGACTTAAATTTAATGACACAACTTCTGTCTGATTTTAAGCAGCTCAGATGAGCACCTGGCAGGGAGATGTCCAAATCTTGCATAAATTCTTTCCCTGGAGGCCTCTTTCCTAACCTGGGGTGCCAACATGAGTTGAAATATTTGACTGAAGTGTCGCAAACAAGCAGCTGCCAAAAATTGTTATCAATTAGCACCATCCTACACTTAATAAAAGCCCAAACCCATCTGTTTGCAGCTCCCAATCTGTCTCAGAACGTCTGGAGATCCGGCAAAAATCTGAGGGGAAAGTTTGGCTTAAAAATGTTCAAAAAATCAGAACTTTTCAACAGAGAAATAGTTATTTACTAATGCTTATAAGAGTAATGGCAGTAAAATTCTCCTGTGGATTTAATTCCCCTGCAGATTTATGCAGATATATTTACTCATTTATAAACTAACATAAATTATGAATATATAAATTACCTTGTCATGTTTATTGCTGGCACTGCCATGTATGAATATAAATTTATATCCAGATGATCCACTCCAGTTCTCTGTACTCTATAACCCCTATTTTAACCCAGGAAAAGTTCAACTTCTCTAAAGCAGTTCTGCATTGACACTTGTAGCCTGAGCAATTTTGTCACTCCTTTATTACAGCTGACTGAGTCAGTGGGGTCCTTTTCTGACAGAGATTTTTGGATTATTATTGGACAGAGCTCACCTGGATCATTCACTGCTCTGCCTCCTCCACTGACTCACCTGAGCCTGAAGCAAACATTACTAACAGAGGTGACAGGGCAGCAGAGGCTCTGCTCAGTGTTTATTCTGTCAGTGATTCACTGAGCAGATTCTGGGGTAAGTACCCAGAATTAAAGCACAGCTTTGCCCCCAGCCCTGCTGACCTATTTTACCCCAAACATCCCGGGAATTCTCCCATTCCTTGACATTCCACTGGTTTTATTTCAGCTTTTACCAGCCAGACCATGAATAGATGGAATTAGGACCAGCCCAACCATTCTATAACTCAATGACAGCTCCTATCTCCCTATTTATTGATGTATTGATTGATTGGTGTTAATCATTTCCTTTTCCCCGTTTTTAGGGAAGCCGATCCACAGCAGCAGCCGATCCCTGTCCCGATGTTTGGGGCAGGGACCCAGCAGCAGGAACTCCCCTTGCCGTAACACTCTGTGCCTTGGGTGTTGTGCAACACCTTGAGCAAACACTTCCTCCTGCAGGAGCAGGAATAAAGCTGAGCCCGTCCCTGCCTCTCACTCCCAGCCCAGAGAGCTCCGGACAGGGCCACGCTGGGATCGCCACATCCCCACCCCAGGAACCCCAGAGCATGAAAATCCTCCTCATTTCTGCTCTTCTGCTGCATCTCCTCCAACAAGGTACTGCACTTTTTGTTTTAGTCCGTCACCAGTTTTGCTGTATGAAATTTTAATTATTAACTGGGAGATAATAGGGAGCAACAGCGAGTGAAAGCCTTTGGGAAATGGAGTTAGGGATATTTGGGATTTTCTGCTCAAAGCAATTCTCTGTAATTCTTTACTTAGGGCAACATTTACTTGTTTGAAAAGTGGCCATAAATTGCCTAAAGATACGCAACTGGTTGTGTGTGAGCCACTAAAGCAATACTTACCCTGAAAGTGAGAGGCCAATTTACCCAATCACACCAATTTATCAGCATTTTGGCCATAAAATAATGGATTTCTGTATGAATTCAATTACAATTACCTGATTTAAAGTATTGATCACCCTTTATTTATCTGCATGATACTTCAGGTTAAATTCAAGTGACTCCACCTGAGCAGATCCCACTTTTTTCCCCAACAATTTCTTTTAATTTCTGTCAACAGGGAATGGAATTTTTCAGGGCTTGGCCTGCACAAACATGTACAGGATTTATATCCATAATTAAACATAGAATTAGCATTCAGGCACAAATCTATAATTTGTTTTTTTGCACAGAATAACTGAAAATGTGCACACGATTAAGGTGTTACCTTTTTTACCTTGACAAAACCGCAATTTCATTGTCAATAAAATCCTCCCTAATGATTTTTTGTGCTGGTTGAAGCCCTTGGAAAAGCACACAATTATTTGTTCCTTATTACAAGTTGTTGTAGGAGGCCCAAGGAGTTTCCTTCCTCCTTCAAGCTTGAGACAAAGCCTGAAGGCAGCAAAGACCATGCACTGATTAAGAAACTCCCTCGAAGAAAGGATTCATTCCAAACAAAACCAACCAGTTTTCCTCGAAATTCTGTCTGGATCAGACTGCAGGGAAGGGATGAGTTTAGTCCTGAACCTCCCTTTAAACCTTGCCTTAACTTGAACTCTCTGGGCTGGAATTGCACAAAGGGTGTGGAGAGATAAAATTGGGGATCTGTGTTCCAAGAGGCCTGAAATATTCCTGGGATTGCTGCACAAGGACACACCTGAGGCCTGTGCAGAGAAATCTGAAAAACAGCAGCATTTTTTTGGAAAATAAACATAATTAGTTGCTTAAAAAAAACCATAAACCACCGTTGTGAGTGGCAGGAGTAAAGTTACACCTGGTAGCTGCTCCCAGCACGTGCTTGGTGCAACAGCTCAGCTGCCACAGGATCCCTGTGCACCATTAAATCAACAGCTTTATCAAGATACAACCAGGTTTGCTCTGCAATTACTTTTGGAAAGGGTTGAATCAAATAAATCAGTGATAAAAGAATGGATCAGTTTGTTTTACTGCCACAATTTGCACGAGGATGTGCTCTTCTGTTCCAGAGAGAAAATTACAGTAATTGGAGGCCTCTCTCCTGGAAAAACCTGGCCCTGGGGCAGGAATTACCGTGGGAGGTGCTCTGCTCCTTTGTTTTTGTGGGATTTCATTGGCTTTCTGGGCAGCTGAGGGGCGTTTTTGTTGTTGTTGGTTTATTTTTCAAATACGGGCCCTCAAGGATTCACCAATTCAGATGAAATTCCCTTTTGTAGGACATTAAAGAGTTCAGGGGTATCCAAAAGCTGCTGTGTCCTTGGTGCAAACAAACCATCCTTTTCCTGACCCTGGTTTCCCTAAACCTGGCCCCAGCTGCCAGGATGGACTGCAGGGTGTACCCAGGGCAGGCCCCAAATTGACTTTGCTCTGCATTTGCTGAACTTCAGAGCAGAAAACAAAAAGGAATTCTTATATCAGCCTTGCATTTCCTCACCCAGCTCTTTACACCCCCTCCACACTTTATGAGACCACTCAAAATGGTGTTAAGGAACCTCCTGGATTCCTTGCACTGTCAAGATTTTCCTGATTTCCTCCCTACCTCCCATTATTTTACCTGGCTATGTCCAAATGTCTCCCCCAACCTTCTGCTGTCCCTCCTTCAACCCAATTCAAGAGGCAAAAGTTGTAATTATTTATTACCACCCTCTCTTAGAGTTCTGCCACAGTTATTTCTGTGCCAGAGCCTTCCAAAGCAGGATTCTTGTTGCAAACCTGGCATTGTGTACGTTTATTTGCTGGTGCAGAGGCAGTCTGGGCCTGTCTGTCACGTGCTGAGATTTGGAGATTGCTCATTCCACAAACCCAAATCCATCCATTCATGTCACTGGGAAATGCAGAGGGAAAGGCTGCCCTGGCATGGCTGGGCTGGCCTGCTGGGACTTGAACTGCTCAGAGCTGGGGGAAGAAACACAAAGAGAATTGCAAGAAATGTTTGGACACCTGGAAGTTGACAGGGAGGGCAACTCCTCCAAAATGCACCAAAATGGTGTTGGATCAGGAGATGGGGGCAAAGCAGGGGAGCACAAGGTGCTGCAAGAACCCAAAGAATCACCTGGCCAGCCATGAAATTGGGTGTTTAATAAATTAAAATTGTGTTTTCATCAATCCCCAGGGAGCAGCAGAGAGAAGTTCTCTGGAGCTGAGCAATATGAAATCGTTTACCCGCAGAAACTGCACGCGGTGCACAGGAGAGCTGCAGGAACCAGCTCAGAGGTAGGAAAGGAGATCATTCCTTGGGTGATTCTGGGACATGGGGAAGGATTTCTGGAACTAAAACACCCTTGGGATTCAAGGGTAAGAGGATTTGGACAAACATTTGCTCTTCCAAAAGAAAGAAGTGGAGAAGCGAGGTGGTGTTCAGTGAGGAGGAGCTGAGGTGTCTTCAGAGAAGAGAATCCCTAAGGCCATCTCTGAACTTTTGTATCTGCAAAGATGTGGGGATTGATACTACTCAGAGTTTTAATAACCTGTGGACACTTTAATTTGGGTTAAATGAAAGCAATAATTAAAAGCAGCCATGGTCTGTGCAATTCCAGAGGGTGTTGCGGAAGTGTCTGAACCCAGCCATCCCCTCAGCCCTCTCCCAAGCACGCAGGATTTGTGCTTATGGAGGCAGAAATGAATTTGCAAAGTCAAATTTGCTCCTCTAATTAAAACCCCTCAAACAGAGCGACCTCCTGCTTATCCTGCTCCTGGCAGGATCCTTGTTTTTGGTGAGAGGAGGAGGAAAAGAACACGGCTGGCATTCCAATAACACCACTGGTGAGGCCAGGAGCTGCAGCAGAGCATTTTCTGACACTTAAATCTGTTTACAGAGCAAATATGATGACATAGTGAAGTATGGGATCAAAGCCAATGGAGAGGAAGTGGTGCTGCAGCTCCAAAAAAATCGGTAGGTTCAGCTCAGCTCTGCCCTTATTCCTCACTGGGAGCCACTGCAGGGTGTTCCTGCCAAAAACCAGCAATCAGGGCCCTGTGAAACAGAAGGGGGTTGGGAAATGCAACATTTCAATGGCAAGGAAAGAAAAGGGGAGAGAAGGAATCCTGTCACTGTTTGGGAATGTGGAAGAAGTGCTTGGGATGAGACATTGCCATGATGGAGGGACTTCACCTCCTGCTACCTCTGCTCCCCCATTTCCTTCCTGAATTGTTAAATCCTATGCATATTTGATATATTTATATTATTTCACAAGTTTTCTGTGACCATGAAGAGTCTGTGGGTTATAGAATTGTGGCCTGGAGTGACAGGACAAGGGGGATGGTTTTTAAGTGAGTGAGAGAGGGTTTAATCTGGAGATTAGGAAGAAATTCCTCCCTGTGAGGGTGAGGAGGGGCTGGGATGGAATTCCCAGAGGAGCTGGGGCTGCCCTGGATCCCTGGAAGTGTCCAAGGCCAGGCTGGAGCAATTTGGGACAGTGGAAGGTTCCCTGCCCATGGAAGTGGAAGAGCTTTCAGGTGCCTTCCCACTCAAACCATTCCATGATTTTAGGAGAGACTCAATGATCTTGGAGGTGTTTTCCAACCTTAATCATTCTGTGGCTCTATATTTATATATCCCTATATTATAGACAGATATAGAGATAGATAAATTATAGATGGGTAGATAGATAGGTAGATAGATAGATAGATAGATAGATAGATAAACTGATACAGATATTTACCTTAGCACTACTTCTCTTGAACCTGGGGTTACCAAATATAACCTGGCATTGACCGAATCTTCCTGGAAATCGAAAGTCTGGCTCCAGCAGAACATTAACACACACTCCAACAAGTCTGGGTTAATGGGTGCTTTTCCAGAGGCTGTGCAAATACAGTAGTGCCATAATCAGTTCATGTTAAAGATAGTCTATAATTAACTGCTTGCCCCTGTTTTAATCTAATCCAAATATTTGGAGCGGGGGGAGGGAAATGTGTTGTACTAAATTCTGCTCTTTGAAGAGAA
Organism: Zonotrichia leucophrys gambelii; assembly: GCF_028769735.1. Classification (NCBI taxonomy): domain Eukaryota; kingdom Metazoa; phylum Chordata; class Aves; order Passeriformes; family Passerellidae; genus Zonotrichia; species Zonotrichia leucophrys. The sequence goes on along the minus strand of NC_088191.1, from coordinate 5,335,059 downwards.
ATGGAATTGTGGCAGTGGAAGAGAGTTGCCCAAACAGGAGTCACTGCAGATGTGCTGCTTTTAGGAAGATGTAAGAAGGGCCAAAAAAAAAAATCAATATGTAATTATACATTTGTATCCAGATCTGCCAGAAGATGAGTTCATCCCAATGCAATCAGCACACTTTAATTGCTTTCTTCTTTTAGGAAAGTCTTTTTGTTTGAGTAAGGATTATGAGCAAGCAGAATTCCCCTCCCTTGCAGCTTTTGCTTCCCGAGTTTCTCCGATACTGAGAATAACCTGAGTAATTGTTTGAATTCCCCACATACTCGCTGTGCTGTGTCATCACCTCATTTCTACATGGCAACAATTTATTTCCTTGGAATAATGACTGCTCGGCTCTTGCAGGGATCTCCTGGCTGGGGATTATTCTGAAACTCTTTATTCTGCTGACGGCCGACAAATAACGACAACTCCTCACATCAAGGTAATACAGGAAGGGTTTCTCCCTTTTGCTTCCAGTCTTGAGGTCCATGAGATTCGTGGATCTGTGAAATAATGGGAGACGTGAGACAGAAGGGAAAGGTTTGAAATCCAGGTTTGAAGCCATTTAGGGTGAAGGACAGGGAAGTTGGGGTTGGTCACTGGTGCCTGTTGGGAATCAGCTCCACGGTTTGGCTTCCAAGGAGGCACCGCCTCCGTGGCTGCTGAACCATGGCTGGGCCGAATTCCAGCCTTTGATGGGAGCCAGGGCCATCCCAAAGCTTTCAAGCTCCCGACCCTGCCGAGCACACTCTGCTCCACCTGCCCAGCCCCGTGACTCCATTTCCGCCCCGATCCCAGGCAGATCCCAGCCCGATAAGGCCCCATTTCCTCCTGGCTCACGTTTCCAGCCACGCTCTGAGAGCCCAGCTGCCTCCTCTGAGCCCTGACAAATCCCTTCTGCACCTGCACACTAACGGGGCTTGCTGCTGAAGGCATTTTTTAATTCTCTGCACACTGATCCTCCCCAAAGCTCCCACCTGAAGTTCTCCTCCAAGCTCATGAGATGGGTTTTAACAACACAATCTGGAATTCAAAGCCAAATTTTCTCTGTTAGGTGCAACTAGGAGGGTTCTGAATGAAATAAATGTGCATAAATAACTCTGGGTTGATTATTTTGGGTTATTTTTTTCTGAGTGTTCCAATTATTTCCACTCCCTGAATGAATGCAGTGAAAAACCTGGATAAAGACAAACTCGAAGAGCTCTACCTGGGCTGAACAGGGAATTCCTACCCTGGGGATATTGGATTGTGAGCAGGAGTTTTTCCTCTTGTATCCCCAAAGGATGGAGATAAATCCTCCTCTTTTCCCCAGTAATTTTCCCTTTGAAGATGTCTTTTTCCCTGTAACAAAGTTGGTATTTTGTGGTGGAAGACAAATAAATGTTAAAGTTAAACCAAAATCCACACAAGGAAACAAAAGGCACAGGGAATGAAGGCTTGGATACAGATTCTTAAGAATTCCATTCAGGAAAACGCTGGGGTAAAATTCTCCACAAGCCCTCAGTGACTTTGAAGTCTCTTTGAACACAGGAACAGAAACCATAAATCCTTAAGCCAATTAAGTCCCAAAACAGTTTCTCCTACCCATGTTTAATATAATACCTGTATTTTAATCTCACTGAAATGAATGCATTTAATTGATGGGTAATTAAAAATCCTTTCCTTGAAATTTGGGCTCAAGGAAATAATTTGGTGTGGACTTTAACTGAGTAGAGCCCAGCAGTGTGTGCTTAATTTGGAGCAGGGAGTGGGAATATTCTTATTTTTCTGTGCTGTGCTTTGACCAGAGCCCAGAATTGTTGGTTTTTGTCACAATTTGTGTGTTGAAGGATAAAAATAATGTGTCCACAGCCAACGTGGAAATGGTCATGAACTTTTAAAATTCCTTTTAAGCATCTCCTAATGGGAGACTTCTTCAAGTGGTGCACTTCATTGTAATTTGTAGGTAGTTTAATTTGTTTTCTGAAATCTCTGGCGGAGCCCATGGACACCCCAAGCTGACTCTGAGGATTTTTCCCCACCAGGATCACTGTTACTATGGAGGCCACGTGGAGGGCGATGCTGAGTCTGTGGCGAGCATCAGCACCTGCACAGGGCTCAGGTGAGAGGGGCTGGGTCCCAGGAGCACAATGTGCAATTTCTGGGATAAATGTTCCCATAGGAGAGGATCAGCATGGAAAGAAGTCTTGTGAGCTTTTATTCAGGCTTGGGAAACTTGTTTCACAAAGAAAAACAGAGGGAGAAGGGAGAAAAATAATTACTCTTAGATCCTTACAATGTTTCAGCTTTTCACCTCAAATCAGGATGAAAACATCTTTGAATTTCCCATTGGAATGAAATCCACTTTTCAACCACTTCTGTCAGGACAAACTCCCCAAAATTTAAATCAAATTAATAAAAATTGATAAAATTAATAAATTAATTTGATAAAATTAATAAATCAAATTAATTCCAAACACAGCTTCTCTTTGACTGAGAGCACCCAAATCTTCCATAATTAATTTCTGTTTCTAAAGTGTTGCATGCTTCCTCAGGCTGCTGGAATATTCCAAAGGTCACTATGCTTGGGCTAAATGCTCCCTTGATCCAAAACCTCACATTCCAACCCATTTTTTAGTGGCTATTTTGAGACCCGTGGCCAGAAGTTCCTCATTGAGCCCCTGGGAGCCTCGGACAGGGATGAGCACGTGGTTTATAAATACGAGGCTCTGAAACAGGAGCCCATCAAAACCTGTGGGCTGGTCAACAACTCCTGGGAGCAGGACTCCAGTGACCCCATCAAGGCCATCTTCAGGTCCAGCAACAGCCCAGAGGTAAGGACATGGCTGTCCCACCACAAAAAGGGGATTTGTGGCCATTGGAAAACTCTAAATAGCCCAAATCCCACTTGGTCTGGTGGCACCTTCACAAAGGAGCTGTTTAAACACAATTAAAAATGGGGATTTTTAAGCAACTAATTATGCTTATTTTCCAAAAAAGTCTGCTACTTTTCAGATCTCTCTGCACAGGCCTCAAGTGTGTCCTTGTGCACACTTGACACACCCAGGAATATTTCAGGCCTCTTGGAACAGAGATCCCCAATTTTATCTCTCCACACCCTTTGTGGAGAGATAAACAAGGGAAGTGGGATTAGATCTTAAAAACCTGAACAAAATGTTCCAGATCTGAGATTTCAGAGTCATCAGCTGAGTTAAGCCTTCCTGCCTTTATTAACAGGTGCCCAGTGCACCTTTAACACCTAAACACCCATTATTATCTATTTTACCTTCTATATCCGAATAAAAATTTAAATATCCAACCTACTTCTTATCATTTAAACCCAAACCAGTCCCTTCTGAATGACCTGGCCAAAGAAATCCCCTCAATAATTAACAAACAGCTTTGAAACTGCCAAGGTTGGGATAGGAAAAGCTCTTAAAAGTAATTTTAGATCCCTGATTCCTTTAGATGAAAGCCTACCTGAAATCAAAGAAGTACCTGGAGCTCTATGTCGTTGCAGACAACGCTTTGGTGAGTTTTGGAATTATTATTTCATGTTTGATCAGCCCCACAGGAGCTTTCCAGGGCATCCCAACTCGTATTCCTGGGCTTCAACATGAGTTATGAGGTTACTCTGAGCCTGGCTGGGAAATGGGATTTCTAAAGGGGATTCCATTTGAAATTCCCACCTGGAGGTGACTGGAATTGGGAAAAGACCTTGCAGTGCTTGTCCTGCTGGAATATCCTGATTTGGAAGGGAATATCCTGAGCTGGAAGGGAATATCCTGAGCTGGAAGGGAATATCCTGAATTGAAGGGAATAACCTCATTTGAAGGGAATAACCTCATTTGGAAGAGAGCGTCCTGATTTAAAGGGAATATCCTGATTTAAAGGGAATATCATGATTTAAAGGGAATATCCTGATTTGAAAGGGAATACCCTGAATTGAAAGGAATATCCTAAATTGAAGGGAATATCCTGAATTGAAGGGTCTATCCCGAATTGAAGGGATAATCATGAGCTTGAAGGGACCCACAGGGATCATTGAGCCCAACTCCTTCTCTGCACCCTGCACAGAAATTCACATTTTGGAAGGGGCTGATACTGAAACCCAATATCTGATAAAATCCTGCATCAAACATAAAATAAAGCATGAATTTTTAAACATGGCATGGTTTGCAAACCATGGGATATTTATTTCCTGATAAATAAATATCCTTTTCCCTCTCCTTTTCCTGACATGCTGTATTTGCCTTTTCAGTACAAGAAATATGATGAAGATGCTAAAAATGTAAGACAAAGGATATTTGGAATAGTCAACTACATCAACACGGTGAGAGCAAACAAGTGGCAATGAAATCCAAGTGTTTTGTAATTTTTTTCTATTGAAAAAGATTGAAATCCAAATGATTTATGATTTTTTTCTATTGAAAGCCATTGAAATCCAAATTATTTAAAATATTTTTCTATCGGAAACTACTGAATCCAAGTGGTTTATAAATTCTTTCTATTCTATTCTTTCTAAGCATCATAAATTCCCATTGTTACATGTAGGAATGAATGAAAGCTCCACTTCATGGTAATTTATTCTCCTGTTCTTTGCCTTCAGATATGAGATTTTTAATAAGAATTATTTTTTCTCCTACTTTAGTTATTTATACTCCTACTTCAATTATTTCTACCAATATTTTAAGACACTTTTTAATCACCTGCCAAGTGAAAGGCTGTTGCAAAAAGCATAAATTGATTCTCCATTTCTTTGGAAAGTCAAATTTCTTTTAACCCCATTTTAAAGTTGAAATGTGATGGGAAATCAGATTTTCAGTTTATTTGGTGAGACTTTTTTGGAATTCAGAGCTTGGAAAGACTTTGTTAGGTCTGGAGTGGATATTGGAGTGGAAAAGTGACCAAGTACCAGGACAAGGCTTTGTTTTAATTTTTATTAATTTTTAATTAATTCTCTGCTGCAGGTTTATAAAGCCATCAACACCCACGTGGCTCTGGTTGGCCTGGAGGTGTGGACAGATGGGGACAAGTGTCCCCTGACCAGGAATGCTGGCTTCACCCTGGAGGCCTTCTCCAAGTGGCGCCGGTCGGATCTGCTCAAGAGGAAAAGGAACGACAACGCTCAGCTCATCACGTGGGTCCCTTCCCTTCCCTTCCCTTCCCTTCCCTTCCCTTCCCTTCCCTTCCCTTCCCTTCCCTTCCCTTCCCTTCCCTTCCCTTCCTTCCCTTCCCTTCCCTCCCTTCCCTTCCCTTCCCTTCCCTTCCCTTCCCTTCCCTTCCCTTCCCTTCCCTTCCCTTCCCTTCCCTTCCCTTCCCTTCCCTTCCCTTCCCTTCCCCTGTTTTTATTCCTTAAAAATTGGTTAACAATGCATTCAAGGTCGTTTTTATTCCTTAAAAATCACTCACCAAACTCATTCAAGACCCTTTTTATTCCTTAAAAAATGGTCACTGAACACATTCCAGGCACATTTTATTCCTTAAAAATCGCTCACCAAACACAATCAAGGCGTTTTTTTATTCTTTTGTCACCAATCAGTGGTACACTCCTGACCCGGATTTCCCCATTCCAAGACTGGCTTGTAGCAATTCCAGGACAAAAAAATAAAAATAAATCCAAGCTGTCTCTCTCTCTCTCTTTTTTCTTTTTTTCTTTTTTTCTGTCATGGAGCCCAAATAAATTCCTGCCAGGACACAGCATCCAATCCTTCCAACAGAATCCCTGCAAAAACAGGGAATGGGAACTTTTCCCTTATCTAAGACTCCTCTGGTTCTTCTCACCCAGTAAAGCTGAGTGTCCTGGGGACTGCAGCAAAGTCTGACAACTTAAAGAGTCACAACATGAAGTTTACCAGGAAGATGATTAACTAAATTTCCCCAAAAATGTACGGAATGCCAAATTAAACCAGTATTGACCTCACTTTTCTGTCTTGTGTCCAGAGGTCCTGACTCATCCCAGCCCTTTGCTGCTTTTGGAGCTCTTTGCACTCCAACAAATGCTTTAAATCTGATGAACCACCACGGAATTTAAGTAAATATTAATACAAAAAGTGCTTCATTTTTTTTTTTTTTTTTTTTTATTTGCAGGGGTATTAAATATTTGATTAGATGTGAAAATCCATCTGGAGATGGGGATGGAATCTCCAGCCTGGTTTGGAGAAGATCCCTGAGGTCAGAGCCCATCCTGGCACCCTCTGATCTCACTGTGTCTTTGTGCTTCCTTCCAGAGGCCTGGACTTCGAGGGCACCACGATTGGATTGGCCTTCATGAAATCCATATGCAGCGATGCATTTTCTGCAGGTATTATTCAGGTCTGATTCATTTTTATTTCATTTTTTAAAGCCTTTCCTATGTTTTTTTCACTCTGCCAGTGAAGAACCTTTGTGAATATTGTCGGGTTTAGGGCACTTTCAGTTCTCTGGTTTATTATTGGACTGTAAAAATTCAAAATCAGAGCCCTGGAAGTGTCCAAGGCCAGGCTGGACAGGGCTTGGAGCAACCTGGGATAGAGGAAAATGTCCCTGCCCTGGAAATGGATGGGATTTAAGGTCCCCTCCAGCCCAAACCATTCTGGGATTCTGAGATTTTATTTTAAATGAAGTGTGTGGGGGTAAAGAAAGCGAACACATGATATGCACACCTCCATGGTGTCTATTTTATAAATACATATATTTTAAATAAATATATTTCTATTTATAAATATCTTTAAATATTAAATAATAAAATATAATCCAAATAGATGCACAGATGGGGTGAGTACCACGTGACCCCTCGTGCATCGTGAGGATAATTCCGCTTGTGTTGGGAAGGATGAAAGTTTGACAAGAAAGTCCCACAGATATTTGTGCTTGGCAGAAAGATTTTTAAATGTAGAATCTGAAGACGGAATGAAATGAAAGCAAGTTTTGATATAGAAGAAAAGAATTTCTGAGCCAGTCTTACTGGATAACCAATGAGGCAAAGGGTGTGTTAGGAAGGGTTTTTATGGCTTAGAGCAAAGGATAAATCCATCCAATCTCTTTTTACCAAGCAGAAAGAGAGCACAGGCAAACAAGGCAGCAAATGCTGCAGGTAGAAAAAAAATCTCAGAACTTTCCACTGCAAGAAAACTGAAAAGCATCTTCTAGCTTAAACTGTGATGTACTGACTTTTAGTGATTGGAGAACAGCAACATGAATATGGTAATTACAGCAGTTATGATAGGCTATGGGTGAAAGAAAAACTGTCGTGTTTTTATTGTAAATGAAAGGTGACTCTGACGTTGGTGACGAGAGAGAATGATGCATCTGACTCCGTCATCAGAAGGCTCATTTATCACTTTATGATACTGTACCATGTACATTGTATCTAAACTGAAACTGCCGTGCCCTCACTCTCACTCACCACTGCTCACACTGCGCTCACCTCTGATTGTCTCCTGACTGTCCGTGACACTCTGACACACACAGAGAGACACACAGAGAGACAGACACAGCAGCGACAGACACACACACACACACAGACACACAGACAGACAGACACACACACACAGACACACACACAGACAGACACACACACACACACACAGAGACACACAGACACAGACACACACACACACAGAGACAGACACACAGACACACACAGACACACAAACACAGACACACACAGACAGACAGACAGACACACACACACACAGACACACAGACAGACAGACACACACAGACAGACACACACACACACACACAGACAGACACACACACAGACACACACACACACACACACACACAGACACAGACACACACACACACAGAGACAGACACACACACACAGACACACACAGACAGACAGACAGACACACACACACACAGAGACACACAGACACACAGACACACAGACAGACAGACAGACACAGACACACACACACAGACAGACACAGACACACACACACAGAGACACACAGACACACACAGAGAGACACACACAGAGACACACAGACACACACACACACACAGACACACAGACACAGACACACAGACACAGACACACACAGACAGACACACAGAGACAGACACACAGAGACAGACACACAGACACACACAGACACACACAGACACACACACAGACAGACAGACACACACACACACAGACACACACACACAGACACACACAGACACACACACACACACACACAGACACACCAACACAGACACACACAGATACACACAGACACACAGACACAGACACACAGACACACACACACAGACACACACACACACAGACACACACAGACACACAGACAGACACACACACACACACACACACACACACACACACACACACCCCCCTGGCCCTGACAGGCCAAGGGAACAAAGCATCCTCACTGTGGGTAAACCATCTCCACATTGCATTCTACTTTAGCACAACACAGGCACAGCAAGCGAGATCAGAATTGGGTTTTCCTTCTTCTCTGCTTGTCTCACAGCTTCTCTCTGTTCACAGGGCATGTGAATACCACATTTTTTGTTTTCTCTGTTGTTGCTGGTGCTGTAAAACACACATGGGAATAACAAAGAGCTTTCCTTGCTCCCCAGGACCACAACAGGAACGAGGTTGCGGTGGCAGCCACGATGGCGCACGAGATGGGGCACAACCTGGGCATGAGCCACGACACCAAGGCCTGCTCGTGCAGCGACGACATCTGCATCATGACCGACACTGTCAGGTGGGGCTGCACTGGGGCTCTGGGCGGGCGGCCAGCCCCAGCCTGGGACACGGCTTCTGGCCAGGGAGTGTCCGGTTTTCGGCTGTTTGGATGGCCTGGAAAGGCCCGGGGTGGCCTTGGGGCAGCCCGCGTTTCAAAGGACGAGAAGAGGCTTCAGTTCTTTTCTCGGTCTCTGTGTTTATTAATTGTTTATCTAAAAGATTTTTCTCGGCCCGACAGAGCTCTGCTCAGCAGCCAGCCATGAGCACATCCCTGCCCTCCGTACAGCACCTATCTTTATACCCAAAGTTACGTGTACAATATTTATCATTTTTCCCAATACCTTTCACCTTATTGCCAGTGCACTTTTAGTAATGACCAATCCAAAGCGCCACCATCACCACAGAAGATGGAGGAGAAGAAGAAGAAGAAGAAGAAGAAGGACAGGACACGCCCCAATTTCTCCATCTTACTTCTCTAAACCCCCTGTACATAAATCCTAAACCTGTTTCCTTTTCTAATTAACTTATCCCTTCACCATTCACTTTGGTGAAACCTCCTATCCTCATACAGGTGTCATCTCCTGTGTGGGATCAAAGTCCAGCCACCAGACACTTCTGGAACATTCCAGGACTCCCGAGCCCCCCAAGGGTGCTCTCGGTGACACCTCAGTCCTGAGGTGCTGAGATCCCACAGTCTCGGTGTTTATTAATTGTTTATCTAAAAGATTTTCTCTCGGCCCGACAGAGCTCTGCTCAGCAGCCAGCCATGAGCACACTGTGCTGCCCTCCGGGCAGTCACCTATCTTTATACCCAAAGTTACGTGTACAATATTTATCATTTTTCCCCAATACCTTTCACCCTTATTGCCCGGTGCACTTTTAGTAATGACCAATCCCAAAGTGCCACCATCACCACAGAAGATGGAGGAGAAGAAGAAGAAGAAGAAGGACAGGACACGCCCCAATTCCTCCATCTTACTTCTCTAAACCCCCCTGTACAGAAATCCTAAACCCTGTGTTTCACCCTCTAATTAACCAATCCCTTCACCATTCACCCCGGTGAAACCCTCCTATCCTCATACAGGTGTCGTCTCCTGTGTAGGATCAAAGTCCAGCCACCAGACACTTCTGGAACATTCCAGGACTCCCGAGCCCCCCAAGGGTGCTCTCGGTGGCACCTCAGTCCTGAGGTGCTGAGATCCCACAAGGGAGATTGTTCTGTTCAGTTATTCAAACAAATCAATTTTAAAAAATGGATGAAATCCCAGGCCATTGTCAGATACTCCCAGACAGAAATCCCACAAAAAACCCAACGCAAAACTACTTTAGACCCTGTATATTTAGAAAATTGTTTATGTGTATATTCATTTACATATATTTATTTATATATATTTCTTTATTTTTGCATTTATTTCATTACATTTCCTTATGTACATTTAATATTTAAAATGTTAAATTATTATTTAGATATATTTTTAGGTATGCATATTTATATTTATATTTATATTTATATTTATATTAGATTTAGATTTAGATTTTAGATTTAGATTTAATTTATATATTTATATTTAGAATTTATATCTAAGATTTAAGATTTTAGATTTTGTATCATTTATTTTCATATATTTGCATTTATTTATGTATATTTAACACTTAGCATGTTAAATTATTATTTAGATATATGTATGTCTAAATATATTAGATATATATTTATATATATTTAGATATATCTCTCTAAATATATCTTATATATATACACTTAGAAATATATCTCTAAAATAATTTCTAGATATAATATACTTTTATATAAAAATATATTATTAAATAATAACATTTATATAAGTAAATATATATTATTAAATTAATATGTATTATATATATTTAGATATATATATCAAAAAGTAACTTGTATGTATATAATAAAGATATCTTTTTTATATATAAATATATTATTAAATATTATTTATATATATAATTTTATATATATTTGCATTTTATATATCTAAATATATGAAATATATCTTTATATAGCTAAAATAATTTTTATAAATAATATATAATATATTTCTATATATATTATACAATATATTCTATATATAATAATAATAATACATATATTCATAATATAATGTAATATAATATAATATAATATAATGTAATATAATATAATATAATGTAATATATATACCATTATATATAATAATATCTATTCTATATATAATAATACCTATTCTAGATATAAATATGTTATTCAATATTAATTTTTATATATAATGGATATAAACAATTACATTTATATATAAATAATTTTTATAGTATATATAATATATTTAATATCGAAATATATATTGAATATTACTTTTATATATAATTAAATATATATTATTAAATTTATAGATAGATAGACAGATAGACAGATAGATATAGATATATAATGATATGTATATGTATATGTATATGTATATGTATATGTATATGTATATGTATATGTATATGTATGATTGTATAGATATAGTATAGTGTATAGATAGGTATAGGATAGATAGTAGTATAGATATAATATAGATATAGGTATAGGTATAGATAGATATAGATATAGATATAGATATAGATATAGATATAGATATAGATATAGATATAGATATAGATATAGATATAGATAGATATATAATGTTAGATATATAATATGTATATATAAACCATTAAATGTTCAATGTGTATTTAGAACAATGTTTCCCCCAGAGCTGTGGGACAGTCTCATGTTCAGTTCTCTCCCGAGGGTGTTTCACTCCCTGCCCGTGCCCATCCCACCATGACCCCTCCCGTGTCCCCGCAGCTCGGTGATCCCCAGGGAGTTCAGCTCGTGCAGCCTGCAGAGCTTCGAGTCCTTCATGCTGGCCGACATGCCGCGCTGCCTGAGCAACGTCCCCGAGCAGGGCAGCATCATCGCGCCCGCCTCCTGCGGCAACGGCTTCGTGGAGCGCGGCGAGGAGTGCGACTGCGGCACCCCCGAGGTACCTGCGGGGACGCGGGGCTGTGCCCGGGCTGGGCTGCTGCGAGCTGTCAGTCCCTGCGGTGGACACTGCTGTTTGACCACCCTGGTGTATCCCTCCTGCAATTTAAGTCCAATGATAAACATAAAATATATTGTTTCAGTGAGCTCTTCTAATAACCAGATTTTTTTGAATGAGGACTTCAAACTGTTGCTGCAAAATTTGTGTCCCAGTGTGAAAAACGCCAATCACTTGTTTTTAAAATTTTTAAAAGTTTAATAGTAATAAAATAGTTAAAACGAATAGTAACACAATCAGACTAATAATAATTTGGACAAATTGAATAAGGACAATATAAGACAATAAAAACAAAGAGTTACTGATGTCCGGGTACCTTTTTCTGGGCATCACGAGCCCGAAAAAGGACCCCTGCTAACAAAGGATTAACCCTTAAGAACAATAGCCCATTGCATATTCATACACTTCATACATGATGCATAAATTCCATTCAAACACAGGATTCTGTCTGGGCAGTGTCAGCTTCTTCCTTCTAATCCTAACAGCGCCTCCAAGGTGGGAAGAAGTTCGTTTCTTCCGATAAGAAGGCAATAAATTCCCTTTCTCTGAAAGATTTAGGTGTCCTGTGGCTGCTATCTCGCTGCAAGCCCTTCTTGTTAAACAAAGCATCTTACATAGCATAGTTTCTATTTTAACAATTTTTATAACCTAAAACTATATTTAACACAGTACTTAAAAAAATTAATACAGCATTATTTTCTAACACAACACATATAATATTCATCTTAATATTTGCGAAAAGCCAATCATAAAATACATGCATTTTTCACACCAGTAAAACTAAAACAGGCTGAATTTTGGCTTCACATGTTACTGCGTGTGATTTGGAGCTGAGCACAAGGCTTCAAATAAAAAATACAGACTTTGAATGAAAGCTCCCGCTCAAGTGAATATTAAGTCATCTTTCTCTTTTCTAAACTCAGTAGGCTCCTGACTGCTCTCTGTTGTGTGTGGATCTCAATGCCATTAATAACACCCTGATGCCATGGCCAGCAGTCAATGCCAGCCTGGTAAAATGGACATTAACAGCAGGATTCACAGCTACTCAATTAACCCTGCTATTGAGCCATTGCTAATTGCCATTGAGCCATTGCTCAGCAATTCCAGAATGGCTGGCAAGACCCTTTGGGGTATATAAAAACAGTGCCAGGCAAAGGAGTTAGAAAGCTTAAACTCTACACAGTCTGTCATTATTCTAAATGAATTCCTTGTATTGTGAAAGCTTAAACTCTACACAGTGTCTCATTATTCTAAATGAATTCCTTGTAATGTGAAAGCTCTTGCTGAAGCAGAAATTGCGGTCATCAAACTGCTGAGCTGGGGTGGCTGGGGATGTGCTGAGTGCTGGGAAGGATGAAGCCCTGCTTTGTCAGGAGGGTGACAGAGGAACTGAGAGTGGACAAAGCCATCCCCACAGCTCAGCACAAACCCCGAGTTCCCTGCACAGCTTCCACCTCCAAACCCAGGCACTTTAGGGAAGGTGCTGCCCAACAAATCCAAGGGCTGGTGCCAGGCTTCCATCCCAGCCAGGGACAGTGGTGTGGTGTCCCTGTCCCCAGCTCTGATTTCTGCTTCTGTCCCAGGAGTGCACCAACGACTGCTGTGACCCTGAGACCTGCAAGCTGAGCTCGGGAGCTGCCTGTGCCTCTGGGGAGTGCTGTGAGAACTGCCAGGTGAGACCCTTTCCCTGTAAAAACTGCCAGGTGAGACCCCTCACCTCAGAGAACTGCCAGGTGAGACCCCTGCTCTCCCCTGTGAAATCTGCCAGGTGAGACCTTTTCCTTGTAAAAACTGCCAGGTGAGACCCCTCACCTCAGAGAACTGCAGGTGAGACCTTTTCCCTGTGAAAACTGCCAGGTGAGACCCCTCCTCTGTGAGAACTGCCAGGTGAGACCCTTTCCCTGTAAAAACTGCCAGGTGAGACCTTTTCTTTGTAAAATCTGCCAGGTGAGACCCCTCACCTCAGAGAACTGCCAGGTGGGACCCCTGCCCTCCCCTGTGAGAACCCCCCCTCTGCAGATCCTCACCCCTGCTGCAATAAAGCAGGAACTGACCTTGCACCAGAACTGGTCCCCTGTGTTTGACAGCACTGCCAAGGGCACTGTCATGGAGTCACGGAATGGCCTGGGCTGGAAGGGACACGTGGGATCACTGATCCAACCCAGGCTCTGCACAGACACCCCAAAATCCCAGCCTGGGTATCCCTAGAGTGCTGTCCAAACTCTCCTGGAGCTCTGGGCAGTGCCAGCACCCTCTGGGGGAAGAGCCTTTCCCAAAACCCAGCTTTTCCCTGATCCCCAACCATTCCCTCAGGTGCTGTCACTGCCCACCCCAAACCATCAACTCCCTCAATCTCCCACCACCCTGCAGAAATGAGCCCTTTGTTGGCCATTTTCTCCTGGCAATAAAAGCTGTGGCACAAGAGGCAAACCCTGAGAACTGACAGATCCAACACGAAGGGAGATATGGATCCTGCTCCTCACACAGCCTGTGTGTCACCATTGAGCAAGAAATGACACAGATTCACTACAAGGCTGGTTTGTAAAAGAGCAGCTTCAATATGAAAATTCTCTTCTTTTATAGATAGGTTCAACACATTCTACTTGATTGGCTAATTAACAAAAACTTTCTCACAAACAGTCCTGGAGAAGAACAGAAAGAGTAGGAAAAAACCTGCAGGTTGTTTATACTAACAAGTTATCATTGTTCTTCTACAACTCCCTGAAAAGTCTCCCAAGCCCACTGTGAGCACACAAAGCTGTTTTCTCCCTCTCTGACCAGGCTGTTGCCCCCACCCCTGTGCAGTGAGGTTTTCCTGCCTGTTCCAGCCCTCAGCTGGGTGGTTTGGGCAGTGTGGAGGAGCTGGGTGCTGAGTGTGGCGTTTTCTCCCTCTCTCAGTTCAAGAAGTCGGGCTCGGTGTGCCGGCCGGTGAAGGACGAGTGTGACCTGGCTGAGATGTGCACGGGGCGCTCACCCAGCTGCCCCGAGGATCGCTTCCGTGTCAACGGGCACCCCTGCAGATTTGGAGAGGGCTACTGCTACCTGGGCACCTGTCCCACCCGTGACAGCCAGTGCAAACACGCCTTTGGGCCAGGTGAGTTCACTGTGGCACCGAAAATCAGCTTGGCTTGGGCCTAGAGACAGGAGAGGGAATTCTGCATCACATCCTCAGATCCAGTGCACCTCAGGAACTGAGGGTCTGCTCTTCAGCTCAGGCTTTGTGGTATTTGCAGGGGTCCCCAGGACGAGGTGAGAGATGAGTGAATCTGACTCCATGTTCTTAGAAAGCTAATTTATTGTTATATCACAGTACATTACATTACATCATATCATATCATGTCATATCACATTATGTTATATTACATCATATCATATCATATCATATCATATCATATATCACAATGTTATATTATATCACATTAGATCATAATATATCATAATATATCACATTATATTATATTACATTACATTATTATAATATAATAGTAATTTATTAATAATTTATTATATATTATATAATAATATATAATATCTAACCTATATAATATGTATTATAATAATATATAATATATAGCAAATTGAATTAAATTATTTAGTATAATATAATATAATATGATATAATATAATATTTATAGTAGAATATAATAATGTGTTATGTTATGTTATATATTATACTATACTAATATATAGTATAGTATAATATATATACTATATATATTATATATAGTATATATATTATACTATATATACTATAGTGTGTATATATATATTCCAATTATACTATAATTGGAATATATAAATGTAGTGTGTATATGTATATATATATATACACTACAGAATAGAGAAAGGACACAGACAGAAGGCTACAAAGAATGACAATGAAAAACTCATGACTGACCCCTCAGAGTCTGACACAGCTGGCTGTGATTTGTCATTAATTAAACACAATTCACATTAAACCAATCAAACATGCACCTGTTGGTAAACAATCTCCAGCCACATTTCAAAGCAGCAAAACAGGGAGAAGCAAATGAGATAATATTGTTTTTTCCCTGAGGCTGCTCATCTTCCCAGGAGAAGAAATCCTGGTGAAGGGATTTTTCAGAAAATATGACAGTGACAGCCCATCCATAAAAATAAACTCCAGTTTGTAGCATAATTAATGATGGTTTTTATATTTCCCATTTTCAGTGGTTGTAGCTCATGAGCCAGACCTCAGGACATGGCGTGCTCTGTGCTTTTAGGGAAACGGGAAGGGGGGAGCACATTCCTCTTTTGCAGAACACGTCTGAGTTAGTTGGAATGGAGCTGGGGAAGTGGTTTTGGCCAGATAGGAAGAGGAAATGACTGTCCTTCAAATTAACAGCCAGATTTGGCACGTGTGGTTCTTCTGAAAGCAGCATTTCATAGAGCTGGGGAACGGCTTGGGCTGAAAGGGGATTTAAATCCCACCCAGTGCCACCCACACCTCCCACTGTCCCAGGTGCTCCAGCCTGGCCTTGGGCACTGCCAGGGATCCAGGGGCAGCCACAGCTCCCTGGGAATCCCATCCCAGCCCCTTCCCCCTTCATGGTGTTATAAATGAATACTCCAATTTAATAATTAAGGAAATTTATTAAATAATCAGAGTATAAGTTTGGTAAAAGCCACAAGCAATTTGACTCTGAGCCAGGTGATCAGAGTCAGGGAAACCCAGATTTGGCCTCTATGGCACCAAAGTCCCCGTGGGTCTCCAAATGTCATTTATTTCTAAAGAGTTGGTTTTGTACAGTCTTTTGGGCTCTGGAAAGACCCTTCTTTAGGATATTGTCATAGTTTTTCTTTCTTGCTGCCACATTTCTGAAAAAACTGAAATCCTGTCAGGTGAAAATCTTCTGGGATAAACATCTGGTGTCGAATATTATCTTATTGATGATGCCTATCAAATGCCTCCTGCTGGGGTCCTGTCAGATGAAAAACCCCTTGAAATATCCATCCCTGGAGACAGTGTCCTCCTGGTGTTTGAATCTCCATCCTCATCACTTAGCCTATTACTGCTTGGTGCCCGACACTGCCTTTAGTACACAAAGTGCTGTGGTTTTTAATTTCCTTCAGCACGATTTATTTTATAACATATATTACAACAGGGAACAATTCCTTCCCAATCTCCCATCCATTCCTGCCCTCTGGCAGTGGGAGCCATTCCCTGTGTCCTGTCCCTCCATCCTTGTCCCCAGTCCTTTCCCGGCTCTCCTGGAGCCCCTTGAGGCTCTGAGCTCTCTGTGGAGCCTTTTCCTTTCCCTTGGGCACTTCCAGGGATCCAGGGGCAGCCACAGCTCCCTGGGAATTCCATCCCAGCCCCTCCCCATGCTCATTCCTTCCAAAAATCCCACCCCAATCTCACTTTTCCCAGTTTGGAGCCATTCCCTGTGTCCTGTCCCTCCATCCTTGTCCCCAGTCCTTTCCCAGCTCTCCTGGATCCCCTTCAGGCCCTGCAAGATGCTCTGAGCTCTCCCTGGAGCTTTCCCTTCTACAGAAACTCATTTATGCCCATGGGCACTTGGCTGGGAAAGGCCATTTCCAGAGCAAAGGAAGGAGCTGGAATCTTCCCAGTTCTGGTTTGGGATCCCAATCTCACCCTTTTTATTGTTTTCCCCCTGCAGAGGCCACAGAGGGCGAAGCCTCCTGCTACAATGTGAACGAGATGGGGAAGTACTTCGGGTACTGCAGGCAGGAGCAGGGCACCTACCTGCCCTGCAAGAGAAAGTAAGCACTGGGCTGTGGGATGGGCTGGGATTTGGGAAGAGAGGCCATTCCTACTCTGACCAGGAGCCAGAAGCCAGGAACACCCTATTTTAGTGGCACAGCCCTCTCTGTTCCCTCTTGTTCTGTCTGAAAAATGGGAGAAGTAATTTCTAAGAAAAGTGGATTTAAATCATGAGGTGTGAGAGCAAAAGTGTGCACATTACATAATATAATATAATGTAATATAATGTAATATAATGTAATATAATGCAATATTATGTTATATTATGTAATATAATGTTATATTGTTTTACATCATGTTACATTGTGTTACATCATGTTACATTATATTACATTATATTACATTACATTATATTATATTATATTATATTATATTATATTACATTATATTATATTACATTACATTACATTATATTATATTATATTATATTATATTATATTATATTATATTATATTATATTATATTATATTATATTATATTATATTATATTATATTATATTATATGGTATGGTATTGTATTGTATTACATTACATTACATTACATTACAGTATATATTATTATATTATATATTGTTATATATAATAATATTGTATTATAATCATCGGTGAAGGGCTGCTTGGGAGGAGAGTGTGAGGGTGTGCAGGGAACTCCAGAGATTTTGGGATGGGGAATTTGAGCCTCAGAAGTGAAGGAATATCAGTTAAACGCTCATTTCTGTGAATGAATTTGTGTTCCCTGCTAAGCTCAGCAGGATTTAAGAACCTGCCACCTGCTCAAGCCCAGCTGCCACACCAGCACTCCCTGCTGCAGCATTTCCTTGGAATTCAGGCTGCAGGAGAGCCCAGCTCAGGGGGTTTGCTGGGCCTTGTCCTTGGGGTAACAGCTCCTGCTGTCCTTGCAGAGACAGACTGTGCGGGAAGCTGTTCTGCTCCGGAGGCAGGGAGATGCCCCGGGACGGGAGCCTGCTGTCCTTCAGGGCCTGCAAAGGCAGCTTCTCCCGGGGTGGGGGCGACGACCCAGGGATGATCCTGGATGGAACCAAGTGTGGCAATGGGATGGTGAGTGGAGAATCACCTCTTCCTTTGTTCTTCCCCCTCGTTCAGGCTTGTTGATATAATTCTGTCCTGTACAGGGAAGGTTTTAAACAGGAAAGACTGAGTGGACCCCAAAGTTCTGCTGATCTGTTTTCCCAACTTTTATCCCAACCCAGCAGCAAAGCAAACAGGAATTGGCAGCATTCCCATTTCCTCAGGCTTGGCTGCTGCCTCATTCCCTGTACTGACACAAAGATGTGTGGCAGCAGAAACACGGCTGTGTCTGAGAGGTTACGAGATCATTAATGTGTTACTGCATTCAATTATTGCATTTAATTATTTCCATAATGGCTGTCCCTCATCACTGGGTGCTGTTTCCAGTCATTTCCTTGAATATTCCTGCCTGGAAGGGAGGGATGAGGGATTGAGTGGGGAGCAGTGATGTTTGCACATCTCTGACACTCCCTTTTGTACAAAACACCCAAATGGAAAATCAGCCCCTCATCTCCCACTCCTAAAGGGATCTGAGGGATTTCCAGAGCTGTTCTCCATCCCCTCACAGGATAAAGTGCAAACTCTGCCTGTCCTGGAAGCTCCAAATCCCTGTGGTTTGCTCTCATTTCAGGTGTGCAGCCGTGGGGAGTGTGTCCAGGCTGAGGACGTCTTCAGATCCACCAACTGCTCTGCCAAGTGCCCTGGCCATGCTGTAAGACACCAGCATTTGATGTTATTCACTTTAAAACCACAAGAAAATGATGCAGGTCAGGCTCAGACCTCCTTGCTGACAGTGTTTAAGTCATTGATGCAAATCTGTCAAATTTGAGGAGTCAGAAACTTTAAAAATTTTTATGAAAACACATCTCACCTGATGGAACATCAGTATTTATGCCCAGGAGATGGACACAGCCCCTGTGTCTGACCCTGCCCCTGAGCCATGGTATCACAGCTCTCCTCTTTTAGGTTATTTTGGTTTGGGGAGGAGAATTCTGCTCACATTTGACCATTCAGAGACCTACAGATAAATAGATTAACTCTGTAGTGAAGCTTTCCCTGCAGAAGCAAAAGGTGCATGACATCAGGACTGTCCTTTAACACCCCAAACTGCTCATTTTTGTGCTAAATTTTAGCTCAGATAAGTGAAGAGATTAAAAAAACCTCTCATCATCCTCACTCAGAAACTTTCTGAGCCCCCAGACTCACTGGTGTCCCTGTTTGTGCCCCCAGGTGTGTGACCACGAGCTGCAGTGCCAGTGTGAGGAGGGGTGGGCACCCCCCAACTGTGACAGCTCCTCAGCCCTCACCAGTGAGTGCCACACCTTGGAATGTGTCCTTTCCTGCCTGCAAGGGATCCCTGAGCATTTCAGCTTTTCAATTTTCCATCTGTTTGTAATCTTGCAGTTCTTTAATGTATAACTCTAAACTCCATGTGAGTGTGAGCTGTTGCTCTCCCATTCTGGGCAGACACAACAATTCCTCTCCAGGATTTCAGCTTTTCTATTTTCCATCTATCTGTAATCCTGCATTTCTTTAATGTATAACTCTGAGCTCCACATCCAGTGTGAGCTGCTGTACTCCCATTCTGGGCAGACACAACAATTCCTCTCCAGGATTTCAGCTTTTACATTTTCATCTATTTGTAATCCTGCAGTTCTTTAGTGCATAACTCTGAACTCCATATTAATGTGAGCTGCTGCTCTCCCATTTGGGGCAGACCAAACAATTCCTCTCCAGGCCTGGGAGCCAAGGACACCTCACTGCCTCAGGGCCCAGAGATGGGAACAAAAGGGAGTTGGGGCAGCAAACTTGGGGTCAATGACTTCATTACCTGAACCTGTAATTGGAAGATTAACCCCAATATGCAAATAGGTCAAATTTATAAAAGTGTGGAACCCATGAGCAATCATCCATTTTGGGGGTTCAAAACCAGCCTGGATGTGGCACTGGGTGCCAGGGTTGAGTTGAGGTGCTGGGGCTGGGTTGGACTTGATGATCTTTAAGGTCTCTTCCTACCCAGTGATTCTGGGAATTCTGGGAATCTGCCCCAAAAGGCACCAGAAGGAGCTGGGGAGCTCCAGGGGAACAGCCCAGCACCAGAGTGGCTCATACAATTGTTAATTGGAATAATTAAGCTCATCAAGCGCAGCAGCACTGAATCATGTCCTCAGGCACAGGTTTGAACAATTCCAGGGCTGGGAGCTCCAGCCTGTCCCAGAGCTGGGCAACCCCTTCCATGAAGAAATTTCTCTTCATATCCAACCTAGAACCCAGCACTGTACCCAGGGAGCTGATTTCTGAGCACCCCTCAGCCCTGCAGGGAGGAGGAGAGGAGGTGTTTTCCTCTCTAAGCTGACGAGGGATTCCCCCTGGAGATGACACCAACAGGCTTCTCCTGTTTATTCTCAGAATAACGAGTTCTCTGTCCCTTCAAAGTGGAGCCAGGATCCCAGAGGCTTTGCTGTGAGGGAGCTGGACAAGTTCATTTATCATCTGCATGGTCCTTAACTGATCCACCTCTGAGGGAAAATTATTTGTGTCCAGATTTTCATGTGTTAGGGGGGAAAAAACGCCTTTATTTAATTTATAATATGGAATATTTTTGTCCTCTCCTCACCCTCTCCAGAGCACTGTTAGCCCTGAACCTCTGGCTTGGTTGAGGCTTTGGAGTAGTTTTGTTGAAAATTGTGGAAGAAACTTTATTTGAGGGCAGTTTGAAGGTGTGCACCCTTCTGTGGGTAACAGCCTCTGGGGCAGAGGAGAGGAAGGACAGGGGAGGATCTCTGAGTGTCAATGGAAAGGGCAGGGATGGTTTAGGGTTTGTTCAGGGTTTGTTTAACTCAGGGAACAACAACTGACTTCAAACATGGCAAAACCAGCAGGAGTTCACCCCTTTCCATCACCATTTGTGGCAGGAGGAGAAGCCATAGAATGAAAACAGAGATAATAAAATTCCTTCATCAGTGGTGATGGGACACTTCTTAATAATGGTGAATCTTGCTGGGTGTCTCCCACCCTCAGTGGTTCTGGGATGTTCAAAGAACTGTTTCTGTCCCTGCTGATGTTTAGGAACTGTTTCTGTCCCAACGCTCAGTGATCCCTGATGTTTCAGAACTGTTTCTGTCCCTGCCCTCAGTGATCCCTGGTGTTTAGGAACTGTTTCTGTCCCTGCTGATGTTTAGGAACTGTTTCTGTCCCTGCCCTCAGTGATTCCCTGGTGTTCAGGAACTGTTTCTGTCCCTGCCCTCAGTGATCCCTGGTGTTTGATTCTTTCTGTCCCTGCCCTCAGTGATTCCCTGGTGTTTAGGAACTGTTTCTGTCCCTGCTGATGTTTAGGAACTGTTTCTGTCCCTGCCCTCAGTGATCCCTGGTGTTTGATTCTTTCCCTCCCTGCCCTCAGTGATCCCTGGTGTTTTAGGATTCTTTCTCTCCCTGCCCTCAGTGATCCCTGGTGTTCAGGAGCTGTTTCTGTCCCTGCCCTCAGTGATCCCTGGTGTTTAAGGGCTGTTTCTGTCCCTGGCAGGCATTGCTGTGGCTGCTGGCGTGCTGGCTGTCCTGGCTGTCACTGCAGTTGCAGCCGTGCTGCTCACCCGCTTCCGAGGCTCCCACAAGAGGTAAATCCTTCCCACATCCACCTAAAACCCACAAACCACAGCCAGGAAATCCCTTCAGAGCTTGCACGGGGGGTGGGGGGAATTAGACCCTGGAAGGGAAGGAAGATGGTCCATGAGATTTGTGGAGGCATCAGAAATCCCATGGCTGGGAGGGGATGGAAGAGTTGAAATGGAGCTCTTGATAAATCCTTAATAATCCCAATGAATAAAGGGAAGAAAGAAATCAAGGACATGGGTACAAAACACCAGCAGGAGTAAGGCAGGGCCTCAGCTGTGAGGTTCTTTCTTCAATTAACTAAAATTGAGCATGACTTGAAATCTTTGACAGCCACCAGAGCAGGAGGGGACCCGGAGCCACCAACCAGGTGTTTGTGGATCAGGAGCAGAGCTGCAGGGAACAGCCTGTGCTGGTGCCACCTGCCCAGAAGGTGAGAGCAGGGACAGCTGGGGACTGTCCCCAGGGCTCCAACCATCAGCCCAAGGGACTGCATTTCCATGGGATTCCCAAAATGCTGAGGGGACAGTGCTGGGAATGCCAGCACGACACTCCCAAAATGCAGAGGGGAGAAATACCAGCATGAGATTCCCAAAATGCTGAGGGGACAGCAGTGGGGATCCCAGCATGAGATTCCCAAAATGCTGAGGGGACAGTGCTGGGAATGCCAGCATGAGATTCCCAAAATGCTGAGGGGACAGCGGTGGGGATCCCAGCACAAGATTCCCAAAATGCTGAGGGGAGGTGTAATCCAGCATGAGATTCTCAAAATGCTGAGGGACAGGGGGTGTGGGGGGAATTCCCAGCAAACATAGAATTAATCCAAAATAATTATGAGGGGACGGTGCTGGAATGCCAAGCCATTGAGATTCCCAAATTTCATGCTGAGGGGACAACGGCTGAGGAGGACTCGAGCACTAGATTCCCAGAATTAGAGGGAGAATCCAGCAGAATTCCCAAAAATGGCTGTGATGAGCGGAGGTGACAGTGCTGGGAATCCCAGCACGAGATTCCCAAAATTATGAGGGGAGGAATCCCAGTATGAGATTCTCAAAATGCTGAGTAAGGGACAGTGCTGGGAATGCCGGCACAAGATGCCCAAAATTATGAGGGGACAGTGCTGAGAATCTCAGCACAAGATCCCCAAAATTATGAAGGGAGGAATTCCAGCATGAGATTCCCAAAATGCTGAGGGGAAGAATTCCAGCACGAATTCCCAAAAATGCTGAGGGGAGGGACAGCGCTGGGAATGCCGGCACGGGGCGGGCTCTGGGTCCCCAGTGAGCCGGGGCAGGGCAGGGACAGCCGGAGATAAGGGGAGATAAAGCAGGAGATAACGCTGGAGGTGAGATAAGGGCTCCGCCCCATTTGTGACCGTTCCCGTCCGCAGGTAATTGATAAGAAAGTTCTTCCCGTGCCTCCACCTCAGGAGAACAAACCGCACCTTCAGAGTGTGAGTATTTCTGGGAATGTCCCTGCTTTCCTGCGGGGTTTGGGAACATCACAAACCCCTGGAGACCCCTGGGGACAATCTGATCCCAAAGGGACAGCCCTGAGCTCCAGAGGGGCTCTGTTTTCTCAGTCACCATCCCTGCACCCCCAGCCCCTTAAAGCATTTTCTATCCAGCTCCAGGCTGCACATCCCAAGGAACACGTGGATGCAAGGCACACACAGAGGGTTAAATGGTTCATGTTCTGTTTTTTCCAGCCTGCCCTGAGGCCCAAGGGTCCCCCACCTCCCGTTCCTGCCCCCAAACCTGGCTCTTCCCACCCCGAGGAGAAGTTTGTGAGTACAACCCTGCAGCTTCACACACCCCTATCAGATCCCAATTCATATTTGCAGCTTCTGATTTAAAGTGAAAATTTAAAATCACAGCTATTCAAAGCACAGGTTTTTAGGGTAGGAATCAGTTTTTGGCCGTGTAATCCTAAACTGCACAAATATCCCTCATCAGCCAGGGGGTCCTCCAAGGCAGCAGAAGCAAACTCAGTAGCTGGAGTTTGACCCAAGAGGCATTTCATGTGTAAACACAAAGTAAATGATGAGTAACTCTGCTGCTGCAGGTGCCTTGAGGGTCCCTGTGTGGCAGACATGTGCTGGGTCTTACATTTGTAAGAACTCAGAGGAATAGTTCTATTTCTCATTAATAAACCCAAAGCATCCTAATAAAAGGAAATACCTGCCTCAAATGTTCACCATCTCAGCATCTGAGGCCCCTGCCCCCCTGGCAGGAGGGTATAAAATCCATCTTCATTCTGGTCACACAACTCTGGGGTGCTTCCTGCACAAACACTGGTCAGGACACATAAAATGTAAAATATAAAATATAAGATATAAAATATACCCATGTATCAGTTATAAACCACATTTAAATCCCACTCTGTGAGCTTGGATATTGATATTTAAATATTGGGAATAGCTCAGTGTCTTCTGAAACAGACCTGGCCCCCTTGTATTTGTATTTTGTTGCCCCCCTGGACATGGACAGGTGGGAATTCCTGGGATTTTGCAGCAGGAAAATGCTGCAGGGTGAGGGTGGCTGGGGCTGGGGAGGGTCTGCAGCTGCTCAGAGAACCCAGTGACATTGAAACCCCATTTTGTTCCAGGCCCCAGAGAGAACAGCTCCTCCTGTGCCCCTTCCCAAAGGCAAACCCCCTCCTCCACCCCAGGTAATTCAGGGGGGAATAACAATTCCCTGGGGATGGAATTCCCATCAGCTCCCTGGGGATGGAATTCCCATCAGCTCCCTGGGGATGGAATTCCCATCCATTCTCTGGGGATGGAATTCCCATCAGTTCCCTGGGGATGGAATTCCCATCCATTCCCTGGGGATGGAATTCCCATCCATTCCCTGGGGATGGAATTCCCATCAGTTCCCTGGGGATGGAATTCCCATCAGTTCCCTGGGGATGGAATTCCCATCCATTCCCTGGGGATGGAATTCCCATCCATTCTCTGGGGATGGAATTCCCATCCATTCTCTGGGGATGGAATTCCCATCAGTTCCCTGGGGATGGAATTCCCATCCATTCTCTGGGGATGGAATTCCCATCAGTTCCCTGGGGATGGAATTCCCATCAGTTCCCTGGGGATGGAATTCCCAACAGTTCCCTGGGGTTGGAATTCCCATCAGTTCCCTGGGGATGGAATTCCCATCAGCTCCCTGGAGACAGAATTCCTTCACTGCTGGGATTTAACTGCTGCTTCTCCCTGCAGGCTTTAAAGCCCCCCATGAACCCCAGAGTCTGAGGCTTCCCAAGCAGAGCTGGCTGGGCCACCTGAACTTTGCAGGGACAGTTCATCCCTCGATTCCTCCACTCCTGGCAAAGGTGTCCTGGACCATCTCCCTCTCCTCCTCGAGAACTGACTGAGAGCTGCCTGGGGAGATTCGGGATTTCAGGCAGTGAGGAGCCCTGGTGGTGACATGGAGCTGCTGTCCAAGGGAAGCAGAGCAGAGCCACCACTTGCGCTGAGGTGTAAACCGGGAGTAAGTTACAACAGCTGCTGAACACCCCCAGCACTGTGGGATGAGGCTGCTCCTCCTCTGCTCCTCTGGGGCCAGAGCTGAGGGAGCAGGGACAGTGTGGCTGCTCCAGGTTTGGGAATTGCAAACTGGTTTTTTTGCTCCATTTCTGGATCTTTTCCAGCCCTCTCTGCCCTCAGCAATACAAAGATTTCTCCCTCAAGTGCAAGTCATGGAGAAAAACAAACTCTCCCTGCCCTGAGGAGAGAAGTTGTGTCCCCAGGGTCTGAGCTGGACATGGAATAAGCAATGAGACACACTGGGAATGGTTCTGGCAAGATCCTTTGCACTGGATTCTCTCCACAGTCCTTAAATTCCCTGCAAAACATGGATGTGATGGAATTTCAGTTCTTCCTTTGAGGTTGTGTTGGATGAGGATGGATGTTACTGGAAGAGCAGAGCTTCCTTCCTCTTTGGATAATTGCTGCTTTATTTGAGCCAGGAACAGATTGGAATCTCCACCTGGGTTTGACTGGGGTGTAAAAATCCAGAAGTTATTTTTTATGAGCTGTAATTAATGTATTTACAGAGATTTCTGTATTAAAGTTCTGTCTGAACAGGAAGCAATTGTTGTGTTCTTTCAAGCCCATCATGAAGCACAGGAAAACCAGGGTGAAGTGGGGTCATTTCTGACATTGCCAGAGCCCTAAAACTCCCAATTTGCAGCAAAAAGATCATTCCCAAGTGTTGTCAGCCCTGCCAAGTCAGCCAGGAAAGCTGAATTCCATTTATAATGAGGCTTGACAGGATATTCCAACACAGCTTTTCTGCCACCTTCAAATCTGTTTCTTCCTTATTTCCAAGCTTTGGGAGTACGCCAGGATTTTCCAAGAATTGTGAGATTTGAAGCAAATCTAGAGAATTTTTTTTTTCTTAATAACCTTCTGAGATTCAGCTCCAAACCTGGAGCCTGGGCTGCCTTTTCCTGCAGAAAACCAAATCCTCACCTGCTCATACCTGAACTCCTCCATTCCCAGCCCTGATCAGAGGGTGAGCCCTGGACTGGGATCAAAAATCCTCCTTCAGAGTGACCGGGAGTAGAAACTTCATAAAAATATTCTATTTCTCTGTAATTTATATATAAATTTATATCTGATTTATTCCACCCAGAGCAGGTTCTGATTCCCAGCCCCTCCTGCCCCGGGACGCCCGTGGCTACTCCGTGTGTAGCTACAACCTCTCGTTGTGTTGTACAAATGTGACATCTGCTGCTCAAAAGGCTCCACTGCAGGAGGAACAAATGGTGGTGGTTTTTAGGCTGTAACAGCAAGAAGGACTCACAGGAACAGCCCCAAAGCACATTCATTAACCCCCTCATGTCCACACCTCAGCCAGTATCCATCCTTTGCTGGATTCGATCTTTGAGCACCCCTGAAGTGATCCCTGCAAAGGGAAACCAAGAACCTGCCCAGCTCCAAGGACGCTGCAGAGCCCAGTGCCCAAAAATGGGGAAAGAGAGAGAATTATAAAATCACTGAGGCTGGAAAAGCCCTCAAAGCCCATTGAGTCACCCATCCCCAGCAGTGCCACCCGTGTCCCCAGTGCCACATCCACAGGATTTCAATCCCTCCCACTGCAGGAGGAACAAATCCCCAAATCACCTGGAATTTGCTGGCCAGGAGCCGTGGGCTGCACCTTTCCCTGCTCTCAGCCCCCAAAAAAGCCATTTATTGACAGGTTTTTTTGGTTTGAGTGAATATTCCACTCTCCTCCTCCTCCCTCATTCTATGGGAAAACAAAAATGTCTTTTTCCCTGTTTCTTTTCAACCTCTGAATTCACAGAATCCCAGAATCCTGGAACGGTTTGGGCTGGAAGGGCCCTGAAGGATCCAATTCCAGCCCCAACAGCTCCCACTATCCCAGGGTGCTCCAAGCCCTGTCCAGCCTGGCCTCGGGCACTGCCAGGGATGGGGAATCCACAGCATCTCTGGAACAACCCAATTTTCCAATTTCCCACCCTCCTTCACCCCAATTTCCCTCCATCTGCACCTGAGATTGATGCCACCAGCACCTTTTCTCCTTGCACCCCAAACCCAACCTTTCTGTGAAGGTTTTCAGGGAGTTCTGGAATTCCAGAGCATCCCAACAGAGCAAATTCCTCTGGAATTCCTCTCCCACCCTCAGAATTGCTCACTTTTTAAATTCTTCTTCTTGGGGACTTATTTTTTAAGGGTTTTTCATGGATTTTGTCCCCAGGAGACAAAGCCCTTGACATCTTTAGTCTTTTACCTCCTCTCTTTGCTTGTTCTTAAAAACTGTCAGGTTCCCTTCCCTTTGGGGGCAATTTCACTTGAAGGGTCCATTTTTATTACAATAAAACCAAATTTTTCCTCCTCTAATGGCAGTTAACATCACTCTGGCCTTTTCCTTTGCTTTCTCTTCATCCCTCCTGGTGTATATTTTCTGTGCTTCTCTTAAGAAATCCCCCAATCCCCTTTCTTGCCAATTGTCTCATTTCTCCAATTTTCTCTGTATGTCAAACCACACCTGGGTGACAAAATATGTTTTTAGTAAGATTTGTCTGACTGCTGTTTCAGGGTTGATATTTGAATATTGCCTCATATTTTTCCTCAATCTTTCTTGAGTATTGCCTCATATTTTCCCCTCAATCTTTCTTGAATATTGACTCGAATTTTTGCTCAATCTTTCCAGCCCCTCTGTTGGGGTTTCCTCCCTCTTTTGTTGTTCATTAAATGGATTCTGAGGATTTTGGCCCTTTTTGCCGTGCACATTCCGTGCTGGCCGTTAGAGGGCAATGGGATGTGGGGAAGGAGGAGCTGGGGGATCAATTCTGCCCTGCCAGCACCTCCTGCCCTTGGGCTGTGTCCAGGGAACGTTGGATCTGCAGACACGGAGGCACCAGACAGGGAACGAACTGATCCCAGCCCTCCAAACGTGACTCCAGGCCCGGCTCAGAGCTCCTCACAGCCAGAGCCAGCTCTAACTGAGTCAGGTTTAACCCAAGCCTTTTCCTAGCAGCCCTTGTCCAGGTGAATAATTCATGTAGTAGCAACGTGAAATTAAGGATTTTGCTTCCCTGTGCCAGCAGATTTTCTGCAGCCTTGCAGCAATGCATAAATCATCACCTTCTGCACAAAGGAGGAGATAAAAGGCAGCAGGATGAGCCCACTGATGTGAAAACTCACAGGGAAGGTTTTTTCCCTGAACTCACACCTTGCTGGTTGTCTGCCACCAAACTGGGCTTCATGGTCCCCCAAAAATGCTGCCAAAAAATGGTTCTAACCACGCCAGCCTGTGCTGGTAACATCAGTAATAATATCAGTAATAATAATATCAGTAATAATAATGTCAGTTACAGTAATATCAGTAACCAGGGAATCATGGAATATCCTGGGCTGGAAAGGACCCACCAGGATCATCAAGCAGCTCCTGGCCCAGCACAGACACCCCAAGAACCCCCCCTGTGCTGAAATGCGAACCTCAGCCACTTCAATTTCTTTAATGACGGCTGCAAAGTGCCATTAATCATCCCTTTAATGATAATTTCCTCAGTATGGCACTGCTGGATGCTTCAGCCTCCTCTGGGGCTGAGCACACAGGAGGCCCCAGCGTTCCTCCAGGCCCTGCGTCCCTCCAAAGCCACCCTCAGGAGAGTGGCAGAGATTAACAGGCTGCTCCTGACACGAGATCCATAAATAATTCCACAAAAAGCGTGGCCCCGGCCTTTAGAAGGTCTCAGGGCAAAATAGTAGAGGCTGAAATATTGATGGATGTGTCTGCAGGAGCCATTAGGGAAGGGAAAGTGGTTCCATGGGGCTGGGCTGAGCCAAGGCACCGGGAGGACAAAACACATCTGAGTGCCCAGCCCCAGGTAACAGGAGAAATTACAAACCGCACACAATTTCAGCAGGAATTTAGAAATGGAATTAAAAAGCTGCTCCTCCAGCAGGGAAAGAGGTGCTGGGAAAGCCTGGAGGAGATTTCCAGCCAGAACACGTGAGGACAGAGCTCAGGTGCCTGCTTGGGGCTGCAGCCACACAGAACACCCCTGTTACAGCTGTTCTTACATGGAGACAGGGATGAGCTGCTCCACATCAGGGTCTATTTTTGCCTGTCCTGGAGTGCTCTGCAGTAATGTGCTTTCCATGTTCCATTTTGCAGCCGTCACGGAGAGGAAAATCCCAGGATCCCAGCGGTGGGAAAGGCATGGTAAAGAGCTGCTGAGAATTCCTGAACGTGCTCCTCAATTAGGTCACCCCAAAACCCCCTCCTGCCCAGCTCCAGAGCGTGATGGGGCTCAGAGCACGAGGTGATTGAACAGAGAATGAAAAACCCCGTGGTGGGGTCTCCCAGAGAAGTACTGGGACAGGACATGATCCCCTTTGGGACATGGATCCCCTTTGGGACATGATTCCCTTTGGGACACGATCATCCCCTTCAGGAATTCACACCCTTCAGGACACAATACCCATCAGGATACCATTCCCTTCAGGAC
This sequence comes from Zonotrichia leucophrys gambelii, assembly GCF_028769735.1. Taxonomy (NCBI): domain Eukaryota; kingdom Metazoa; phylum Chordata; class Aves; order Passeriformes; family Passerellidae; genus Zonotrichia; species Zonotrichia leucophrys. The sequence goes on along the minus strand of NC_088191.1, from coordinate 5,304,935 downwards.
ACAATGCCCTTTGGGACAATTCCCTTCAGGACACCATTCCCTTTGGGACACAATTCCCTTCAGGGCATAATTCCCTCCAGGACACAATTCCCATCAGGACACAATTCCCTTGAGGACACCATTCCCTTCAGAACACAATTTCCTTTGGGACACCATTCCCTCCAGGACACCATTCCCTTCAGGACACGATCCCCTTTGGGACACAATTCCCTTCAAGACACCATTCCCTTCAGGACATGATTCCCTCCAGGACATAATTCCCTTCAGGACACAATTCCCTTTGGGACACAATTCCCTTCAGGACACAATTCCCTGTGGGACACAATTCCCTCCAGGACATGATTCCCTGTGGGACACAATTCCCTTCAGGACATGATTCCCTTCAGGACATGATTCCCTCCAGGAACAATTCACACCCTTCAGGACACCATTCCCTTCAGGACGTGATTCCCATCAAGACACAATTCCCTTCATGACACCATTCCCTTCAGGACACAATTTACACCCTTCAGGACATGATCCCCTCCAGGACGCAATTCCCTTTAGGATACAATTCCCTTTGGGACACAATTCATGCCCTTCAGAACACGATTCACACCCTTCAGGACACTATTCCCTTCAGGACATGATTCCCTTCAGGACATGATCCCCTTTGGGACACGATTCCCTCCAGGACAATTCAGCCCTCCAGGACACCTTCCCTCCCCAAACACACCTGGGAAAATCAGGAAAACCCCCGTGCCCAGGGGACATTGCTCCTGGAGCCAGACCCAAGGCCACAATCCATTTCCCTGGTGGGATGCTGCCACAGGAGGGGCTGACTCCCAAATTCCAGTGCTCCCATCCCATGAAGCTGCCAGCAAGGCCTGGATTTGCACAGGAACCCAGCAATTCCCACCCCCAGCACGTTCAGCTCACTCCCCTGGAATCTGGGAGCTCCATCCCAACCTCATTTCCTCAGGATTCACCTTGGAGTGTCCACAGGGAGGATTTGGGCCCCTCTCCCTCATGTCCCAGATCTCAGAGCCCTTGCTGTGCTGCTCTGGCTGCACAGGGGACGCTCAGCCCCTTTTTTGGGTTGATTTCTTTGATTCTGTTCTGGGGGACCTCCCCCTCCCTTCCCTGGGCAGTGTCAGAGTCTCTGGGTTGGGATGTGGGTTATGGATGTGGTGGGATTTGGCCCAACCTGGATTTGCTGACCCTGGAGGGCTTTTCCAGCCTCAGTACCTCAGTGACCCCATGATAGGGGCCCATGGTGGTGGTTTTTAGGCTGTAACAGCAAGAAGGACTCACAGGAACAGCCCCAAAGCACATTCATTAACCCCCTCATGTCCACAGCTCAGCCAGTATCCATCCTTTGCTGGATTCGATCTTTGAGCACCCCTGAAGTGACCCCTGCAATGGGAAACAAAGAACCTGCCCAGCTCCAAGGACTCTACAGAGCCCAGAGCTCAAAAATGGGGAAAGAGAGAGAATTATAAAATCACTGTGGCTGGAAAAGCCCTCAAAGCCCATTGAGTCACCCATCCCCAGCAGTGCCACCCGTGTCCCCAGTGCCACATCCACAGGATTTCAATCCCTCCCACTGCAGGAGGAACAAATCCCGAAATCACCTGAAATTTGCTGAGCTGCACCTTTCCCTGCTCTCAGCCCCCAAAAAGCCATTTATTGATAGGTTTTTGGTATGAGTTAATATTCTACTCCTCCTCCTCCCTTATTCCATGGGAAAACAAAAATGTCTTTTTTCCTGTTTCTTTTCAACCTCTGAATTCACAGAATCCCAGAATCCTGGAATGGTTTGGGCTGGAAGGGCCCTGAAGGATCCAATTCCAGCCCCAACAGCTCCCACTATCCCAGGGTGCTCCAAGCCCTGTCCAGCCTGGCCTTGGGCACTGCCAGGGACGGGGAATCCAAAACCTCTCTGGGATAACCCAATTTTCCAATTTCCCACCCTCCTTCACCCCACTTTTCCTCCATCTGCAGTGACTCCGCTGCCGGGGCTGGCCAAACCTTTCCACAATGGATTTTCCCCTAAAAAACTGGCACAATGGCACAATTTGGGGCCGTTTCCATGGTGCTGCAGCTCGTGAGAAGAGGAGCCTCAGTGGACCCCAGCTCATCCCCATCAGCCCAGCCCGGGATTGCTGCACTTTGAATTTTTCATGCTGCAATCAGCTGGTGCTGCAGGCACGCACGGATGGAAGAGAATGCTGAAATATTCATGACCCACTGCAGAGCACAACAGCAAGAGAGCTGCAAATGAGGACAGGCAACCTCAGGCAGCCCCGTGGAGTCACTGCCCCTTTTCTGGCCAAAATTCAGGTGGGTTAAAATGAAGGAAAACAGCCAGAATCCAGGTCTGGGGTGTCCGGAGGTTGGGTTTAGGCCACATCAGGAGCCTGGGTGAGCCGAACCTTCCAGGATGTCACTGGAGCTTCTGGGCCACGATTTGCCCTGGATGAGCATCCCTGGGCCAAATTCCTGAATTTCCTTCCTGTGGGTCTGGGCAGGACAAAGCCCAGGGGGAAAGGGCAGGGAGGGGATTTAAAGGTGCATTTATCACCAAATCTCAGCATCCATCCAGACAACCTAAAGCAGCAGCCAGACTTGCCTCCCTCACTGATGAAACCTGACTCCAATCTCTTTAAATTCAGCCTGAGTGGGGACAGAAATGAGCAGAGCTCTGATTCTCACCAACACCACGGGTTTGGTTTCCCTGGAATGATCACATTTCCCACCTATTCCTTATTCATGTCCCATTTCCTTGCCTTAAAAGCCGCCCTGACCCGGGTTTGGAGTGGTTTCCTTAATCACTGCCATCATTAGAGACGCTGCAATCAGAGGAGTGGGGGCTCCTCATCACTAATTTAAAACGAGATGTTTGTGAAAGACATTCCAAATCATGTCCAAGTGGAAAAGAGAGGGAAGGAAAAAAACCCAACACTTCCACATCTCCATCTCCTGCCCATCTGCAGAGCCCCCCACAGCACAGAGGAGGAGAAGAGAAGCTTCAATATTGGTTTAAAAAATTCATGGGCCTCTCTCCACCTGAAATAAACCTGTGAGGAAGCTGCTCTGGGCTGGGGAAGGAGGGAATTTCTGGCCACTGCTGAGGTTCTGCCTGGTGCTGTTGCTCTTAGTCCTTCTAAGCCTTCTGATGTTTACATTCTTGTAACAAACTTTCTCACATGTTTTTCTGTAAATAATTATGGTTTTACATTCTTTTCTGGAGGAGGAGAAGTTTGATGGAGTGTTGGTTTGTCCTCTCCATTGGAGAGGTGGCACTGTCCCCCTCCAATCGACTGTCGCTTTTGGAAATCTATAAATGTTGGAGTCAGAAATTAAATGTGAAAAATGTGTATTTTATGATTGGCTTTTCACAAACATTCAAATGAATATTATGTGTTATGTTAGAAAGTTATGCTGTATTAATTTTCTTAAGTAGCGTGTTAAATATAGTTTTAGGTTATAACAAAATGTTAAAATAGAAACTGTGCTATGTAAGATACTTTTTAAAAGAAAGGACTGGCACCAGATAGCAGCCACAGGACACCTGAATCTTTCAGAGAAAGAGAATTTATTGCTCCATTTATCAGATAAAAGAACTTCTTCCTGCCTTGCTCAGTCCTGAAGGCACCGTCAGGATCCAGAGGAAGAAGCTGACACTGCCCAGACAGAATCCTGTGTTTGAATGGAATTTATGCATCATGGATGAGGTGTGTGAATATGCAACAGGTTATTGTTTTTAAGGGTTAATCCTCTGTTAATGTGGGTCCTTTTTCAGGCTTATTTTGCCCAGAAGAGGTACCCAGACTGTCCCTAACTCTTTGCTTTTATTGTCTCATATTGTCCTAACCCAAACTGTCCAAACTATTATTACTCTAATTATATTGCTATTTTTGTAACCATTTTATTACCATTAAGCTTTTAAAATTTTAAAAACAAGTGATTGGCATTTTTCACATTAAACTTCCCTTCTTTTTACCTTACAAGTTCCAGTGTCCCCATCGTTTTATTTCGTGTCCTATAGCGACGTGGTGTCTCGTCAGGGAAGGCATGGTGGGGTTTTTGGGTGTCTCTCACGTTGTGAGTTTTGTTCAGATGGGCTTTGACAGGTTGAGCAGATTATTTGTACAAATCCCCCTCAGGAGCTGCAGCCAGGCAGGGAGTGGGAGGCTCAGAGGGAATCTGAGGCTCCGGAGCTCCCAGATGAGGTGGGAGGTGCTGCCTGTGCTGGGTTTGGGAAGGATCCATCCCAGCTGGCACCGGAGCCATCCAGGCTGGCACTGCTGATCCTCCCGGAGCTGTGGCTGTCACTGAGGGCACCTCCCACACCTCCAGCTCTGCAAATCCACCCACCCTGAGCAGCCTCACCTGACCCAGATTCCTGCCAGGAAGGGCTGGAGCCGGGCTGGGAGAGCTGGGAATGCTCTCCTGGAGAAGGGAAAGCTCCAGAGAGAGCTCAGAGCTCCTCCAGGGCCTGAAGGGGCTCCAGGAGAGCTGGAGAGGGGCTGGGGACAAGGATGGAGGGGCAGGACACAGGGAATGGCTCCCACTGCCGCAGGGCAGGGATGGATGGATATTGGGAATTGGGAATTCCTGGCTGGGAGGGTGGGGAGGGGCTGGGATGGAATTCCCAGGGAGCTGTGGCTCCCCTGGATCCCTGGCAGTGCCCAAGGCCAGGCTGGAGCCCCCTGGCACAGTGGGAGCTGTCCCTGCCATGGCAGGGGTGGCACTGGGTGACTTTTGATGTCCCTTCCAACAGAAATCATTGCTGAATTCCCTGGAGAGGGACTGGGGACGAAGGATGGAGGGACAGGACCCAGGGAATGGCTCCCACTGCCAGAGGGCAGGGATGGATGGGATACTGGGAAGGAATTCTGCTGTCTCTGTTCAAGGAATAAAGTCATGGAATGACACATTTCTCTTGGAAATCGTAAGTATTGCTCTGTTCTGGAGAGCCCCAGGGTTTGAAAGGTTCAGATTTATGGGTTGACATGGATTGAATTCCTGTTTGTGCAGGGATTTGTGCAGAGCACACAAAGGAAGCTCTGGGGATTCTGGAATACTTTGGTGAGGGAGATGAGGGTGCTGCAGGAGGTTCCTGTATCACACAGCTGGAACTGCCACAAACAGCCAGGAAAGCCTCATGGGAACAGGGAAAATCCATGTCCAGCATCCCCATTTCCCTGGAATCAGGTGAGGAACGCTGGGGAAACCACCAGGATCCTGTTCCACATCACACCTTCAGCAGAAGCAGGAATATTTGCAGCATCCATTGCTCCTGGCCTGCCCACATCACCCCCAGCCCACCCCTGCTGGAGCCAGTGGCAATAATTCCATGGATTTATGTGCCCTTGACAATCCCTGTTTGTCCCCCAGCCCCAGCCTGTTTTCTATTTTTACTGGAACACTAAAATTCCATTTTCTGCCCAAGCCGCCTGATGGCCAATAAATACAATCCCACTTAACTGGATGGGCAGCACACCAAACCCCAAAGCTTTTATTTTCATTAAGCATCGTTAGCAGTGGCATGTCTTTTATCAAATCTGCCTCTGATACTCACTTTATTAAAGAGTCCATCAGCCTCAGACTGCTTAATGCAATCTGCAAGGACAGGCAGGGAATTTGTATTGAATTTGAGCAGGTGGGGACAGAACTCCTGAAAAATAAAAATATTCAACCCTTCCTGAGAAAGGAACTTGAAAGGACACGAACAGGAATTAATAATTCAAAGTGTATGGGGATTATTTTGTGAGCAATAAGAAGAAATGTCCTATTTTAGCTGAAAAACAAAACACTAAAGTCTTACAAAATCCAAATCAAAGGTGCTTGGATGAATCAGAATATTTATGATGGTGTTTAATCATTTAGGTGTTTTTGAATACCTGACCACAGTGAGGAGGGTTCAATTTGGTTTGTAGCACCCACCAAGGCACATCCCAGGGCCACAGGGATTTCTCAGGGAGTTAAAGAAATACGGGAATTAAAAATGAATGTTTACTTTAAACTAAGCTCATGTTTGGAGGGTTTAAACTGAGGACAGGAAAAGAGTGAATGTGGGATTGTGTGTGGATTTATGATTGTGAGTGAATTTGGGACTGTGTGTGAGTTTAGAATTGTGTGAATTTGGTATTGTGTGGATTTGGGATTGTGTGTGAATGTGGGATTGTATGTAGGTTTGGGATTATGTGAATTTGGGATTGTGAGTGAATTTGGGATTGCGTGTGATTTGGGATTTTGTGAATTTGGGGTTGTGTGTAAATTTGAGGTTGCATACGAATTTGGGATTGTTTGTGAGTTTGGGGCTGCGTCTGAATTTGGAATTGTGTGAATTTGGGATTGCTCATGAATTTGGGGTTGTGTGAATTTGGGACTGTGTTTGAATTTGGGATTTTTTGAATTTGGGGTTGTGTTTGAATTTGAGGTTGCACATGAATTTCATGACTGTGAGTGAATTTGGAATTGTGCATGAATCTGGGGCTGTGTGTGAGTTTGGGGTTGTGTGTGAGTTTGGGATTGCATGTGAATTTGGGATTGTGTGTGAATTTCAGGACTGAGTGAATTTGAGGTTGCACATGAATTTCATGACTGTGAGTGAATTTGGAATTGTGCATGAATTTGGGGTTGTGTGTGAGTTTGGGATTGTGTGTGAATTTGGGATTGTGTGTGAATTTCAGGCCTGTGAGTGAATTTGGAATTGTGTGAATTTGAGGTTTGCCGTGGATTTCAGGCCTGTGAGTGAGTTTGGAATTGTGTGAATTTGAGGTTTTCCGTGGATTTCAGGCCTGTGAGTGAGTTTGGAATTGTGTGAATTTGAGGTTTTCCGTGGATTTCAGGCCTGTGAGTGAGTTTGGAATTGTGTCAGTTTGAGGTTTGCCGTGGATTTCAGGCCTGTGAGTGAGTTTGGAATTGTGTGAATTTGAGGTTTTCTGTGGATTTCAGGCCTGTGAGTGAGCTTGGGCAGGAGCAGGCCCTGGCTGCTCACTGTCCCTGGCTCTCACTCACAGCTGCTCCCATAAACCAACCTCTGTAAATCCCTTGAGGGCCTGGGGGGACAGAGGTGCTGAGCTGGGCCGTGCCTGGTGCTGTGCTCACCTGCAAGCCCAGGACAGGAGGGTTTTCCATAAACTCAGCTTTTCTGGGAATTGCCCAGGGCCCTGGGGGACCTTTCCAGCCATCCCCACACAGCCCTGAGGGGGATTTCAGCCCCAGCAGCTCTGGGATGTGAGAAATGCCTGGAAAGGTTCCTGGAGATGCTCTAAAAATGCCCAAAATCCATCCAAAAGGTGCAGAGAGGTTTTGGTTGGGAGAGGGGGAAGGTTTGGGAGGGAAAGGAAAGGAAAGGAAAGGAAAGGAAAGGAAAGGAAAGGAAAGGAAAGGAAAGGAAAGGAAAGGAAAAAGGAAAAGGAAAAAGGAAAAAGGAAAAAGGAAAAAGGAAAAAGGAAAAAGGAAAAAGGAAAAAGGAAAAAGGAAAAAGGAAAAAGGAAAAAGGAAAAAGGAAAAAGGAAAAAGGAAAAAGGAAAAAGGAAAAAGGAAAAAGAAAAAGAAAAGGAAAAGCAAGGCCCCAGCACCAGCTTTGTTTTCCAACCAGTGACCCCAGTGCAAGGATGGATTTTTTTGGTGTGACGTCGGGGAAATATTGGAAGCTGATCATATCTGCAGGCACCAGTAAATATTGTGAGTTCAAGAATGATTTTATTATTGCTGTATTTAAATTAAAACACACAACGAGGAGTCCTTTTGATCGGCAGTGAGGGGAGCCTGCAGAGGGAACTGCTGGCAAAGCAAAGCTGTGAGTTTCACCACCTGGCCCAGGCAGGGAATCACCCCTGAGGAGGGATTTATCCTCCTCTGCAGGGAGCCAGCCCTGGGTGCTCCAAACCCAGCTCAGGGGGACCCTTGTGGTGACCTCTCCTTGTCAGATGGGCTCAGCCCATGGGGATAAATCCTGCTGAGGGATGCCCAAGCCTCAGCCCAGCTTTATCTGCTCTTCCCTGCTCATTCCAGCCCTTATCCAGACTGGGAATCATCCCCAGGAGCAGCCTGGGCGGGACTGGATCCTCCCAGGGTCAAAGCAGCAGCAGCTCTATTGCTCCCAATTGCCTCTGACCCCCCAAAATCCCATTGTTTAAATTATTTACTGAATTATTCCAGCCCAGGTCTGAGAGGCTGTGCAGGGTGAGATCCTCTCAAACACAGCCCAGTGTCAAAGCAGCAGCAGCTCCATTGTTCCCAGTTGTCTCCCACCCAAAAATTGCCATAGTTTAAATTATTGATTGAATTATTCCAGTCCAGGTCTGACAGCCTGTGCAGGACTGGATCCTCCCAAGCACAACCCAGTGTCAAAGCAGCAGCAGCTCCATCATTCCTGATTGTCTCTGATCCTCCCAAAATCCCATTGTTTAAATTATTTACTGGATTATTCCAGTCCAGGTCTGAGAGCTTGTGCAGGACTGGATCCTCCCAAGCAGCAGCAGCAGCTCCATTGATCCCAGTTGTTTCCCACCCAAAAAATGCCATTGTTTAAATTATTGATTGAATTACTCCAGCCCAGGTCTGAGAGCCTGTGCAGGGCAAGATCCTCCCAAACACAGCCCAGCACCAAACCAGCAGCAGCAGCTCCATTGATCCCAGTTGTCTCCCACCCAAAAAACCCCATTGTTTAAATTATTGATTGAATTTATTCCCATGCAGGGCTGCACACACCAAACTCATTTTAATAACAAGTCTCGTTTAAGCCCAGAATCGATTTCCCAGCTTGCCCAAGCTCAGTTTCACAAACTCCCCTGCACGTTTTTGCTGTTACATTGTGAGAACAACGGGAAGGAGCAGCTGAACATTCCTGGGGCTGGGGGCTGCTCCAGCAGGGACACCCCTGGATCAGAGGTTCCCAGGAAGCCTCACACCTTCCCTGGCAGGTGGAACACCCCAGGCTCCCTGGGAAGGGAGATGGGTTGGAAATATTGGATTTGTCAGCCCTGAGCCAGTCACAGCCCTCAAAGGAGCCTGAAGCCAAAAATCCTGCAAAGATCTGGACATTCCAGGGAAATGTTCAATCTGCTCCTCAAAAACCTCTGCAGAGCCGGGCAGGGTGTGAAAAGTGCACATGACACGATTGGCTCTTTACAGATATTAAAAGGAATACTGGATGTGTTATGTTGTGTTAATTAGTATTTTTTAAGTAGTGTGGTAAATAGAGTTTTAGGTTATAACATAATGGTAAAATAGAAACTATGCAATGTAAGATATTTTTTTAACTAGCTCAAGAAAGGGATGAGATAATCAATAAATTCTTTGCACAGAGATAACAGCAACAAGACACCTGAATTCCCAAGAGAAGAATTATTGCCCCCTTATCGGAAAAGACCAAATTTCTTCCAGCTCCTTCCAGACACTGAGGATGATTAAGGGGGGTGGGGAGTTGACAATAACCAGAGAACATCCTTTGTTTGAAAAGAATTTCTGCATCATGTATGAGATATATGAATATGCAGCAGGCTATTGCTTTTAAGAGTCAATCCTTTGTTAGCAGGTGTGCTTTTTTCAGGAAAGCATCTGAACGTTCATAATTCTTTGCTTTTTTACTGTCTTTTATTGTCCTAACTCTGACTGTCCAAATTCTTATTGCTCTAATTTGTGTTACTATTTTTATAACCATTTCATTACTATTAAACTTTTAAAATTTCAAAACAAGTGATTGGCGTTTTATGTCACTGTCATCTTTTCTGGAAAAATCCATTTGCCAGAATTTCTTCTCCTGGGAAGCCAAGAAGCCTCAGGGAAAAATGAAAACAATAATTACCTGATTACTTCTCCTGTGTTTTGCTGCTTTGGAATGTGGTTGGAGATGGTTTATCCAACAGGTGGTTGTTTAATTGGTTTCATGTGAATTGTTTTAACTTAATGAGCAATCACTGTCCGGCTGTGTCAGATTCTGGAGAGTCATGAGTTTTCATTAGTATCTTGTAAAGCCTTCTGTAAATATCCTTTCTCTATTCTTTAGTATTGTTTTAGTATAGTATTCTATAATATAAGTACATAAAATAATAAATGAGCCTTCTAAGAACATGGAGTCAGATCCAAAATTTCCTCTTCCATCCAGGGACCCCAAAAATACCAGTTTTTCCCAGCTGCTCTGGGAATTCCATCCCTGTCCCTCCTCACCCTGACAGCCAGGAATTCCTTCCCCTCTCCCCATTTGAAGCTCTTTCCCATCTCCTGTCCCTCCATCCCTTCCAATCTTCCCTCTCCACCTTCCCTGTGGGCTCCCTCAGGCCCTGGAAGGTGGAATTGCCTCTCCCACACTGACCAATGCTCATTATTGACAATAAGCACCCATCCCACTGCAGCCCTGGATCTCCACAATGTCCTGTGGCAAATCTCAGTGGGAGATTTGATGTCCAAGAATCCCAGAATCCCCGAATGATGAGGTTGGAAGAGACCTCTGAGATCATCCAGTCCAGCCTGTGCCCCAACACCTCACCCAGACTACAGCACCCAGTGCCATGTCCAGGCTTTTTAAACACATCCAGAGATGGTGATTCCACCACCTCCCTGGGAAGAGCATTCCAGTGCTTTGTTATTCTTTCGGTGAAAAATTTTTTCCTAATATCCAACCTGTACCTTCCCTGAGGTAGCTGGAGACTGTGTCCTCGAACTTGAGATTGTGTCCCCCAAACTCCCCCACCCCAAGGGTTCCCCAGCCCTGCAGCAGGAGTGGGGACAGGCTGGAGTTAATTCCCCATGCTCTGGGTAACTCCTCTTCCCTCTCAGGTGCCTCTGTGACAATCAGGAGAGTGCTGAGCCCTGAACCTGCCCAGGAGGATTTCCTGCAGGGAGAGGGGCCCTGCCCACACCTGGGGCTGCTCCACAAAACATTCCCAGCTTCAATCCAATCCCTGATTGGATCTCACACAGAAATCTCTTTATCAACATCTCAGAGCAGGTTGGCTGATGAGGGCCCTGGCACAGCAGCTGCTTCATCTCAAAGGATTCATCTTTGTGAATTTTATTTGGTTTGGTGTCAGAGCTGGGGATGTTGGTGCTGCTCAGGGCTGGGTCACCCTCTGCTCTTTTTTAAACACAGCTCACCTTTATAACTGGATTATTTTTACAGGGAAGAGTGATTTAATGTATCCAAATAGGATAAAAACGTTTATTCTTCACATTAAATTCAGGATTTAAGGTGAAACCTTTGATTATTCCACAAGGTTATTATTATTATCTGTATCACTATTATTATTACTATCCCCATTATAACTTTAGAAACAAAATTAGATTCAAACAACCAAGCGATTCTTTAAAATAATTTTCTTTTCAAGGTACACAGGGATTTCAAGGCAATCTTGTCCTTCCTACATGCTGAGAACAAAAAAACCCCTTCCAATGTGACCTCCAGGCACGCTCCTCTCGTGTTAACCTCGGGATCTGCTTTATTTTCAGAAAGGCTGACTCTGCAGAAAGCTCTGCTGGAACGCTCCCAGAGGGAATTGGAGATTACACTGGGACAGCTGAAATGTCCTGCTGCCAAGACAAGCAATTAAGAAAAACCAACAGGAGAAAAAAAAAAGCATGTAGGGGAGGGAGCATCATCAAGAAACTTCATGTCAAGGTTAAAAATCATGGCAGGATTAAATGGAAGCACACTCCAATTACCTCCTTAGAAAATTTATGGCACTTGATTCCAAGGGAGATGGATGAAAAATCAGCCAGGCAAACCCAGCAGGAATGCTCTGCCCTAGTGTTTGCTTTGTTTTCTGCATTAATCAAAGGCGAGCCGACAATTGAAATGTTTTCCCAACATCCCATTGAACAGGGCTGGTTAATTGGCAGCGATTTGGCTGCAAACCTCACCCAGCCAGGCACAGTCACAGAGCCACCCCAGCCTTTGCCTGATGGAAGGGAACCTGTGGGATGGGAACGGGCTGGAATTGCCTCCTGTTCCAGATGGATAATGAGATTATTGGCTATCACAATTAAAAGATAACTATGGTGTGAATATCAATAGAAGCTTTTGTGATGTATAGTTATGTTATTGTGGCTTAGATGTCCTCTGTTCTCCCCATAGTTCCCTTTTCCCCCCATATTGTGACCATCAGACAGCCTGGGGTGTCTGGGACAGGTACAAAGCGTGGGATTTTCGGGGTTCCCCAGATGGAGAGGGAAATGAGAATCTGACTCCATGTTCTCAGAAGGGTAATTTATTATTTTATGATAAATTATATTTATATTATATCTTACTATATGGTCTTAATATATGGTCTATATAATATATAATCTATCTAAAATATCTTAATATATTATCTATATTATATTAAAGAATGCTATACTAAACTACACTAAAGAATGGAGAAAGGATAGAGATAGAAGGCTAAAAGATAATAATGAAAAACTTGTGACTCTTTCCAGAGTCCCAACACAGCTGGACAGTGATTGGTCATTAAATAAAAACAATTCACAGAAACCAATGAAACATTCACCAGTTGGCAAACAATGTCCAAACCACATTCCAAAGCAGCAAAACACAGGAGAAGCAAATCAGATAATTATTGTTTTCATTTTTCTCTGAGGCTTCTCAGCTTCCCAGGAGAGAAATCCTGACAAAGGCATTTTTCCAGAAAATATGGTGGAGACAAAAAGAAGGCGGCACAGGTGTCCCTTACCTGGGGCAGGTGGGAATGGAAAAGCTTGGGGGTGCTTAGGGGGCGTGAAGGCAACACCTGCCCTCCAATGCAGTCACAAAGCAGTGTGCACTGATAAATGACAAAGAGCTGAGTGACAGACTTTGGGAAGGGCCAGGGCTGGCTGATGCAGCGCCCAGGGGTGTAAAACACTGAGCATCCATCCTGAAGATGAACCAGCCACGTGGTTTGCATGAGGGGCAGATCCCAGCGCTGCAACTTTTTCCTTATGTAGTCCTCTATTGTATTTTTTTAAGGTTTAATAAGCCTTTTTATATTTTCGAAGTGAGCAGTTGTCTCTCACATTCCCACACCCAGAACTGCCTCCTGGGCTCACATGTGAGGTGGGACCCCGTGTTCCCCCAAACAGGCCCCTGTGTCCTGCCGGAGCCCCCAGGCCCAGGGAGGGCAGAGCTCAGGGCCTGGACCAGCCCTGGTGCAGAATTCCACATGTGTCCATGGCCTCCGTGGGTGTGAGTGGAAATCAGCCAATTCCTGAATTTTGGGCACTTTTCCTTGGCCGGAAAATGAGAATTATCCCATGAGAAATATCCCATTTAGCATCACTCTCTGCTGGTGGAGACAAAGGTTTACAAATCCAAACCACTGGCTGCAAATACCATTCCAGTTCCCTAAAACTGCCCGATTTAGGGAAATCAGATTTGGTTTTAATCTGGGGATAGGAACTGGGTGATCTTTAAGGTGCCCTCCACCCCAATCCCCTGGGAGTTCCCTGATTCCCCTCCCTGATTTTCCCTGGGCTCAGCATTTCTCTGTCCTTGAGCACAGCCCGAGGGTTTTCAGGTTTAAATTGAAATTTCTCCAGTCAGAGCAGGGGCTCAGCGTGGACTCAGCCTTTAATTAAGCCCAGTTTTATCTCCCCCTCATCCCCTGGCAGCCCTGCAGGGACAGCAGTGATGGCATCAGTGGCTGTGTCCCCCACCCAAAGGACAAATGACATCTCATTGTCACAGCCTGACCTTCTAAACCACTTTTTATTCTCCAATAAAACCAGTTTCTCCTTCTCTCAAAACAGGAGAAAATCCCTCCTGATGTCAGGGTTGCATGAACTGAAATATTCAGCTTTGTGCATAGAGATGGAAGTGAATTCTGAATAAAATACCAATCAGGGATCCCCCTCCACAGAATTTTCTTCGTTCTGCATTGCAGCCAAATCCTTGCTGTAACTCATTACACTGCAACTCCAGCTGTTCCTTTAATTATTAATATCCTTAACGGCATTTAGAGACAACATTTTAATTAGGAGTCAACCACCAACAGCCAAATATTAATTCTGAAATACACACAAAAGTATTTTAAAGTTCATGAATGATAAATTCCAGAAATAACAGCGAGGCCTGCAGGGCAAAAATCAACATTTACCTTTGGAATGCTCTAAGCAGGGACTGAACTTCATTTTCCCTCTGAGCAGGGTGGAGTCCTACCAAATAAAAGTGTTTTGATCTGACTGTGTGCTTGAATTTCTCTTGCTGTGAAAGAAATTATTCCAAATTTTGTGTGTTCATTAAATCTTTACACATCCAGTCCCCACCTAAATATTTCCCTCAGTTCAGGCTCCCTTCCTGCTGCAGCTTCCTTGTGTGCATCATATTTACATAAATATTTACCACGCTGAAAATAAACGCTGCAGGGATTGGATTAGAAGTGACAGCTCTGAAGAGATGGGAAGGCTTGGGAGGAAAAGTGGGAAAAACAGAGGAGAAAAGCTCATTGTGGAAATTATGGAAATTGTCTGGACCAGGCTGATGGCACCAGACACGCCTGGGAAGGGAGGGGATGTCACCACTGCCCATACATGGTTCTCATCAGGAAACTTGGAAAACCTTCTCCATTTCCCAAATTTCTCCCGCTGATTTGATGACCCTGATTTCCCAAATCAGGGATAAACTAGTGATAAACTTTATTTATTAACAAGCTGCAATTATTCAATTCCTCACTCACAAACCACAGCAAGGTCAGAGCCACACCCAACCCTGTGGGGAGATTTTGCCTCTCACACCCAGGAACCTCCAGTTTTCAACCAAAATAACCTGGCACACCCCCAGGCAGTGATTTTCCTCCCAGATTCCTCAATCTGCAGGGATTTGGGCACTGACCCTTGGCTGCTACACCCACAGAGAGGTTTGAGATGGAAGGGAAGGGACCCCAAAAGTTCCAGTGCATTATTAGGACAGCACACAGCTCTGCCCTAATTTTGGGTGCTCCTGATGGGCTTTGAAGGCTGAGGAGAGCTGAGTGACAGCAGCTGTGCTCCAAGGAGGGGACGGGGAGTGCAGGGAGGGTCTGGGCTTGGGAGGAGTCCAGCAGGGTCCTGGTTTGAAAGGAAAAGTGTCTGCTGAGGAAGGCAGGAGCCTCCCCTGAAATGGAAAATGCAAACCCCCTCGCTATGAATTATTATCAATTTGAAATTAAGGGTCTCTCTGTGATGGTGTTCACAGGAGTCTTAGGATGAGGGAAGAGACGAGGATCTGACTCCATGTTTCAGAAGGCTTGATTTATTATTTTATGATATATATGACATTAAAACTATACTAAAAGAATACAAGAAAGGATTTCATCAGAAGGCTGGCTAAGAATAGAAAAAGAAGGAATGATAACAAAGGTTTGTGGCTTGGACAGAGAGTCTGAGCCAGCTGACTGTGATTGGCCATTAATTAGAAACAACCACATGAGACCAATCCCAGATGCACCTGTTGCATTCCACAGCAGCAGATAACCATTGTTTGCATTTTGTTCCTGAGGCCTCCCAACTTCACAGGAGGAAAAACCCTAAGGAAAGGATTTTTCAGAAAATGTGTCTGTGACAGCTCTCAGGCAAAGATATAGGAGTAGGAATAACAGTTCTTTATTAGGGAAAAAATAAAAATAAAATTAAAAATGCAGTAATACAAAATAACCCTGCCAGGGTCAGACCATGCCCTGCCCCTGTGTGCCAGGGCGGTGTCCCAGCCCCATCCATGGGGGCTCAGCCCTCCTGCAGTGCCAGCTGTGGCTCTGCTGCAGCAGGATCCTGCACAAGGGGGGAGTTTTCCTCTGCAGCTCCAGGGCTGCTGCAGATGGGCCTGGGCTCCCTCTGGCCATGCAGGGCAGCAGAAAGCTGCTCCTCTGGCAATGCAGGGGGCAGAGGCTGCTGGGGTGTCCCAAAGCTCAGATTGGATCCAGGGAGGAATGCTTGGCTCCTCCCCTGGGCGGAGCATCTCCCCATGGGATGCTGGGATTGGATCAGCCATGCCGGGACACTCACTGGCCATGGACAGGAGATAGTTAATAATTAATGGCCCATGAACAGCAGATAATTAATAATTAATAGCCCATGAACAGCAGAGATCTCCTGGAGGGGGATTGGGTGTGGAAGAGATAAAGAAAAGCTGCCCAATGAGCAGAGGATAACTGCCCCAGCTCTGACAGATGGGAATTGAACACACACCCCAAAGCACATCTCACAAGCCTGGACAAACAGCTGCTGTCCAACACTCGGAGCTGCTCTCCAAGAGTTCTCCCCTCTCTTCACAGCCCATCTGGGATTTGTCCAATCCCCAGGCAAAGCTGACCCAGCACATGCTCAGCTTGTGAAATCACGCCTACCTCCCCCCATTAAATTCTTTTACATCATCATCACTATAAATTCAATTGTTGGTTAAATATCCACCTGCAAATCTCCATTGAGTGAAAACTTGGGATTCCAGCAGGAAAAAGTGAGGTTCAGGCTCTGACAACCTTTTCATTACAGCACAAACCATCAAATGTTAATGAAATTAAAGTGGGTGTCACCAAACATAACAGTCTGGAGAAACCACGTGCATCCAAAATTCCCGTTTTGCCAATGCCAGCTCAGCCATCCCAAATCTGCTGCACAGACAGCTTTGTCTGCAGAAAAGCAGGGAAAAATCATTCCTGCTTGGCAGGGGATGGAGAGCGAGCCTCAAGGATGAGCCTTTGGGATGGGTTGGTGCAAGGGCTGGTGGCAGGGAGCCACAGAAATCACTGGGAATTTTGTCACTTTGTTGGCTTTTTCCTCCTTATTTTTTCATTAAAGAGATTGAGCAGTTCCTCTGGAAGAGGCAAAAGTACAAACCCAGGCTTTGTTTGCCTGAACAAACAGCAGGATTTGGAGAGGTGGACAAATTAGACAACTACCCCCAGCATTTTTCATTCCAAAAGGAATTTGAAAAGGAGAACAAATTCCCTGCAGTGGGGAGTATTTAACCTGGGACAGCTCCATTCCTGCTCCAGCTGAAATCCCCCAAACTGGGCAGTGTCTCTGAAATATCCCCTCAGCCCCAAACCTGGCTGGCAGGTTTTGCTGCCAGCTCTGAACTCTGAGACAGCACAGCAGAATTTCAGCTCTGCATCCATTGATCTGCTAATTTGAGCCTCCTGGAAATGCTGGTGAATCCATAGAGATATTTATAAAACAACATGTTCTGAACAAAGACTCAGGGTATTTCTGTGTATTTACAGGGCAAAGGGGAGAACAGAGAATCAAACCCTGGCAGGAGAAGCTGAACACAGAAGCTGCTGGATGGAAATGCTGAAAATCAAACTATAGCCAGGAATTCAAGCAAATTATTTCTGACTTTCTCAGGATTATATTTCCCCAAATTATTGCAGCACTGATGGACTTCAGCATTTAGACCTGAAATTTTTGCTTTTTATCCTGGTGTCTTCTTGGGCACTCCAAGAATCCTTTCCCTTCCCTTCTCCTGGATCCAGACACCCTCCCACAGCTTTATATTTTCATTATTAGAAACCCTTGTCTTGCATTTAAACTCCTTAACTTGCATTAAAACTCTTCCCACTGATGCTTGGAGGAAAAACCTCCAAGATCAAACCCAACCTTTGCCCAAATCCCACCTTTTTCAGCAAACCAGAGCCTCAAATTCCACATCCAGAAGTTCCTTGAACAGATCCATGGGGGGGGGGGGGGAAATACATCCCAAACATTTACACCAAACAATAATCCTAAATTACATATTGGATTTCCCAGCAGTTCTGGGCCCACCAACCCTCAGAGAAGATTATTTTTTTATTTTTTCGATGATCAGCTGCTGTTGGATTTCCAGTTTGTACCCATTTAACAAGAGGGCAGCGATCCATTAGGGACGGAGTTCAATTGCCTGCCATTAGCTCCGTATTGATTTACTCCAAGGAGCAGCAGGGATGAGGAATGAGGAATTGTGGGTTCCACTGGGCCATGAAATTGCTGTGGTGATCTGGGCCAGCACAGCTCAGGGCTCCCTGCACTGCTCAGCCCCTGAGGAGGCCCCTCCGCAGCTCTTTGGTCAATGAGGAGTTTAAAGGTGACAAATTCCCAATTATCCCCAATTAGCACTGCCAGGGCCAAATGAGGACCTCCATGGATGTGTAATCCTGGAAGAACGCGCTCCTGCTCTCCATGGATTTGTAATTCCCAGGAGAAATCACTCACCCATGGGTTTGTAATTCCTGGAAGGAATCCCTGTAAATGGGTTTGCAATTCCTGGAAGGATTCGCTGTCCAGAGATCTGTAATTCCCAGAGGGAATCGCTCCTGCTCTCCATGGATTTGTAATTCCTGGACCATCCATGGGTTTGTATTTCCTGGAAGGAATCCCTTGTCCATGGATTTGTAATTCCTGGTAAGAATCGTTCGTCCATAGATTTGTAATTTCCAGAAGGAATTGCTCTCCATGGATTTGTAATTCCTGGAAGGAATCACTCTCCATGGATCTGTAATTCCCAGAAGGAATCGCTCCTGCTCTCCATGGATCTGTAATTCCCAGAATGAATCGCTCCTGCTCTCCATGGATTTGTAATTCCTGGAACATCCATGGATTTGTAATTCCTGGAAGGAATCGCTGGCTGTGGGTTTGTAATTCCCAGTAAGAATCACTCATCCATGGATTTGCAATTCCCAGGAGGAATCTCATGTCCATGGATTTGTAATTCCCAGGAGAAGTCACTCATCCATGGATTTGTAATTCCTGGAAGAAATCGCTCCTGCTCTCCATGGATTTGTAATTCCTGGAAGGAATCGCTGTCTATGGGTTTGTAATTCCCAGAAGGAATCTCTTGTCCATGGATTTGTAATTCTTGGTAAGAATTGCTCATCCATGGATTTGTGATTCTTGGAAGGAATCACTGCTGCTCTCCATGGATTTGTAATTCCCAGAAGGAATCGCTCCTGCTCTCCATGAGGACGGAACTGGGCCTGCTCTGCTCTGCTCACCACAAACCCTCACTTCCCCATGGGACAGGAATCCCAGTCTCTGCTGGCATTTTGATGTTCTCCAATCTGACTCGAAATTAAACCTCTTTTACTCCTTTCAATGATCAATTCAAGCTCCTTTCTGTAACAACAAGCAGCTGCTTCCTCCCCTCCTGTCAAAGGAAGATGGTTCCATAATTTTTAAATGGAATAAAATATAAATATAAATATAAATATAAATATAAATATAAATATAAATATAAATATAAATAAATATAAATATATAATTTAAGTAATTAAAACATAATTAAAATATTAATTCATTATATGCATATAGATATAAATATACATAAAGATATAATAATTATTTCTAAAGTATTTTAAAACGTTGATAATTTAATTAATTTAAATTTAAATTTAAAATATGAATACTATTAATAATATAAATATAAATAGCATAATATACATAAAAAGTAATTTTTCCCCATATTTTTTTGTTTAAAACAAGTTTATTCCATGTTTTTTTAAACCCAAGGGAGTTGTACTGCCATCCTGATTTACCCCCTGATCCCTCATCAGGCATTTTATGGAGCATGAAAGTTGCACAAAGCACGACAAGAGCCGTGGGTGTTGAACATGCTGATAACAGAGGAGGAACATCAAACTCCTCATCAGGGCCGCTAAAAACTGTGAGAAATTAATTTATGAATTCATTGTGTAAATGAATTTGTAGAGAATTCTTAAAGCTGGACAGAAAGTTTACATAATGTGTACTTGTATATTAATTTTGAGATGAGAAATGTTGATTTAGAAATGGTCTAGAATAGGATAGATATTTTTGAGAGACAAATGGAACTTTCTGTCAAGCTTTGAGAATTCTCCACAACTTCATTTCCCACAAACAATTACTCCAAGCTCATCCCACAGGAGCCCGGCCCTCGTAAATCTCCCCAGTGTGTGGAATTCACATTTTCTGGAAAAATCCCTTCGCCCAGGATTCTTCTCCTGGGAAGCTGAGAGGCCTCAGAGAAAAGGAAAACAATTCTGATGTCATTTGCTTCTGCTGTGTTGTGCTCATGTGGAATGTGTTTGGAGATTGTTTATCCACAGGTGATTGTTCCATTGGATTCTGCTGGGAGTTGTTTTCATTCTTTGGCCAGTCAGGGCCAGGCTGTGTCAGGACTCTTGAAGGAGTCACGAGTTTTCATTATTATCTTTTTAGCACTCTGTAAGTATCCTTTCTGTGTTCTTTAGTATAGTTTAGTATAGCATTCTTTAATATAATACAGTATAATAAAATAATAAATGAGCCTTCTGAGAACGTGGAGTCAGATTCATCATTCCTCCTGCCACGGGGCACCCCACAATCACAACACCAGCGCTCGCTGCTTTCATCCCCCAAGATTTGCAGGGAAAATTCTTCCCCTGAGGGGTTTGGGCATTGCCTGCAGGACCATTATTATCTATTTTTATCTGTGTTCCCCAAATAATTTCAAGGGGGTTTTTTAGCCCCAAGGCCAGTTTTGGGGAGGGCAGAGCTTTGGCAGTCCAGGCAAACCCAGGATTTGGGTGTTTAGGGAGTGTGGAAGGCCTAGGAAGGGAGCACAAACCTTTATTGCATCCAGCTGAGTGGAGAAGCCACAAAATCCCATTTTTGGCCTCTCAGAAAGTTTATTTGTAATAATAATAAGGGGGGATTTATAGGATGCGAGGATACAGGATCACATGTGAGTGGAAGAACTGCCTGCTCAAGCTCACACAGGTGTTTTAGGCTGCTCCAGCTACAAGTAAATAAAATTAAAATACAACACGGTAAATAAAAATAAAACTAAAATAAAAAGATTAAAATAAATAAAAATAAAAGTAAACATAAAGTAAAATTACAATTAAAAAATTAAAATTAAAATAAACATTAAAAATAAATAAAAATAAATAAAAATTAAAATAAATAAAAATAAAATAAAAATAAAATTTAAAATAAAATAAATATTTAAAATTAAATGAAAATAAAACTTAGAAATAAAAATAAAAATATAAAATCATAAAAATAAAAATAAAGATAGAACTAAAAATAAAAATAATTTTAAAAGGAAGATAAAAATAATAAAAATAAATATTTAAAAAAAAATCGCTCTCAGGACAGGCTTTGGATCCCAAATGGTGCCAGCTTCCCCTGTGAAGTGGAAAAGTCCAGGTGAAAAGCACAAGATTCTCAGGATAAATCAGTAGGTCACATCTCCCAGAGCCCTGGGGGAAGGAAATGTCCCTTCAGGACGTTATTGCTGCTCCAGGGAGAAACTCAGCTCAGGACACAAAGGAACCCTGCAGATTCCAAGGAAGCCAATTAATTAATTAAGAGCTTCTGGAGCTTTTCCAAGCTTGTCCAAAGAAAAGTCAGGACTAGGAGCTGCTTCAAAGACAAGGCCTGGCTGGAGTTTGGAGATGTAATCAGCTCTCATTTCCCTAACGAGTCAATATTTGTGTGGAAGTGTGGTGTTTGCAGGGGTCCCCAGGATGAGGTGAGAGATTAGTGAATCTGACTTCATGGTCTTAGAAGGCTAATATATAATATAATGCAATGTAATATATTATTATATTACATGATATAATATATATTTTATATCATGCATATTATTATTTGATAATAAAATATTATAGAATATATTATTACATTACATTACATCAAATAATATATACTATATACTATATACTATATACTATATACTATATACTATATTATATATTATATATAATGTATTGCATATCATATTATATTATATTATATTATATTATATTACATTACATTACATTACATTACATTACATTATATTAATTATGCTATACTAAAACTGTGCTAAAGAATAAAGGATACAGTCAGAAGGTTATAAAAGAATGATAATGAAAAACTCGTGACTGACCCCTCAGAGTCTGACACAGCTGGCTGTGATTGGTCATTAATTAACAACAATTCACATGGAACCAATTAAACATGCACCTGTTGGTAAACAATCTCCAGCCACATTCCAAAGCAGGAAATGAGATAATATTGTTTTTTCTCTGAGGCTTCTCATCTTCCCTTGAGAAGAAATCCTGGCAAAGGGATTTTTTACAAACTGTGACAGTGCCATGGAAGGAGGCAGAGCTCCAGGAGCCCGGGCTCCCTCACTGCAATCCCTGAGGAGAGGCTGAAGGTCAGGGCTCCTAAACCCCCTCCCCAAACCCAGCCCTGTCCTCAGCCCTGCTGATTTTCACCCTGGAGCTCCACGGGCTGGGTCCTGCCTGGGCTGAGGGTCCTGGGTCCCAGAGCATGCCCTGGGTCCTGCTGTGAAAAATGGCAGTCATTTGGCTTTAAAATTTTAAAAGTTTAATAGTAACAAAATGATTATAAATATAGTAATATAATTAAAGTAATAATAATTTGGGCAATCTGAATTAGGACAATATGAGACAATAGAAACAAAGAGTTATGGACAGTCTGGGTACCTCTTTCTGGGCAAAATAAGCCCGAAAAAGGACCCACATTAACAGAGGATTAACCCTTAAAAGCAACAGCCTGTTGCATATTCATACATCTCATCCATGATGCATAAATTCCATTCAAACACAGGATTCTGTCTGGGCACTGTCAGCTTCTTCCTCTGAATCCTGGCAGTGTCCTCAGTGCTGAGCAAGGCAGGAAGAAGTTCATTTCTCCTGATAATGAAGCAATAAATTCTCTTTCTCTGAAGGATTCAGGTGTCCTGTGGCTGCTGTCTCACTGCGAGTCCTTTCTTTAAAAAAAGTATCTTACATAGCACAATTTCTATTTTAACATTTTGTTATAACCTAAAACTACATTTAACACACTACTTAAGAAAATTAACACAGCATAACTTTCTAACATAACACATACAATATTCATTTTAATATTTGCGGAAAGCCCATCATAAAATACACATTTTTCACACTGCTAAAGAGAGCAGACACAGCAGCTGGGCTGAGAAAAATGAGAAAAATCTGTGAGAAGGGAAAAAAATCATCAATTCAGCTGCTTAGTCAGGAGCTGAGGAAGGCTGGGGGTTGTCTGGCAATCCCTGTTCCAGAGGAATCATTCCCAGTTCTCACTCTCTCTTTGACTCATTCAAAGTCAGAGGGAATTGGGAACCATTCCAAACGCTTCATCCAGAGGATGGACTGGGAATGTTCAGCCTGAGAGGAGAAGGGGGAGGTGATGTAATTGTGGCCTGAAGGAGTGACAGGAGAGGTGGAGAGAGACCTTGGACAGGGGATGGGGGGACAGGAACAGGGAGAAGGGGTTTGAACATGGAAGGGCAGGGTGGGATGGGATCCTGGGAAGGAATTCCTCCCTCTGAGGCTGGGATGGAATTCCCAGGGAGCTGTGGCTGCCCCTGGATCCCTGGCAGTGCCCAAGGGAGAAGAGAAAGCTCCAGAGAGAGCTCAGAGCCCCTGGCAGGGCCTGAAGGGGCTCCAGGAGAGCTGGAGAGGGACTGGGGACAAGGATGGAGGGACAGGACAGGGAATGGCTCCCACTGCCAGAGGGCAGGGATGGATGGATGTTGGGCAGGAATTGCTCCCTGTGCAGCTGGGATGGAATTCCCAGGGAGCTGTGGCTGCCCCTGGATCCCTGGCAGTGCCCAAGGCCAGGCTGGAGCCCCTGGCACAGTGGGAGCTGTCCCTGCCCTGGCACTGGATGGGATTTAAATTCCCTCCCAACCCAAACCATTCTGGAATTTTAGGATTATTTTACTTTGATGCACTATTTTTATTTTGATTGTAATTTAACCCATTTCCCATCAATCCACCCAACTGCCATGGCCAAGACACCCTCATTGCAGAGATATTTGTGGGCTGGGCTGGGGTTCAGGGGTCAGAACCACGTAATCCTTGATTAACTTCAGGATTTGACAAGCATTAAACTGAAAGCACCGGCCCAGACAACCCCAGATCTCCCCAGACTTTGGCTGAGCCTCTCAAAGAGAAAATTTATTTAGTGCTGAATGGAGCTCAGGTTGATTTGCCTCCCGTGTGACAAGCACAGGGCTGGCAGTGGCAGTGGCTGGGAGATGATTTGCTCTTGCCCTTGAATCCACGATGCAGAGGCCAAGTTTTACATCCACTATTTCATTTTAACTCCCCACCCCTCCCAAACCCTGCAGTGATGAAATCAGAGTGTGACGCAACCACAAATTAATGTCACATTTTCCTCCCGGGGGTTTTGCTGCTCCGTGTTAGTTCTGGCCTCATTTTCAAAGCAATTTCAGAAGTTTTGAGCTACCAGAGCTCTCTGCTCAGGGGCTCAGGCCAGAGAGGAGAAAAAAATCCTTCCAAACTGATTTATTTTCAGCTCTGAAAATGCAAATGGGCCTCACGCTCAAAGTCAAAAACACAAAAGCCTCAACTCTGCCATGGAGTGAGGAGCAGGAGCTGGAAAGCACAAAATTCTAGGGATAAATCAGGAGGTCATGGCTCTCCTGCAGCCCTGGGGGAAGGAAATGTCCCTTCAGGACAGGGTGCTGGGAATGCATCCATGGGGAATGTGGCTGCTGGGATATGCCAGGGGTGGCCACGGTACCTCCCGGGCTTCTCTCCACACCTGAAGGATGTCAGAGGCACCTTGGAGCTCTCTGAGCACAGCCCAGCTCCCTCCTGCAGCGCTGGGCAGCTTTTAATTGAATTCTGTGACCTCTGAGCCAAAGAAAGAACAGTGCCGCAGATGCCAGGCTCATTTCTTTAATGGAAACCTGCTCATATTGAAGAGTTCTTGAGAGAAAAGGTTCAGCTCAGAGCTGAGAGGGGAAGCAGAGCACGAGGGGGCAGCTTTGTGTGCAGCAGGCACAGACTTTCCCAGAAAAATCCTGGGAGGCTGCGTAGCAGCTGTGGGAAACTCAGAGGAGAAGAATTCAAATAATTATTGTCTCTCTTTCTGTAACCATTGTTTATAGATATGGTTCTCTAGAGTGTGTTACACCAATAGTGTGTGAGAGGTTTTCAGTTTGGGAACAATCAGGTGTGGTGATGTGAGGTCCCCAGGACATCGTGAGAGATGTGAATTTGACTTCATGTTCTCAGAAGGCTGATTTATATTATATTATATTATGTTATGTTATGTTATGTTATGTTATGTTATGTTATGTTATGTTATGTTATGTTATATTATATTACATACATTACTTTACATTACATTACATTACATTACATTACATTACATCGTATTATATTACATCATATTATATTATGTCATATTATATTCATATACATCATATTATATCTTATCGTATCATATCATATTAATGATATACTAAAACTATACTAAATATAGAGAAAGGACACAGCAGAAGGCTTAACAAGAATGATAATGGAAATTCATGTCTGACTCCTCAGAGTCTGACACAGCTGGACTGGGATTGGCCATTAATTAAAAACAATTCACATGGAACCAATCAAAGATGCACCAGTTGGTAAACAACCTCCAGACCACGTTCCAAGGAATCAGACAATTATTGTTTTCATTTCATTTCTGAGGCTTCTCAGCTTCTCAGGAGAAAAATCCTGGCAAAGGGATTTTTCATAAAATATCACAGTGACACCTCAGTAAAGTGCAGCACCCTCCAATGGAAATAAGCCAGGCTGGAGAGAGCTGTAATGGCCAATCAAGGCCTTAAACCTTCATGCAAATGAAGGATCCAAACAGAAACCAACCCAAAGGGACAAAAAACAGGATAAAAAGGGGCTCCTGACCCACTGAATTGTGCTGCTCCACCTGGGACATCGGGGCCATTGCTGCTGAACTCGTTTTTATCAATTGTTTATAGATATGGCTCTTCAGAGTGTGTTATTGATACCATCAATAGTGTGTGAGAGGTTTTCACTTTGAGACCAATCAGGTCTTAGGTCCACCATTGTTTCTGTAAGAACTGTGGATTTCTAAAAATAAAGAAGTCTTTTGTGCCTGCCTGGGTCATGAAGTCAATGCTGATGATTACCAGGCTGGAGGCCTGCCTGGGATCTGGGATTCCTGTGGATGAATTTCCAGTCCAGATTCCAAACGGGAGCTGGAGGGGGAGGCAGAGCCCATGAAACCCCCCTGGACCCCAGGGTGAGCAGGGCCCTGAGTGCCCTGGGACAGAAACGGCTCCAGGGAACTTCAGGGTGTCAGATAGGGTGTCTGCAGTGACTCTGGGGTGTCACATGGGGTGTCTGGAGTGACTTTGGGGTGTCTGGAGTGTCTGATGTCACCTCCAGCTCCTGCTGCCCCTGGGCTGTGCTGCACCTGGCTCTGGGGCAGGAGGGGCTGAGTTGATGCTCTTGGGGATGGGCTGATATTCTTAGGGCTGAATTGATGCCCCTGGGGCTGAATTGGTGCTCCCAGGGCTGAGTTGATGCTCCTGGAGCTGAATTGATTCTCCCAGAGCTGAATTGATCCTTCTGGGGCTGAATTGATGCCCTCAGGGCTGACCTGATGCTCCTGGGCCTGAGTTGATGCTCCCAGGGCAGAATTGATGCTGCTGGGACTGAATTGATGCTCCTGGGGCTGAGCTGATCCTCCTGGGGCTGGGCTGATGCTCCCGGAGCTGAACTGATGTTTCTGGAGCTGAACTGATGTTTCTGGAGCTGAACTGATGTTTCTGGAGCTGAACTGATGCCCCTGGGGCTGAATTGGTGCTCTCAGGGTTGAGTTGGTTCCTTTAGGGGTGAGCTGATGTTTTTGGGACTGAGCTGATGCTCCCAGAGCTGAATTGATGCTCCTGGGGCTGAGCTGATGCTCTTGGGGCTGGGATGATGCTCCTGGAGCTGAATTGATGCTCCTGGAGCTGAATTGGTGCTCTCAGGGCTGAGCTGATGCTCTTGGCGCTGGGATGATGTTTTTGGGACTGAGCTGATGCTCTTGGGGCTGAATTGGTGCTCCCAGGGCTGAGTTGATTTGCCTGGGGCTGAACTGATGTTCTTGGGGCTGAGTTGATGCTTCTTGGGCTCAGTTGATGCTCCTGGGGCTGAGCTGATGCTCTCAGGGCTGAATTTATGCCCCTGAGGCTGAATTGATCCCCCTGGGGCTGAATTGATGTTCCTGGAGCTGAATTGTTCCTCCTTTATTTCCAGGGAAGCTCCCAGAGCCTCCTGGAGCTCAGGAAGGGCTGCTGGGATCAGCCCGTGCCCTGGAACCCCTCAGGATTGGGGATAATTGCAGCTGCAGCCCAATAATTGGGAGAAAATCACTAATTAATAACCTAACGAGGTGCTTAATGTTGTGTGTGTCCATGGAGCAACTTCTTTGGGTAGATTCAGTCCTTAAATAGCACAAATTTATTTGCATTCCCACAAAAAAAGGTGTTTGCATTAATGGGGATTCAGAATATGGGAAAAAATAAATAAAATAAAATAAAATAAAATAAAATAAAATAAAATAAAATAAAATAAAATAAAATAAATTATAGGAAAGCAAGCACAAAGAGTTCCTAGCATGGCTCAAAGCTCCAGGTGAGCTCAGGCACTTTGTTCTAATTGCAACCATAAAGTGATGCTGCCAAATTAAATAATCTGCTTTTATCATTGGGAAAACTCACCCCAGGCCTGAGACCCCCAGGATTCCTATTTAAATAAAAAAATTAAACTCTTCTGCAGTGATATTCAAAGCTTTTACTTCCCCCCATAAAAAACATAGAATAAGAAGGAGGTGGAAGGTTTGGAATAAATTCCAGCTGATCTTTATTTTCCACCTTCCTCAGGTCATGCTGCAATTTCCAGAAGAGAAAAAAAAAAAAGACCAAAAATCAGTTTATTGCAATTATAGACACAGAGGAACTTTATCATATTTGTGTTCTCACAGCAGGAAAATTTTATGGCTTTTAGAAGAACATTTAATATTTTTCCCCCTGTCCTTCCACAGAGCTCTCTGTTCCAGGAGACTTCAGAACCTCAGAGTTATGTCCCAATTTGCTTCCTAAATGTCACTTTTGCTGCATTCGAGCACTGGAAGGGGTTCAAACCAGGCAAATAATGCAGGAAAGCACTCGGAGGCATCTCCAGGAGCTCCCCCAGCAGAATGCTCTGCCCACGGGGAGCTGATGGGGCTCTGCAGGGGACGGGGGGCCCTGGATCCAGCCCAGGCTGTCCCTGCAGGGACAGGAGGGCTCTGGCCCTCGACTGAGAGATTCCCCCTGTAAGAGCCTGAGTGAGAGATGTGGGACTCCAGGTGGCTCTTCAAAATGCAGTTTATTGTATAAAAAATGCAGTTTATTGTATACAGAATGCAGTTTATTGTATACAAAAAATACAAACTGCAGTTTATTGTACACAAACTGCAGTTTATTGTATACAGAATGCAATTTATTGTAGACAAACTGCAGTTTATTGTATACAGAATGCAGTTTATTGTATACAAAAAATACAGAATACAGTTTATTGTATACAAACTGCAATTCATTGTGTACAGAATGCAGTTTATTGTATACAAAAAATACAAAATGCATTTTATTATATAAAAGTGCAGTTTACTATATAAAAAATGCAGTTTATTGTACACAAAATGGAGTTTATTGTCTACAGAATGCAGTTTATTGTATACAAAAAATACAAAATGCAGTTTATTGTACACAAAATGCAGTTTATTGTACACAAACTGCAGTTTATTGTCTACAGAATGCAATTTATTGTCTACAAAAAATAAAAAATGCAGTTTATTGTACACAAAATGCAGTTTATTGTATACAGAATGCAGTTTATTGTATACAAAAAATACAAAATGCAGTTTATTGTACACAAAATGCAGTTTATTGTACACAAACTGCAGTTTATTGTCTACAGAATGCAGTTTATTGTATACAAAAAATACAAAATGCAGTTTATTGTACACAAACTGCAGTTTATTGTATACAAAAAATACAAACTGCAGTTTATTGTACACAAACTGCAGTTTATTGTATACAGAATGCAATTTATTGTAGACAAACTGCAGTTTATTGTATACAGAATGCAATTTATTGTATACAAAAAATACAGAATACAGTTTATTGTATACAAACTGCTATTCATTGTATACAGAATGCAGTTTATTGTATACAAAAAATACAAAATGCAGTTTATTATATAAAAGTGCAGTTTACTATATAAAAAATGCAGTTTATTGTACACAAAATGCAGTTTATTGTATACAGAATGCAGTTTATTGTATACAAAAAATACAAAATGCAGTTTATTGTACACAAAATGCAGTTTATTGTATACAGAATGCAGTTTATTGTATACAAAAAATACAAAATGCAGTTTATTGTAGACAAAATGCAGTTTATTGTATACACAGTGCAATTTATTGTATGAAAAAATACAGAATAGAGTTTATTATATAAAAATGCAGTTTACTGTATACAAAATGCAGTTTATTGTATACAAAGTGCAGATTATTATATACAGAATGCAGTTTATTGTAATGCAGTTTATTGTATACAGAATGCTGTTCATTGTATACAAAAAATACAGAATGCAGTTTATTGTACACAAAATGCAGTTTATTGTATGCAAAGTGCAGTGTATTGTGTGCAAAATGCAATTTATTGTATACAAAAAATACAGAATGCAGTTTATTGTATCCAAAATGCAGTTTATTCCATCCAAGAGGTCACAGCAGCCCAGGGCTGTGGGTGACAGAGCTGTGCCCACAGCTGTCAGCTCCAGCTGCAGGCAGGCCTGGACACCCTTTGGTTTTGGTTACATTGCATTATTTACTTTTCTTTGCTGAGCATCTTCATACAGCAGAACCAAACCATAACTTAACTATTATCTATAGCCTATCATAACTGCTGTAATTACCATATTCATGTTACTGTTCTCCAATCAAAAGTCAGTACATCACAGTTTAAGCTGGAAGTTGTTTTTCAGTTTTCTTGCAGTGGAAAATTCGGAGACCTTTTTTGTCACATTTGCTGCCTTGTTTGCCTGTGCTCTCTTCCTGCTTCGTAAAAACATTTTCTTGTCTGAGGTGGGTTTATCCTTTGCTCTAAGCCATAAAAACCCTTCTAACTAACACACCCTTTGCCTCCTTGGTTATCCAGAAAGCCTGGCTCAGCAATTCTTTTCTTCTATATCAAAACTTGCTTCCATCTCTATTCCTTCTTCAGATTCTACATTTAAAATTCTTTCTGCCAAGCAGACATATCTGTGAGACTTTCTTGTCAAACTTTCATCCTTCCCAACACCCCCCATGGGTTTGGTTTCTTCCTCTGGGTTTGGTTTCCTCCTGTCCTTTCCCCACAGTCCCAGCAGTGCCCACAGCCCAGCCGGGCTCTGCTCGTGCCTTTTGGGGCTGCCTAAAAGCAGAGACCAGACAAAATTAAGGGCATAAAAACATTTCTATTTATTGAAGTGTCTTCAGGTACATTTAGGGCAGACAAAGCCCCCCAGGGCCACCCAAAATGGACTCACGGGTTTCAGACTTGTATAGGTGTTCCAGATTGCAAGGCAAGACGTATTCTATTCACCATCTGCATGGCAGTTGTCTTCTGTTCAGTGGGCAGTTTTCCTTATCTCTTCCACACCCACTCCTCCCTCTGGGAGACATCTGCTGATAAGAGGCCATTGAATGTCCCTGCATGGCTGATAAGAACTACAGCATCCCATTGGGAGATGTGAGCCCAGAGGGAGGAGCCAAGCATTCCTGCCTGGATATAATCTGGGGATTCTGGAACACCAGCCAAGCATTCCTGCCTGGATATAATCTGGAGATTCTGGAACACCAGCCAAGCATTCCTGCCTGGATATAATCTGGAGATTCTGGAACACCAGCCAAGCATTCCTGCCTGGATATAATCTGGGGATTCTGGAACACCAGCCAAGCATTCCTGCCTGGATATAATCTGGAGATTCTGGAACACCAGCACGGCTTCTGCACTGGATTCCCCAGAGGAGCAGCAGCTGCCTCTGCCCCTGGATCTCCAGAGGAGACTCCCCCCTTGTCCAGGATCCTGCTCCAGCAGAACCAGCCCTGGCACTGCAGGAGGGCTGAGCCACAATTCCAATGGCACTGCTGCCAACACCCTGACCCACAGGGTGTCAGGCTGGGTTCTGACTCTGGCAGTGTTGTTCTAGTGCACGGCATTGTTTATTTTATCTTTCTATTTTCTTCCCTATTAAAGAACTGTTATTTCCAGCTCTCATATTTTTTTGCCTGAGAACCCCTTAATTTAAAATTTATAGCAATTCAGAGGGAGGGGGTTTACATTTTCCATTTCTAGGGAGGCTCCTGCCTTCCTTAGCAGACACCTGGCTTTCCAAATCGAGAAAATAGGTTTGGCCCATTTGCATATTGGGGTTAATCTTCCAATTACAGCTGCAGCTAATGAAGCCATTGACCCCAAGTTTGCTGCCCCCAACTCCCTTTTGCTCCCATCTCTGGGCCCTGAGGCAGTGAGGTGTCCTTGGCTCCCAGGCCTGGAGAGGAATTGTTGTGTCTGCCCTAAATGGGAGAGCAGCAGCTCACACTGGGTGTGGAGCTCAGAGTTGTGCCCTAAAGAACTGCAGGGTTACAGAGAGATGGAAAATAGAAAAGCTGAAATGCTCAGACATCTCTGCCCTCCCAGCTGGAGCAGGAAAAGCTCCAGAGCAGCTCCCAGCAGCTCTGGGATGAATCTCCCCAAGCCAGGGCTGTTTCACCCTGGGCTTTTCAGGAGGAAATCACTAATTAATAACCTAATTAATAACCCAATCAGGTCCTTCATGTCATATCCATCAACAGAGAATCTTTGGGTGGATTCAGCTCGGCTTTGGTCCATAGTCAGTCCTTTAATAGCACAAACTGCTTTGAATTCACAGAAAAAAGTGTTTTAATTAATGAGATTCAGGCTGTGGGAAGGAGAGGAGAGGAGAGGAGAGGAGAGGAGAGGAGAGGAGAGGAGAGGAGAGGAGAGAGAGGAGAGGAGAGGAGAGGAGAGAGAGGAGAGGAGAGGAGAGGAGAGGAGAGGAGAGGAGGAGAGGAGAGGAGAGGAGAGGAGAGGAGAGGAGAGGAGAGGAGAGGAGAGGAGAGGAGAGGAAGGAGGAGGAGAGGAGAGGAGAGGAGAGGAGAGGAGAGGAGAGGAGAGGAGAGGAGAGGAGAGGAGAGGAGAGGAGAGGAGAGGAGAGGGAAATATAAAGAAAAGAAAAATGAAAAGAAAAGAAAAATATAAAAGAAAAGACAAAGAGTTCCCAGCACAGCTCAAAGCTTCATGTAACTCCAGGCACTTTGTTTTGATGGCAACCCTAAACTGGATGCTGCAAAATTAAATAATCCATATTTAAATGAAATACAATTCACTTGTGCCCAAATTCAGGGCAGATTTATGGCCCATCAGTAAGATTTAGGGTCACTGCAAATGCAGGCATGTCTTGAACTTGTGACAGAATGGGAACCATGGAATGTTTGGGTTGGAGGGTCCTTAAATCCCACCCAGTGCCACCCCTGCCATTGCAGGGATGCCTCCCACTGTCCCAGGGGGTCCAGCCTGGCCTTGGGCACCTCCAGGGATCCAGGGGCAGCCACAGCTCCCTGGGAATTCCATCCCAGCCCCTCCCCACCCTCCCAGGCAGGAATTTCTCCCTCACTCCATTTCTGGCTGTCCCATCCTGAAGGTACAAACCCAATTCCCACTTACAGGGAACACAGAAATCTGAAATTTCCCACCTCACTTCAAAGCTGTGCAAAATCTTTCCTTGCTGCTTTGACAACATCCTGAGGGATAAATGCTCTACCAGGGCAGGATGTGGGAAATTCAGGTTAATTCTGGGGAATTACACCAATGTCTAATTGGGTCTGGAGTTGGGGAGCTGCAGCCTCACCCCAGGACACGTCAGGAATTCCATCGGGAGCAGAATAATTGGAGTGCTGTAAAAATAGCACAAGGAGGCAGGAGCCAGCCCCAGGGTGGGGAAAGCACAGGAAATTGAGAATTCAGACTATATCTTAATATATCAGATGTATATTGAGACTATATCTTAATTTCTGGGAGGAAAAGCAAATGGAAATGTGGGCAGGGCCTGCTGGGCAGAGAGGAGGCAGAGCAGGGCTGGGGCAGATTCCCTGCTGGAGCTGCTGGGGAGCCTCAGGGATGGCAAAGCCACCGAGCTCTGAGCCTGGCCCTGCTCTGCTGCTAAAAACTCTGATTGTCCTCTGTTCTTCCTCTCTGCACCTTCCTCATCCTCAGTTCCTACCTCCCTCCTCCTCCACTCTAAGCTATCAGCTTTGTTCTTCCTCTCTGCATGCTCATCATCATCCTCAGGTCCCATCTCCTTCTCCACCCCTGAGTTATCAGCTTTGTTCTTCCTTTTTGCATCCACCTCCTCTTCATCATCCTCAGCTCCCACCTCCCTCCTTTACACCCCTGAGTTATCACCTTTCCTCATCCTCACCTGCATCCTCATCATCATCCTCAGCTTCCATCTTTCTCCAGCCCTGAGTTATCAGCTTTGCTCTTCCTCTCTGCATCCTCATCATCATCCTTAGCTTCCATTTCCCCCTCCACTCCTGAATTACCACCTTTTTTCTTCCTCTCTGCATCCTCCTCCTCTTCATCATCCTCAGCTCCCATTTCCTTCCTCTTCCTCTCCTTATCAGCTTTGTTCTTCCTCTCTGCACCATCCTCATCCTCCTCAGGTCCCATCTCCCTCTTCCACCCCTAAGTGACCACCTTTGCTCTTCCTCTCCATCCTTCTCCTCTCCCATTTCCTTCCTCTTCCACCCCTGAAGGATTAGCCCTGTCCTTCCTCTCTGCACCATCCTCATCATCATCCTCAGCTCCCATCTCCTTCTCCACCCCAAGCTGTCACCTTTGCCCTTTCTCTCTGCATTCTCATCCTCATCATCCTCATCTCCCAACTCCCTCCTCTTCCACCCCTGAATTACCACCCTTGTTCTTCCTCTCTCCATCCTCATCCTCCTCACCTCCCTCCTCTTCCACCTGAGTCACAAGCTTTGTTCTTCCTCTCTGCATCCTTGTTCCCATCATCATCCTCAGCTCCCATCTTCTCCTCCCCCTGAGTTATCACCTTTCCTCATCTGCATCCTCATCATCCTCATCTCCCACCTACCTCCTCTTCCACCCCAGAGTTACCAGCTTTGCTCTTCCTCCCTGCATCATCCTCATCCTCCTCAGGTCCCATCTCCCTCTTCCACCCCTGAGTTACCACCTTTGCTCTTCCTCTCCATCCTCCTCCTCTCCCATTTCCTTCCTCTTCCACCTCTGAAGGATTAGCCCTGTCCTTTCTCTCTGCACCATCCTCATCATCATCCTCAGCTCCCATCTCCTTCTCCACCCCAAGCTGTCACCTTTGCCCTTTCTCTCTGCATTCTCATCCTCATCATCCTCATCTCCCAACTCCCTCCTCTTCCACCCCAGAGTTACCACCTTTGCTCTTCCTCTCCATCCTCCTCCTCTCTCCTTTCCTTGCTCTTCCACCCCTGAAGGACCATCCTTGTCCTTCCTCTCTGCACCATCCTCCTCCTCAGCCTTCCTCCCCATCCCAGCCCAGGGGATGCTGCATTCCCAAATCCCTGCCCTCCCGAGCAGGGAGTGGCTGTGTGAGAATCCTCTCCCCTCTCTCCGTTCCCCTCGGACAATCAGGGTCTGGGTTTTTTCTTTCCTGGTACAAGGAGGGGGAGGGAGGAAAGAAAAACAACTGCAGCACTGCTGGTCGTGGGCATCATCTGCAGGCTGATGTCAGATCTGCTCATGCTGACCTAGATGTCCCCACGGACTCAATTCATGCTGCAGATACTGCAGAGAGATGGGTGGGGTTTCTGATGGGGGGGAAAAAAAAATCCTGCTGGAGAATAAAGAGGTTTGAGATATAATCGCACCCTGCCCAGCCTGAGAGAGGCTGCGGGGTTGGGGAAATGTGCTCAAGTGAGGGAATATGCAGATTATTTTTATATTTCTGTTCTGCAGATGGATTTTTAAAGTGGTTCTGGAGACAATTTTCTACTCCTGTTTCACAGAGCTCCAAATGAACTGGTGGCATTCAGCAAACAAGAGCAGCAGAACAGGGTTTAGCAACCCCAAATGTTCTTCCCACAGAAGAAAAACTTCGTTCCAGCTTCAGCACAATTTGTTTTCACTTTTAATCCACTTTTAGGAGGTTTTTTGTTTGTTTTAGAATAAATAAATGAGAATAAATAAACGTTTTAGAATAAATAAGTGTTTGTATTAGAATAAATAAATTTAATATTTTCATAAATAATTTTATAATATTTTATAATTTTATAATAAATTAATTTTAGAATAAATAAATGAATGAATAAATGAGGCTTCTTGGTGGGCAAATTTCTACTTCTCATTCCCTGCTTTGGGGGTTTTGCCTCTTTTTTTGTGCTTCCAGTGGCACCTCACCCCAAGAATGAGAGAATTTACCCCAATTTAAAGCAGAAATTCCCACCCTGCCTGCAGAAGGAGCACCTGGCCCCAAACTGGGTTTTTTACACCAAAAATTCCCCAAATTTCTCACTGGGACTGAGGAACCAGCCCAGCCCAGGAGGGGTCCCTGGCAGGGCTCTGTGGTGCTAATTAGGATAATTAGGGTAATTACTGGGCTGCCTCTGTGCTCCTGTCCCATCCCACCCCCAGCCGGGGTTTTAGCACCTGGAAATGCTCCCGCTGCATTTTGGCCTCAGAAAAACAAAATGTGAGCAGGGAAACCGGCCCAGGCTGAGCTGGGATGGGGGATGGAGAGAGGGAATGGAGCAGAAATTCCCTCCAGCACCGAGTGGAAATATTCATGGAAAGTGGCAGGAAAAGCTGCAGAGAGGGGCTGGGCAGGAGCAGGGTGGGGATTGAGGCTTTTCTTGTTCCACTGCAGAAAAATCCCTGCTGCTGCTGCTGCAGGAGGGATGCAGCAGGTGCAGAGCAGGGCCAGAATTCACTCACCAGGCTGCAGCTCCTCCTCAGCACTGCCTGCCCTCATCCAGGCTTTAAAAATGATCATTGCAATTAATTAACGTGGTGATTATTGCAATGAATGCAGCAGGTGCAGAGCATGGCCAGAATTCACTCACCAGGCTGCAGCTCCTCCTCTGCAGCTCCTCCTCAGCACTGCCTGCCCTCATCCAGGCTTTAAAAATTATTATTGCAGTTAATTGACGTGGTGATTATTGCAATTAATGCAGCTGCAGTGGGTTATTCACAGTGCCTGGGTAGCCAGAGCCTTGTGGAGCTGCAGGAGGAGAAATTTTGGGGGGGAAATTTGGAAGGAATTCTCCCCTGGGAGGGTGGGGAGGGGCCGGGATGGAATTCCCAGAGAGTCCCTGGCAGTGCCCAAGGCCAGCTTGGAGCAGCCTGGGACAGTGGGAGGTGTCCTTGTCATGGCACTGGATGTGTGAAAAAACTGGGCAGGTGCATGAAAAACACCAAACTGGCTTTTTTCCTTGCTTCTTTGGGGTTTTTTGGTGTTTTTTTGGGTTTTTTTGTGGGGTTTTTTGTTTTTTTTTTTTTGTTTTTTTTTTTTTTTAAATAAAGTCCTTTGACTTTATTCCAGTAAAGGCAGAGGCCATGGGGCATTCCACTGGGATGTTTCAAATTTTTGGAGGATGCAGCCTCCCTTTTTATCCCAATTTCCAGCCACATTTCCCTCTCTCTTCCCCCATTTCTGAGGTACCTGAGAGGTTCAGACTTCCCAGAACACCTGACCCCAAAGATTTCCCTCTAATGTATAACACTGCCTTTTCATTTTTAATTTTTTTTTGTTTTGTTTTTGTTGGGGTTTTTTTTGGGGTTGTGAGTTTTGTTGGTTTTTTTTTTTTTTTTTTGGGGTGTCTCTTAACCCCACTTGGCCAAGAGAAAAGATTTTTTTTTGTTTTTTTATTAAATTTCAACGCCACGTCCCAACCATCCCCACGCTCCAACTCAGTGTGCAAATTGCCACCCAAAACATATGGAGGGAACAGATGGGAGGGAACTTCCTGTAAGCCATGGGAGAGAGGGGAGAAAATGAAAAATGAAACAGCAACTAGAGAGGAAAAAAAAAAAGAAAAAACACTTGGTGACAATTTACACTTACAAACCAGCGAAAAAAAAAAAAAGAAAAAATATAAAAAAACAGGAGCAGGCAAGAAGGCATCCACGTGTGGCTGAGCAAGGAGAAGCTGTGGATGGTTCAGGAAGGACCTGGAGGGGCTGGGGGGAATCCAGGGAAGGGAACAGAGCTGGGGAAGGGGCTGGAGCCCCAGGAGAGGCTGAGGGAGCTGGGCAGGGGCTCAGCCTGGAGCAAAGGAGGCTCAGGGGGCCCTGTGGCTCTGCCCAGCTCCTGCCAGGAGGGCACAGGGACAGGAGCAGAGGGAACGGCCTCAGGCTGGGCCAGGGCAGCTCAGGGTGGGCACAGCAGGAATTTCCCCATGGAAAGGGGCCTCAGGGCAGCTCAGGGTGGGCACAGCAGGAATTTCCCCATGGAAAGGGGGCTCAGGGCAGCTCAGGGTGGGCACAGCAGGAATTTCCCCATGGAAAGGGGGCTCAGGGCAGCTCAGGGTGGGCACAGCAGGAATTTCCCCATGGAAAGGGGGCTCAGGAACTGCCCAGGGAGGGTGGCAGTGCCCATCCCTGGAGGGGTCACCTGGAGGTGGCACTCAGTGACATCGGGCACAGCCGGGGCTCCATGGCTGGGAAGGCTTTTCCAAACCTCATTCTGTGATTCCACGAACCCCAGGCGTGGCCAGGCTGGCATTTGCTGGTGCCCAGAGCAGGAGGCTCCTGGAATTTGCTGCCACCACGAGCAGCAGGACCACAGCTCCAGCCCTGAGCAGAGCAGGAGAGCTGATCCTGGCTCTGGCACTCCCGGCTGCCTCCGGCCTTTGTTTTCCACTCTCTCTTGCTTTTCCTGGCCCTAAACTTCAGCTGGGTAAAAACTCAAGGTTCTTACAGCAGATTCATCATCCCTCCTGCTGGCTGAAGCATCCAAAGCTCTGTGAACCCAAACCTGGTCCCAGAACAAACTGGATTGTGCAGGAGCTCAGGAAAGCTCTCCATGCTGGGGCCAGGACAAGGACACAGTTTAGGACCACTGTGGCTCTCCGGGGGTTTTATTACATCTCAGGGACAGGGAAAGAGCAAAAAGTGAGATCATAAGAAAGAAGGTGACTTCCCCAAGCACCAGCACTGGGAATGGACACAGACTCCCGCATCCCTGAACCCTGCTCCATTCAGAGCTCCCTAACCTCAGGCTCATTTATTTGCACACCCAAATTAGCAAAAACCACCTTTGAACCCAAGGACTGCCAGATCCAACAATAACTGTGTGACCGTGTTCACAGGAGTCTGAGGATGAGGGAAGAGACGAGGATCTGGTCAGATCCATGTTTCAGAAGGCTTGATTTATTATTTTAGGATATATATGACATTAAAACTATACTAAAAGAATAGAAGAAAAGATTTCATCAGAAGGCTGGCTAAGAATAGAAAAAGAAGGAATGATAACAAAGGTTTGTGGCTGGGACAGAGAGTCTGAGCCAGCTGACTGTGATTGGCCATTAATTGGAAACAACCACATGACACCAATCCCAGATGCACCTGTTGCATTCCACAGCAGCAGATAACCACTGTTTGCATTTTGTTCCTGAGGCCTCCCAGCTTCTCAGGAGGAAAAACCCTAAGGAAAGGATTTTTCATAAAGGAATTTCTGCGAGAGAACTGCGTTTCACAAAGAGGGTTTCTAAAGATACACACACGTGCTGGATGGAGGGATTCTGACTTACCACAAAGTAAAACCAGGCTTAAAACCTGCTCAGGAGTCTTCCCGCATCCCTTCCTTTTGGCAGCTCCTCCAGGAGAGGACGACATCACCAAGGACAAGGTTCAGGACCACTGTGACTCTCCAGGGGGGTTCATTAC
The DNA here is from genome assembly GCF_028769735.1 of Zonotrichia leucophrys gambelii. Taxonomy (NCBI): domain Eukaryota; kingdom Metazoa; phylum Chordata; class Aves; order Passeriformes; family Passerellidae; genus Zonotrichia; species Zonotrichia leucophrys. The sequence continues at coordinate 5,266,213 of NC_088191.1, read as the reverse complement.
ATCCCAGGCACAGGCAAAAGTGACTTTTCTCAGAGAGACAGTGACTTCCCCAGGCACCATGAGCACAGACTCCCTTATCCCTGAATCCCTGCTCCAGTCAGAGCTCCCCAACCTCAGATTCCTTTATTTTCACACCCAAATTAGCAAAAACCACCTTTGAACCCAAGGACTGCCAGATCTCCTACCAATAACTGCATTTCACAAAGAGGGTTTCTAAAGATACACACACGTGCTGGGTGGAGGGAGTCTGTCTCACCACAAAGTAAAACCAGGCTTTAAACCTGCTCAGGAGTCTTCCCGCATCCCTTCCTTTTGGCAGCTCATTGAGGAGAGGATGACATCAGCTGTCTGGGTCCTGCAGCCATCAGGATGCACAAACAGCCCAAAGGCTGCAGAGCCTCCCCAAAGTGCCTGGATGTGCATCCTGTTCCTGAGATTCATCATCATCTCCTTGGCAGGATGACTCAGGGAGCTGGAGCCGGGCTCCTCTCAGCTCCCTGCATTTGCAATGAGATTCCCCTGATTTATTTTATCTGCAGTAATTAAGGCAGCTTCTCCCTCGCTGCCACGACACCAGGAAGATTTAAAAATAACACAGCAGCAGGGATCAGCAAGAAAACTGCTCTGCGTGGGTAAAATTTCACTGGAATGTACATGGAACGATTTCTGCTGCTCAGGGGCCCTGCCAGAGCCAAGCCTGCAGGAGAAACCTGCTTTTCTTTTGGGGTTTGACCCCCAGCATCCCCTCAGAATGTGCCAGCAACACCAAACCCCGACCCTGGTGCAACAATTGCAGAATCAACAAGAAACTCCAAGGTTGCTCCTCAGAGGAGCCACTCCCAGGCTGGAATTCCTGCAGCTCTGCAGGAGCTTTGTCCTTGCACACCCGAGTCACTCCTGAGGCTGCTGCAGGAGCTGCAGGCTCTGCTCTGCCCTGGCCTGGGATGGGAACTGGGCTGGCTGCTCATCCCTGGGATGAGGAGCAGCATCCCTGGAACGGGAACTGGCTGTAGGTGTCAGGAACAGCCCAGCCTGAAATCGGAACGGGCTGCAGCATTCCCTGGGCATGAGGGGTCAGGAATAGCCCTGTATGGAATGCGAACTGGCTGTAGGGGTCAGGAACAGCATCCCTGGAACGGGAACTGGCTGCAGGATTCCCTGGGGATGAGGAGCAGCATCCCTGCGATGGGAACTGGCTGCAGCATCTCTGGGGTGGGGGCTCAGAACAACCTCAGACCTGCCTGGAATGGAAACTGCCTGCACATCCCTGGGATTTGGGGGTCAGGAATAGCCCAGCCTGGGATGGGAACTGGGCTGGCTGCACATCCCTGGGGATGAGGAACAGCATCCCTGGAATGGGAACTGGCTGCACATCCCTGAGGAATGAGGGGTCAGGAACAGCTCCAGTCCATCCTGGAATGGGAACAGGGCTGGCTGCACATCCCTTGGGGAGGAGGAACAGCAGCCCTAGGAACGGGGGTCAGGAACAGCATTTCTGGGGATGAGGGGTCAGGAACAGCCAATCCTGGAATGGGAACTGGCTGCAGGATTCCTGGGATGAGGGCTCAGAGCAGCCGCAACCCTGCCTGGAATGGGAATGGCTGCACATCCCTGGGATGGGGTTAGGGTCAGGAACAGCCCCAGGCCATCCTGGAATGGGAACTGGCCCTGCAGCATCCCTGGGATTTGGGGGTCAGGATCAGCCCTGTATGGAATGGGAACTGGCTGCATCATTCCTGGGATGAGGGCTCAGAACAGCACCATCCTGGAATGGGAACCGGCTGTAGGATTCCTGGGATGTCAGGAACAGCCCCAGGCCATCCTGGAATGGGAATGGCTGCACATCCCTGGGGATGAAGGCTCAGAAGAGCCCCAGCCCTGCAGGATCCTCCTTCTCCAGAGCCTCCCCCAGCCCAGCCCAGGGACAGAAGGAGATTCAGCTTCTCCCTCCCAAAGTTCCAGGAGAAGGAGGAAAACAAACCAGTGTGAGATCCCCAGGCTCAGGTACTGAAGTTTGGCTGAATTTTGCATTTCCAGCGGGATTTTTAACCCTCCCTGTGCTCCCTGCCCCAAGGGCTGGGCTCAGTGCCCCCAGGCTGTGGCTGCAGAGGTACCTCAGGATTTTCTTCCAAAATCCTCTCTAAATCCACCCCCCTTCAGCTCCACCAGGCTCTGGACATCCAGATGTCATAAATAATTTATAAATAAACTCAAACTCAAACCAGTCACTAAAACCAATCTCTGCCTCTGGGACTGATTCTTTCTGCTGCATTCATTGCAATAATCACCAAATTAATTTTTTATTTTTATTTTTTAATGCCGCACCTGAGGGCACAAAGAGCAGAGGGGGAGCTGCAGCCTGCATTGTCCTGGATGTTCCGGATGCTGCAGGGAGCACAAAACCCCTCTGACACCACAAACCACAGCCAGCAGAGCTCCTCCAGGGCCTGATCTTATGGAATCATTTACTGTACATGCCAAGATCATTCTGTCACTTTAATATCTCACTTGATGATTCTGGGGGTTTGTTAAAGGTATTTCCTTTATATTTTTTCCCTTTTCACACCTCATGTGAGCTTGAAAGCTCATCCCCACTGTTCTGCCCCCTCCTGCCCTGATGTCCTTTAATTCCTGCTTTCTGCTCCTTTATTCCTGCTTTCTGCTCCTTCATTCCTGCTTTTTGCTCCTAATTCCTGCTTTCTGGTCCTTTATTCCTGCTTCTAAATTCCTGCTTTCTGCTCCTAATTCCTGCTTTTTGCTCCTTTATTCCTGCTTTTTGCTCCTTTATTCCTGCTTTCTGCTCCTTCATTCCTGCTTTTTGCTCCTTTATTCCTGCTTTTTGCTCCTTCATTCCTGCTTCTTAATTCCTGCTTTCTCTCCTTAATTCCTGCTTTCTACTCCTTTATTCCTGCTTTCTGCTGCTTTCTCCACTCCGAACCATCTCAGGCACTTCACTAATTAAGGGAGGGCCCCACCCTGCATGCTCTGGTGCTAATGAAGGGCTCGGTAATTTCTGGAGCTCTGCTGAGGATGCTGCAGCATCGCTGCCCAGGCAGTGGGAACAAATCCCATTTTCCTGGGTAAGCAGTGCCTGGAGTGTGTGCTGCTGTCAAGGTCGGGCAGGCTGCAATGGAAACAGCAGCAGGAGCTGAGCAATGAGTACAAACTGTGATGCTGCAGGCTCAGAAATGACATTTCCTCTGCTGGTTGGGTTCCCAGAATAAACCAGGGCCAGCCCTCGCAGGGAAAACAGCACAGCTCGCACTCCAGTGCCCACCCTGCCTTTATTCTGCAGGAATAAAGTGATTTATCAGGTTAATTACGGGCTCTGCAGGCTGTGGGCTGATCCTTCACCACGCTGGCATTTACACCAGGGGGATGAGCCATCCCACAGATCTGCTCCCAGTTTGCTCCGTGCACAGAGGAGTGTCAGGAAAATTAACACACAAACACCAGAGGTTTCTGTCCAAAAAGGAGACAGAGGAGTCCTTTGACTTTATTCCAATAAAGGCAGAGGCCATGGGGCATCCCCTGGGGTCTCTCCAATTTTTGGAGGATGCAGCCTCCTTTCTATCCCAATTTCCAGCCACATTCCTCTTCTCTCTTTCCCCATTTCTGAGAGGTTCAGACTTCCCAGAACACCTGATCCCAAACATTCCTCTCTAATTTTTAAGTTTTAATTCTTATGGAATTAATTAATTAATTTTAATTTTTAATTCTTACTGAATTTAGGGGTTTTCCCCATTTCTGAGGTACTTGAGAGGTTCAGGCTTCCCAATACATCTGATGCCAAATATTCCCCTCTAATGTATAATCCTCCATTTTAATTTTTAATTCCTACTGAAGTTTTCCCCATTTATTAGGTACTTGAGAGGTTTAAACTTCCCAGAACACCTGATACCAAAGATTCCTCTCTAATTTTTAATTTTTAATTCTTACTGAATTAATTAAATAATTTTAATTTTAATTTTAGTTTTAATTTTAATTTTTAATTCTTATGGAATTTAGGGTTTTTCCCCATTGGCTGAGGTACTTGAGAGGCTCAGACTCCTCGTTACACCTGATGCCAAAGATTCCTCTCTACCTTTTGAGTTGTAATTCTTATGGAATTAATTAATTAATAATAATTTTAATTCTTATGGAATTAATACATTAATTAATTTTAATTTTTAATTCTTATAGAATTTAGGGGGTTTTCCCCATTGGCTGAGCTACTTGAGAGGTTCAGACTTCCCTGAACACCTGATCCCAAAGATTGCCCTCTAATGTAGAACCCTCCCTTTTAAATTTTAATTCTTACTGAAGTTAGGGGTTTTTCCCCATTTCTGAGGTACTTGAGATGTTTAAACTTTCCAGAACACCTGATACCAAAAATTCCCCTCTAATTTTTAATTTTTCATTCTTATGGAATTAATTAATTCATTTTAATTTTTAATTCTTATGGAATTTAGGGGTTTTCCCCCATTTCTGAGGTACTTGAGAGGTTCAGACTTCCCTGAACACCTGATCCCAAACATTCCCCTCTAAGGTATAACCATACTTTTAGTTTTTAATTCTTACTGAAGTTAGGGGTTTTTCCCCATTTCTGAGGTACTTGAGAGGTTTAAACTTTCCAGAACACCTGATTCCAAAGATTCCCCTCTTATTTTTAATTTTTCATTCTTATGGAATTAATAAATTAATAAATAATTAATTTTAATTTTAATTCTTATGGAATTTAGGGTTTTTTCCCCATTTCTGAGGTACTTGAGAGGTTCAGACTCCCCGATATGCCTGATCCCAAAGATTCCCCTCTAATAAATAACTCTCCCTTTTAATTTTAAATTCTTATGGAATTTATGGGGTTTTCTCCATTGTTTCTTTCTTCTTTCAATGTCGAATTTCGTTTATCAGCAAACCCAAATTTTATTCGTGAAAGCAAATATCTTTTTGCATCCATCAATCTGTGGAACCCTTCCCATGGTTTCTTTTATCTCCCAGCGCTGGTTTTATCACCCAGCAGCCCCACAGCTTGTTTGGAAACACAAATCCGCCATTCCTCTCCGGAGGGGCCGCAGCCCTGGCACTCCCATTTGGGAATTTCCGTTTATTTTTAGCAGCCCCTCAGAAGATGCACATCCCATTTCTGTGACAGATGTGCCTGGAAGCCCTCACACAGCAGGAACAGAGAACTTCACACCTGCCAGCCCTGCTGAGTCAGCGCCGCTCTCTGCTCCATTTCCCGAGGCTGAAATGCAAATTTCAGTGGCTGAAGTGCAAATTTCAGTCGCGTTTCACTCCCAGGGCCATCACTCCTCCCTCTCCCAGGGAACAGGCAGGAAGGAAATGTCCATTTAATGGAATTACAGCCCCAATCACCTGCAGTGCCAGCAGGAGCAGATTTTGGGGTGCTCCAATGGAGTTTGACCCTGTCTGGGTCATTCCCCTGGGCCACAGTGGGGATTTATGGCTGGGGTGGTTTTTATTCCATGATTTCCATCTGTGCCTGGAGGCAGGATTCAAAGCCATGTTTCTCCTCGAAACACCCAGACAGCACAAAGGAATTGGGAAAAAAAAACCAAAAAAAAAAAAAAAAAAAAAAAAAAAAAAAAAACAAAAAAAAACAAAAAAAAAAAAAAAACAAACAAAAAACAACAAAAAAACCCAACAAAACACCAACCCCCCCCAAAAAAAAACTCAAAAAAAAAAACAAACAAACAAGAAACCCAAACCAAACCAAACCAAAAAACACCAAAAAACAGAAAACAAAAAAACCCAAACAAAAAAACATCAAAACCAACCAAACAAACAAAAAACCACAAAAACCCAAACAAACAAACAAAACAAAACAAAACAAAATATCCACAAAAACCCGCCAAACAGGAGCTGGGGAATAAATGGTTCTCTGAGGGAAATGATCCCAATAAAAGGGAGACACAGAGCTCTGGGTTGTGTCTCCTTTGTCATCATCAGAATATGGATTAAAGCAGTGGCAAACTAAAGGATGCCCAATGTGTCAGCAAGCAGCCTCACAGGCTGCTGAAGGATGATTATTGCTGTTTTTCATTACAGAAATTAGCTTGATAAGTGGAATAATTCGATATCTGCATGTGCCTGACACCTGTGGGAGATGAGTGTCTGCCTTTCCCCTTTTGTTTCTTTGCTCTACAGGTAATTTATAGATGAATAAATCCAGAACTGCCATGGTGCAGCATTCTGTGCAGCCCTGGTGTGTGTCTCAGGGGGTTTGCCCTTCCTGCAGAGCAGATTCAGCTGCAGCATTTCCCAGCAGCAGAGCTGGGCCCTGGCCCCACCCCAGAACCACGGCAGGACCAGGAAAAAGCAAAGAGAGATCCCAGAGGGGGGAATTGAGCTCAGCACGGGATCCTGGAGTGCTTTGGGCTGAAGGGACCTGAAATTCATCCCATGCCACCTCTGGTATGAACAGGGACAGCTCCCTCTGCCCCAGGGTGCTCCAGCCTCGGGCACTGCCAGGGACCCAGGGTGTTGGGGAAATTATCCACAAACACCAGAGGTTTATGTCCAAAAAGGAGCCAGAGGAGCCCTTTCACTTTATTTCAATAAAGGGAGAGGCCATGGGGCATCCCCTGGGGTCTCTCCATTCCCTTCGCCAGGATTTCTCTCCTGGGAAGCCAAGAAGCCTCAGAGAAAAAGGAAAACAATTCTTATCTCAAATGCTTCTCCTGTGTTTTGCTGCTTTGGAATGTGGCTGGAGATTGTTTATCCAACATGTGAATTGTTCTAACTTAATGATCAATCAGTGTCCAGCTGTGTCGGGACTCTGGAGTCAGTCATGAGCTTTTCACTATTGTCTTTTAGTCTTCTGTCTGTATCCTTTCTGTATTCTTTAGTATGGCATAATTATAATATAATATAATATAATATAATATAATATAATATAATATAATATAATACCATAAAACAATAAATCAGCCTTCTAAGAACATGGAGTCAGACTCGAAATTCCTCCTTTTTCCTGGGGACCCCAAAATACCACAGGAAACCTCCTAAGAGCAGCAGCCTCCAGCCTTTATTTCAGATTCCAAACCTTCAGTTCCTCTCCTGAAGCTGATTTCTGTCTCCCAAGGAGGGATAGGAGTTATCCTGTCACTGTCACATTTTCTGGAAAAAACCCTTCACCCAGGATTTTTCTCCTGGGAAGCTGAGAAGCTCCAGAGGAAAAGGAAAACAATTCTTGTCTCAATTGCTTCTCCTGTGTTTTGCTGCTTTGGAATGTGTTTGGAGATTGTTTACCCACAGGTGATTGTTCCATTGGATTCTGCTGGGAGTTGTTTTCACTCTTTGGCCAATCAGAGCCAAACTGTGTCAGGGCTCTGGAGAGAGTCACAAGTTTTCACTATTATCTTTTTAGCCTTCTGTCTGTATCCTTTCTGTATTCTTTAGTATAGCATAATATGATAATTATGATATGATACAATATAATATAGTATAGTATAATATAATATAGTATAGTATAATATAGTAGAATAGAACATAATAGAATATAACATAATAGAATACAACATAATATAATATCTTTAAATAATAAATTAGCCTTCTGAGAACATGGAGTCAGATTCTCAATTCCTTCCTGCCACAGGGCACCCTGTAAATACAACATTATTCCCCTCCCAGGAAAACCTGTCCCTGTGGCTGTGCAGCTCTGAAGCCTCTGGTGGCAGCAGCAGGCTTTGTGTGCTGAGATCTGAGCAGAAACTGATCCCTGGGACAATGAAAATTCCCCTTAAATAAAGGAGTTGTGGGGCCAGACCTTGGGATGCAGGGATTGCTTTGAACCCCACTGATTCAAAAGGAATTCTGCATTTTGGAGGGTGGTTCAGGAAAGACTGATGGGAAATAAACACATCATTCCTGTCTGTGCTGTGCAGCTCACAGAACAAAGCAAATTTAAATTAGAATTAAATAGAAGTTAATATTGATAAGTAGAATCCAGACCATGCCTGATTATTTTATCCAAATGAAGTGAAATTGTTAATTGGCATTTAAATTGCATCGAGGCTCTGATTAAGAGCACCCTCAGATTTCATGCCCTTTGCTGACTAAAATTAAAGATTTCATCAACAAAAATACAAAAAACCAGACCCTCAATGGAAGAACAGATTTATTCTTATTCCTGGGTAGAAATATCAGTGCGGGATCAAATGTGGCCTTTGGAGCAGATCTCTAAAGCCATGCTCAGCACCCTGAAAACCAAATCACAAATAAATCAGTTAATTTATGGCATCGTTTAATTGCACAATGCCAATTAACTCCAGCTGCTGTGTTTCACCCACAGCTGGGACCCAACACATGGAAGAAATAAGAGAAATAAAAATTTTGGTTGCCTGATCTCTGCTGTGCCTTTGACATAGAGGTTCCTGGGACAAAGTGCCACTGAAGTTGTTAAAAGGGAAGATTTGTGTCTCCAATTTCCATGCAGTTGGAAAAAAATGGGCTTTGTTTATTCATGGTCCTCAAATAAACCAAGGGATGAAGACATCTCTGGCTTTTGTTGTGTTTCTTTTCCCAGCCAAAATGAAATTACACTGAAATTCCAATTTATTTCCAGGATGTGCTTTATCTACACCAGCTATTTATTATCATAATTACAGCAGGGCTTGCAGAGCAACAAATCCTGTGCATTATTAAAGCCTGGAGATTTGCAATTTCCGTGGGTAAACATCATCCCAAGGAGCTGCAGGGACATCCTTTGGGATGCCACCACACTTTGAAACCAGAATCAACCCAGTGGATCAGTGTCAGAAGCCAGGACATTGCTCTGGCTGCCCTGGGTGATTCCAGACCCTGGCAGGGGCTCAGAGACCTTGGCACAGAGTCACAAACACCTGAGCCTTTGATTTCAGCCCGTGGAAACAATTCCCAACTTTGGGTGAGGAGTTACAAGCCACAAGGGTTTGAGTAGAATGATAGTGAATTTGTCACCAGGTGAAAAAGTAGAATTTTGGGGTTTTTAGAATGGGGGTTCAAGAGGCAAGATGGAGGAATCGGCATGTCCTGTTCTCCTTCTCCTTCTCCTTCTCCTTCTCCTTCTCCTTCTCCTTCTCCTTCTCCTTCTCCTTCTCCTTCTCCTTCTTGTCCTCCATCCTCTGCTGTGATGGTGGCACTTTTGGATTGGTTTAGAGCAGAGACAGACTGTCTAACATGGGTGATGGGTATTGGAAAATTATTGTAAATAAAGCACAGGTAGTTCTGAGTATAAAAAGCCAACAGCACCCCAAGGGCAGGGACTGTGCCACAACCCGACCTGCTGGACAGATCTCAGCAGGGCAGAGACAGAATGGAACAGATAAGAGCAAATAAACAACCTTGAAAAGCAAAACTGACCAATCTTGACTTCTTCGGTTGCGGAGCTGGGAAAAGAGACTTTCCAACACCTCGGGGTCATCTCAACCATAGAAACCCAAGAGATCAGCAGCCTTGACAGTCTGAGGAGAAAAGAAACAAAAATATGATGCTAAGATGCAAAATCATGATTTCCATTAGGAAATACCTGCTTTTTGGGGTGTGTTTGTCTTTAAAACGTCCCCAGTGGGGCTTGGCAAGGGCAGGAATGAGCCCAGAGCGTTCAGCCCCTGCTCTGGGGCCATCTGGGGATGCTGGTAATGGGTTTTGGGGGGGTGAGGGTCAGGGCACCCCAGAGAGGCTCCTAAAAGGCTCTTAAAGATGGATTGGGAGCATGGAAACCTCCCCCACACCTCTCAGGCAGGGAATAAAATCTCTTTTTGCAGAATTATGGACAGGAGAGGGGAAGGGCTGAGCTCAGGATCTGGCATCCAGCAGCCAGGGGGAGGAGATGTGCCCAGAAAACAGAGGGGAAACGGAGCATGAGACAGATAAAACCAGGATTTAAACACTACAAGTTCAATTAATTTCCTTTAGATTACTCTCAGAAATTCCAGGCTAATGCAGAATAAGATCTACACCAATATCCAACATTTTCCTGCATTTTCCATAGGAAAATTCAAAATGATCCTGGATTATGACTAAATCAAAAGAAATGTGGGTGATCATCAAAATTAATGTGTTTTAGCCATTATTATTATAATAATCCTATTATTACTGTTATTACTATTATTACTATTATTACTAACAAACATTAATTACTAACAGTTATTATTATTAATTATTACTACAAAAATTAATTTAAAATTAATTAATAAATTTCCCTTTTCAATAAAGCTTTTTGGAAGAGCCCTGACAATCAGCACCCCCCACATTTTGGATTTTCTCTGTGGGATCTGAGTGCTAGACCGGATCTCCCAAAAATCCCAAAGAGAACAGAACAAAAGCAGATTAAATTTTGATTTTTTCTCTTTAAAATCCAATTTGACCCAAAGGCCTCCAGTCTGCTGTGAGTTCCAGCCCCACCTGAGCCACCCCAGGGGAGTTTGGATCCTGCCCTTTGCTCCCTGTGCCTCAGAGCTCCTCCAGGATTCCCTGCTTCGGGTCCCCCCATGGAATTTCTGGTCAAAATTAGCATTTCAATCTGATTGATTGTTTGCTGTGGTTTAATGAGCCCTCAGCTGGTATAAAGAGATGGAGAAGTCCAACCCAATATTGATATTTCAGTCCCAGCAGCCACATGGCAAGGTCCCCATGGCCAGGTGGGTTTAGAGCATGTGCAGAGCTCCACATCTGAGCACAATTAAAAAACATTAATTTAAAAAGCTACAATTTCATCCTCCTGGAATAGACTGGAAGATCAGGATCCATTTTTTATCTGTGTTGTGGCTGTTCTCAGATTTTCCTGCCATAATCAGGTTTTTGCATCCTCCCATTTCATGCCCATCTCTGACTAAAATTAAAGATTTCATCAACAAAAATACAGACCCTCAGTGGAAAAATAGATTTATTCTAATTCCTGGATGGAAATATCAGTGAAGGATCAAGTGCTGGCCTTTGGAGCAGATCTCTAAAGCCGTGCTCAGCACCCTGAAAACCAAATCACAAATAAATCAGTTAATTTATGGCAGCATCCACAACTTTCCCTTCCTAATGCTAATTGGATCGATGAGAAACATTGGAGGGTTTTTGTCTTTCCCAATGATCAGATCATCAGCATAATGTTCATCAATAGCTGACATTTGCTTTGGCAGAAGGAAATAATTGAAGAAGGAGATAATTAAGCCTCGCACTTCTCTGATTTGGGGGAGCCCATTGCGTTTCTCCACTGGGGAGCCATCTCCATCTCTGACCCAATTAATAAATTCTTGATATAATCAGGTGGAATTTCCTGCTGGTGAAGGAGACATAATGAGATTTATCAGAGCAATCCCAGCTCTGCCACCATGGCATTGGAGATCCAGGGAAGCTCTTTTTGTGCAGAGCCCCCCAGTTTTTCTGCCGTGGCCCCCAGTTCCCAACCCTGAGCTCCTGCAGTGACTTTGTCCCCCAGTTTCAGCCAGAGGACACCTGAACCTGCTCCACTTCTCCTTGAATATTGCAGATGTTGGCCCTGGCACAGCCCCAGCTGCACGGGGAGGTTCAGGTGTCAAAATCCAGAGGGACACGTCTGGTTTGGGGGGTGGGAGCTCCAAATGCTCCATGGGCAGGGACACGTCCCATGTCCCAGACTGCTCCAGTCTGGATCCTGAGGACACCACCCATGCTGAGCTTGCTCCTCACACATCCCCCAGCACAAACAAAAGCTGATTTACTACAGAGAGTGAGAGGAAAGCTCCCTCCATCCCCTGCAGCAGAAACGTGTCCCAGAGGAGCTGACAGGACAGATTTACCCGACACAGCCCATTCAGAGCACTGGGATCCAGAGACCCTGAGGTTTGGGAAGGGGCTGCATGAGTGTGAGATGTGGGGGCAGCATCACTGATTGTCCTGGATTGCCAAGAAAATTTTGTTCTATTCCCCATCTGCATGGCAGTTGTCTCCTGTTCACTGGGCAGTTTTCCTTATCTCTTCCACACCCTCTCCTCCCTCTGGGGAGACATCTGCTGATAAGAGGCCATTGAATGTCCCTGCATGGCTGATAAGAACTACAGCACCACTGAGATGTGAGCCCAAGGAGGAGCCAGCATCCTGCTGATAACCTGGGGATTGGAACACGCCAAGCATTCCTGCCTGGATATAATCTGGGGATTCTGGAACACCAGCCAAGCATTCCTGCCTGGATATAATCTGGGGATTCTGGAACCCAGCCAACATTCCTGCCTGGATATAATCTGGGGATTCTGGAACACCAGCCAAGCATTCTGCCTGGATATAATCTGGAGATCTGGAACACCAGCACGCTTCTGCACTGGGTTCCAAGGAGCAGCAGCTGCCTCTGCCCCTGGATCTCCAGAGGAGACTCCACCCTTGTCCAGGATCCTGCTCCAGCAGAACCAGCCCTGGCACTGCAGGAGGGCTGAGCCACAATTCCAATGGCACTGCTGCCAACACCCTGACCCACAGCGTGTCAGGCTGGGTTCTGACTCTGGCAGAGTTGGTTTAGTTCACTCATTGTTTATTTTCTCTTTTTATTTTCTTCCCTAAAAAAGAACTGTTATTACTGCTTCCATATTTTTTGCCTGAGCCTCTTAATTTAAAATTTATAGCAATTTGGAAAAGGGGGGGGGTTCATTTTCCATTTCAGGGGAGGCTCCTGCCTTTCTGAGCAGACACCTGGCTTTTGAAACTGAAAGGAATGGCAGATTTATCCTTACAAACAAGCTGTGGGTCTGCTGGTAGATAAAACCAGCACTGGGAGATAAAAGAAACAATGGGAAGAATTCCACTGATTGATGAATGCAAAAAGATATTTGCTTCTACAAATAAACTTTAGGTTTGCTGATAAATGAAATTAGACAATGAAAGATGAAAGAAACAATGGGGAAGAAAACCCCCTAAATTCTGTAAGAATCAAAACTTAAATGGAGGGATTTATACATTAGAGAGAAGTCTTTGGGATCAGGTGTTCTGGGAAGTCTGAACCTCTCAAGTACCTCAGCCAATGGAGAGAGAGAGAAAGGAATTGTGGCTGGGAAATTGGGATAAAAAGGAGGCTGCATCCTCCAAAAAACTGGAGAGACCCCAGGGGAATGCCTCATGGCCTCTCTCTTTATTGGAATAAAGTCAAAGGACTCCTCCGTCTCCTTTGGACATAAACCTCTGGTGTTTGTGGATTAATTTCTGTAACAAAACCAAGACAATAATCCAGCCCTGAGCCTCCTCAGGTGTCCCTGAGGAACATCCACTCCCGGATCTGCTGCAGAGCTGCATTTTCTACCTGAGCAGCTTCGCTCCACCCAGGGCCAGCTCTGGCTGCTGCTGGGGCCCATCAATATTTTAGGGCTCTGTGAGTGGGAGCTGCAGGAGGAGCAGTCACGCAATGTGTCAGAGCCACTTAGTGCAGGGCAGCTGCCTCCCCTGACCCGAGGAGACCCCGCTGCTCCCACAGCCAGCGTGGGCTCAGGGTGGGTTTCCATCTCCCCTCACGTTGGGCTGCTGCAAAATGAGCCCTGGAGCCAAGCAGCCCTACCAGGAGGGCTGCTGTGATGGAAAAGCTGCAAAAAATGAAGTTATTAGAGAAAAGCGCAAGACTCGTGCTGGCTTTTCTCACACTCTGCATTCAAGGAATGAGTCCTGTGGGTTTGGAAGATCAGGAATCATTGTGGTGAAAATATTTTGCCATTCCCAACTCAGGAGAAGGAGGATCAGCATTGGATTTTCTCTCACCCCCAGGGAGCTCCTTGTCTGAGCAGGGAAAGGGGAAAATCTCTCCAGAATTGGATTTGTTTGGAAGATCAGGAATCATTGTTCACTCAGGCTGGGAGGGATGCCTGGTGGTATCAGTGGTGGTATCCATACTTCTCCTTGCTTCTTTTCCATGGGATTGGGGTTCAGGAAAAGCTGCTGGACCTAAAGGAAGCTGGAGAGAGGCTTTTTGAAAATTCCCAATATTTCATCTTAACTGTGTCTCTTTAGGTTAAAAGCCACTCCCTGGTGATGGGACAAGAGGGAAGGGCTTTAAACTGAAGGAGGGAGGTTTGGATTGGATATCTGGGCGAATTTCCTCCCTGTGAGGGGCTGGGATGGAATTCCCAGAGCAGCTGTGGAGGTGCCCAAGGCCAGGTTGGACAGTGGGAGGTGGCCCTGCCATGGCAGGGGTGGCACTGGGTGGGATTTAAGGTCCTTCCCAACCCATCCCATGTTTCCACAGCTCTGAGTTTAGGGAAGAGCTGCTGGTGTTCCACAGGGGAGGAACTGGCACCGGAAAGTGATGGAGGGAAAACCAAGCCCAGAACATGCCAAAGTCATCAGCAAATCAGCTCCAGAGCCAAGAACACAGAGCTGGCACGAGCAGCCAGGTCCAGCCAAGGAGGAGCTCTTCCAAGAGCAATCTCCATTTGTGTTATTAATAAAAACCCTCTCTGCCAACAAGCAGCAGAAAAATTGATCCCATCCTCAGCAGAGTAAAATCCAATCAAGCTCCACAAGGTGACATCTCAAAAGCTGAGGCTTTGATTAAGAGGATGGTGTTTAATTAAAGGCCTGTGCACTGCAGCTGGAAGGAGCAGCGCCTGATTAGGACAAAGTAATGTCACTTTTGGGGATGTTTCTCCCAGGAGAAACACAAACTGTTCCTCATGGAAACCAAGGGGAAGGACTGAGGGTTCAGGAAACCTCTGGCTTTGTTTCCATCTGGAAAACCTTGGAAATCTCTGCTCAGAAACCAAGTGAGAGGATCTGGGGGTGTTTGATTAAAATGACAAAAACTGTCCTGCACCTGTAATTACAACACCAGGTGTGCAGGGTGGGATGGAGAGGGATCATCTTCCAGTGCTCCTTCCCAAAATACCAACAATAGAGGGTGGAAAATATTTTTATATATTTTTTTATTTATATAAAAAGCAGCAAAAAAATGAAGTCATTAGGAAAAACCCAAGTCTGGTGCTGTTTTTTCTCACCCTCCACATCCAAAGAGTGAGTCCTGTGGGTTTGGAAGATCAGGAATAATTGTGGTGAAAATATTTTGCTGTTCCCAACTCAGGAGGAGGAGGAGGATCAGCACTGGGTTTGCTCCCACCCCCAGAGAGCTCCTTGTCTGAGCAGGGAAAGGGGAAAAACTCCCCAGAATTGGATTTGTCCCCACAATGCACTTGGAAAAAACCTTTTCCATGGCCCCTCTGAAGGGAAAAAAGAGGATAAAGCAAAGGATGGGAAGCATTTCCCAACAGCAGCAGCAGCAGGACCAGGATTGCTTAGCCCTGAATGGGCATCAGGTCCCTCGGGATGGGAAATCAAAGGCAGCCAAAAGCAGCCCCAACCTCATCCCTGCCAGCTATAGAAAGTGCTGGGCTTTAATCAGCTTCCCCAAAGATTGCCTTTCCATTGGAGAGCTCCAAAGCTTTTGATCAAAACAAAAACCCCAAGCAGAGTCTTACGCAAAAACCTCGCGGCTGCCTCAGTTCTGCCTCAGCTGTGACATCTTGACCCAAATAATCCCTTCCCTGTGGAGTTCCCCAGGATTTCATTTCATTTCATTTCATCCTGGGCAGAAGCACCAGTGAGGCTTGGAGAGAGCCAGAAATGCCTGGGCCAGGCTGGAGCTGGAGCAGGGAGTGACTCCAGGGGCTGGGGGTTTATGGATAATGCTGAGTTCCTGCAATGGGTCCCCCAAAGTCGGGACTAAAAGCAGCATTTCCTCTGGAACTAAAGCAACACAGCAGGTTTTGACTGGTGTTGGGGAAGATGAAACAGAAAATCCTTACAAATATGATTGCTTGGCAAAAGATTTTGAGAATATAGAAACTATAAGTGAGATTGGAATGAAAGCAAGCTTTGAGATCCCTCAGTTACTGAACAACTGGAAAACAATGGTGTGGCTGGCTGAAGGTGATCCCCTTTTGATGGAACAACACCCTCTGCTTGCAGACAGGCCCAAGGGTCAGAGCAGACCCTACAGCTTGGCAGAAGGGCCCAAAGAGGAGTTTTTAGGGTTTAAAATGTAACACAGTGTGGTAATGTAATGATTCTTATAGGCTGTATGGAAATGCTGTAGGATTTGTATCTTGTACTAGATTGGTTAGTGAGAATTAGAATATTCAACACAAAAAATGATTTACTGTATTGTAACAGGAACCTCTCTCTCTCTCATCCCCTTTACCACTCTCTTGCCTTTCTCTTTACCTCTCTCTCCTCTCTCAGGCCTGCTCTGAGCTGTGGCTGCAGCTCCCAGCAGGGCCCTGCACCCAGGCCCTTTGCAATAAACCCCAAGTTCCATGACCAGAAGATTTATTGTATTGTAACAGGAACCTCGTCCTCTTTTACTCTCTCTTTACTCTTCCTCACTCTGTCATCTCTTTACCACGCTCTTGCCTTCTTTCTCTTTACCTCTCTCTCCTCTCAGGCCTGCTCTGAGCTGTGGCTGCAGCTCCCAGCAGGGCCCTGCACTCGGCCCTTTGCAATAAACCCCAAGTTCCAAGCCCTGGCTTCAGAGATCTCTCATCTCCGTCCATCCCAGCCATCCTACCCCCATCACTCCTGCAGACTGGAAATGAGGATCCATAGAAACATGGAGTGGTTTGGATTAGAAAAGAGATGAAAATCATCTTTTCCCACCCCTGTCCTGGGCAGGGACACTTCCCAATATCCCAGGGTGCTCCAAGCTGGCTTTGGACACTTCCAGGGATGGGGCAGCCACAGCTTCCCTGGAAAACCTCATTAATCCGGGTGTTAATTAGGGTAGCAGATTGTTCCTTCATCCTTATCCAGCTGAGCCTGCAGGGATGGACAAACCCAGCACTTTGGGCTGCCCCAAAGCCCTTTGTTAGGGTTACAAAGCAATCCTGACCCCGACTCCTCAACACTCTCCCAGCACTCCCAACTTTACCCCCCCTGTGGCCTCCAACAAGCCAAATCCCAATGAAATGGAAAAAAATCCAGCCTGGATAAGAAATTTTGGACCTTTCTGATCTCGGAGTGCCTCAAATCCACTTTCTTCTTGTGTTTTTATTTCAGATAACCAGGCAAATCCTTTTTTCCAACAAAAAACCCCACGACTTTCTTCTTGTGTTCTCCTTTCAAAGAAAAAGGAACACACTTCCTTCAAAGCCTCCCCTCTCCAAAACATCCTGTTCCTCCCCACAACGATGCTCTCTGGTGTTTTAAAAGTCAAATTTCAGTGAGTGACATGTTTTGAGACTCGGGTGACAGAAAGTGAATTTTCATAAAACTCACTTTGAAATGAAATTGCTGTTCAACTCCACCTGAAGCTTTCTGAATTCTGAACTTACTGAAGGAAAAAAAAACCCCAAAATACACAAAAAAACACCAAAACATCTGGAAAATATGGGAAGCAACTGCCTGACTGGAGGAGCTGGAATAATTACTCAGAGTATTTCATATCAGTATTTCACAGGATTAGATACTGAGATTAATGACTCTTTGTCTAGGAAAAGGCAAATTGCAGCATTCACTGAAACAGGCAGTAACAGCATTTCTGCAACCTCACAAAGTCCAATGGAATTAGAAATTAATTGTCTGCAAGTCAAAATTAATAATGGTTGGAATGAGCACAAGGGAAACAAAGTGTGAGGACATTATTGAGGTTGAAAAGTAACAACAGAAACATCTTTCCAAGCATTAATCTCTCACAGCCTGACTCAGCTGGGGAGTTCATCTTCCTAAATTCCATTTTTCAGTACAACGGGGTGTTGTGAAATGTGTGTTTGGGTTGTTGGTTTTATTCTAATTAGATGGAATTGCTGAGGACTCATCGTTTGCGTTCTGCCAAGTGGCAATTGGATAAATTCTGAAAACAGCATTTTCTGTCACTAGAGCTCTGATCACCACATCAGTCAGAATGAAAACAACAGCGAGATGTTCAGGGAAAAGGAATTGAGGACGTTTTTGCATTCATTGTTTTCTCCCCTTTCCCACATCAGACTTTGCTTAAAGCACCACCAGGGCTTTTCCTGAGCTGGGAATTTTGGAGCTTTGGACCATGGCACAACACAAGCCCTGAAGGAGACACCTCTGCTTAAAACATTGATCCCTTCCACCCCTCAGGCATCTTCCCAATTCATTATGGATGGCAGGATCCCTTCTGGAGGGAATTCGTTCCAGCAGGAGGAGCAAAGTGCTGCCTCATCACCTGGCGCACAGAGAGGGGTGAAACTGCACCAAAATCTGGCGCTGAACCCACCTTGTCCCACCTGAACCTGGGTTCTGAACATGCAGAGCCACATTCCTGCCCCAAATCCCCTCTGGAGGTGCCATTTCTGCCCCAAATCCCCTCTGGAGGTGCCGTTCCTGCCCCAAATCCCCTCTGGAGGTGCCATTCCTGCCATTTTTGCCCCAAATCCCCTCTGGAGGTGCCATTCCTGCCCCAAATCCTCTCTGGAGGTGCCATTCCTGCCCCAAATCCCTTCTATAGGCATTCCTGCCATCTTCCAAGTCCTTGAGTGCCACTCCTGCCATTCTGCCCCAAATCTCTGGAGGTGCCATTCCTGCCCAACCCTATGGAGGTTCTTCCTCCCATTTTGCCTAAATCCCCTCTGGAGGTGCCATTCCTGCTCCAAATCCTCTCTGTAGGTATATTTCTGCCATTCTGCCTCAAATCCCCTCTGAGGTATAATTTCTGCCATTTTTGCCCTAAATCCCTTCTGGAGGTGCCATTCCTGCCATTCTGCCAAATCGCCTTGAGTGCCATTCCTGCCCCAAATCCCCTCTGGAGGTATCATTTCTGCCATTTTTGCCCCAAATCCTCTCTGAAGGTGCCGTTCCTGCCCCAAATCCTCTCTGGAGGTGCCGTTCCTGCCCCAACCCTCTGTAGGTATAATTTCTGCCATCCTGCCCAAATCCCCTCTGGAGGTGCCTTCCTGCCCAAATCCCTCTGAAGGTATCATTTCTGCCATTCCTGCCCAAATCCCTCTGGAGGTGCCATTCCTGCCCCAAATCCCCTCTGGAGGTGCCATTCCTGCCCCAAATCCTCTCTGGAGGTGCCATTCCTGCCCCAAATGCCCTCTGTAGGTGCCATTCCTGCTGGTTTTGCCCCAAATCCCCTCTGGAGGTGCCATTCCTGCCATTCCCATCCCAAGTCCCCTCTGGAGGTGTCATTGGGCCACTGAACTCTGGGAGCTCCTTCATCCAAAGGTCAGCAGAGCTGCCTGAGAATTGCTCCCACGCTGAGGCACTGCAGTGTCTAATTATTATTTGGAGAGAGTGATACTCTCATTTTTCAGATGATGCAAGGAAATAAATCAGTCTGGTGCCTCTCCAGGGGGAAAAATACCATAATTGAGCTGCTTTTGCAAACTCTACTTTAATTGTCTTAAGTGGCTCATCCTGACTGGGAGCATCTGTGGATCTCATCTTCGAGACCGCTCTGCTCCTTCTAGAAATGCCCAAACAAAAAGGATTCTGTCTAAACCCACTCCTGATCACAGGATTTTGCTGCAGCTGAGATGTTCAGAGCCCCCATTTCCCAAACCAGGGGTGGGAGGAATCAGGACCTGTCCCTCTCCCTACACAAACCTTGAACTTCCCAACCCAAACCCTCCCCGAGTCCCAGGAGCAGGAAAATTGTGATTTTTACCCTCCTGATTGATCAATCACCCAATGAATTTCAGGGAGAGGACAAAGCAGATTTTCCACCGGATGTCCTGAGCACCAGCAGCACCCAGAACAATATTTAGTTAAAGGAATTTAACGAGGGCTAATGCATGATTAATGAGCTATTAATGAGCTGTGCTGGGCTAGAGAAACAATTGGTGTAACGAATCCTCTGTGAGGACGCAGCCCCAGCTCTCAGGACACCGAGGGTGACTCTGCTTTTCCTCCTCATCAGCACAGTCTGCTCCTGCAGCTCTGGCTCCTCATGCATTTTTAAAAGCTTCCGTCTCCTGTGCTCCGCATGGCTCCAAAATCACTTTCCAAATGCCATTAACACGTGCATTAATTGAGTTATTGTTGTGATTGGCAGTGCTTGCTCAGGTCTATAAATCCAGCAGGGTTTTTGTGGGGCCCAAAGCAGCAGCTCTGGGCTCTGCTCTGCTCCCACCTCCCCGCACTGACCTGAGCAAAGAAGGAAAACAAGAAATTCCTGCTCTTTTTCCCGAGCTTAGAGACTTTGTTTTGTCTCTCTCTGAGATCATTCGCAGCCCTGAAGATCTTTAATTTCATCTTTTAATTTATGGTAGTGGCTGCCAAAGCAAAAATGCACAAAACCATTGTTCAAATTTTACAACAGCTACACTGACTTTAAAAATTCAATTTTTTCTGCCAAATCCATGACAATCTCCTCTGGGGATAAGAGGGATCATTTCCTACAGGTCAGAAATATTTTGGGTAAGCTGACCCAGGTGCTGAAGTGCAGCAGCTCCAAATTTCAGGTGCTAAAAAGTGACAATTTTTTTGGAAATAACTCTGTTTTCTCACCTCAATTTAGGTATTTTCCCACTTCCTGAATGACTGAGTGTGCTGCAAAGGAAAATCCAGCTTAACCTGGGCCTTGATGGGAGCCACAGTTAAGCTCAGGTTGTTGGACTGAGCCACTTCTCAGAGCTGCAGCATTTCCCTCTGCTGGGAGAGTGACTCACACAAGAAAAGAGCTCATTCCCCCAAGTTCTCTTTTCTTTTGGGCTGCTATGAAAGGTTTCTCTTTTTAATTAAAGAAAAAAGAGCAGTTTACAGCTGCCTTGCACGACCACCCAGCTCTCATGTCCTCACCTTTGATTTTTCCTTTTGCTCTTTGCCAGCCAGGAGAATATTCAGGATTAAGTTCCATCCCTTGTTGCTGACACACACTCCAGGCTTGGAAACACAAAATCAATTTTCTGCCCTGCTTAACCCTTCCTGAGGGCTTTGGACAGGTAATAATGAATTCTGCTTCATGGCAGGCTTGGATTGGAGGAGGAAGGCAGGACATTTTTAAAAATATAAAAATACAGATTATTGATGAGCACACTGTATTTAATAATGAGTTCTGTCAGTTTAGAAGAATTTATCAAGGATTTCCTTCCCTGCTGCTCATCTGGTGTTCAGCCCAACCGGGGCAGGGTCAATGTCTCTCCAAAACCAAATTCCAGCTGCTGGGACCCTGTTTGGGGACAGGAATTTCAGTCTGGGGACAGGAAACCAGGGACATCCCAGCCTGGCTTCCCCTGCTCATGGACATGTGGGGCTGTGGTGCTGGATCATTGATTGCTGGGAGTTTGGGGCAGCCCCGACCCAGCTGTGGGTGAGTGTTGGGGTCTCTGCTGCTCACAGTGACCCCAGGAAATGTTAGAAATTCTCTTTTCCCAGCCTGGTGCTTGAAGAAGGAGTCAGAGCTCTTCATTTCTCGGTCTCAAGGTTGTTTATTTTATCTTATCTATAAAATTCTTTCTCCTGTCCTGCCGAGGTCTGCTCAGCACGACAGTCAGAGGCACTCTGCCTGCCCCCAGGGTGATATTATCTTTTTACACTAAAAACTACCTGTACAATATTTACAATTACTTCCCAATACCTATCACCTATGTTAGACAGTGAGCTTCTACTCTAAACAAATCTAAAAGTGCCACCATCACAGCACCTCAGTTCTCCGCAGCAGTGTCTCTTCATGAACTAGAGGAGTTGATTTTATTCTTTTTTTTTAAGCTGATGCCTCAATCCCAGCAGAGCTCTGGTACCACAAGAAAAATTCCATTTGTGGATGAGGAATACGCAGTTAAAAATGACATTTTCCTGTCTCCAGTGAAGAGATCACTTCTTAAATCAGAGCCTGATTCAATAAACAGAGGTTCTGTTTAAGTCCCTCCAGGCTGGGAACAAAATTTCATCCCCTGTGCCCTCCCTTGAGGTGCTGATTTGCACCATTCCACATCCTCAGCACAGAATTGCACCCCAGAACTTATCCAACATCACATGGAGGTGTGATATTGCTAGGAAAAAAAACCAACAACTTATTTTTGGTGAAAAGCTAGCAGAAAAATTACTGTGAGAAACAGGGAAAAACCAAAAACCTTCCCACAAATATAATTATACTCTTGCCTGAGGATGAAAACCCATTTCCCAATGCTCTTAAACAATTTCAGAGCTCCCTTAAACTCTTTGATAACAGAATTTGCAAAAACTGAGGCAAGCGACAAAAATAATTTAACACAGGGAGCAAATTTCTGTCTCTCCTGCTAATAATAAATACAAGCAATAAATGCAATTTGTGAGATCAATGTAAACATGAAGAGTCAGTGAGAAAAGACTTTTAAAACTCTTCAGTCACTTGGAACTGGGAGGAATATCCTTAAAACTGTTTTTTACTCCCTTGGAATGCTCTTACAGCACCTCAAACAGGCCAGAGGCTGCTCCTTGGTGAGGATTAATAAATCAGTATATTTCCCAAGGCAGTTTCTGGGTTATATTTTACATTTAAGCAGGTAAAGCTGTGTAAAACAACCTGGAAGGAGCTGCAGAGATCAGCCCTCCCTGGTTGCCATCAAACCCTTTGAAAGTCGATTTTCAAAGGTGCACAGAGAGTTGAAATATTTCCCCTGAAAGCAAAAGAAGTTGGGCAGAGGGAGAAAAAAGGAATTCAGTTCTTAGAGGTGCAAACAATTCCATGGGAGGGCTGAGCACCAAAGGTCACCTGAGCAGAGCAGCCTTGAAAAACCTCTCTGTACCCACAGGATGGGGGAGTTTAAAGGGAAATAACTCCTGAAAACTCCCCTCAAAACTGGTGGGAAAACCTGAATTTACTGAAGGGATCAGAGGCGGGGAAGGAAGGGGCTCCTCCCCTGTGGGCTGCAGCATTTGGCCACTGGAGACAGCCCAGACACAAATAAATAAAATTACATGGGCTGCTGGAAAAGCCCATAAGAGCCCAAGAAAGGGCTCAGGTCAAAGCAAATATCCCAGAATTTACAGAAATTTCATTGCATTAAGTTGTGCTCAGCAGTGGAGCATTAAATAGTGAAGGGAATGGCTTTAATGGGAACAAGCGCTGGGTTAGATGGGACATTGGGAAGGAATTCCCAGTATGAGGGTGGGGAGGGATGGAATTCCCATGGAGCTGTGGCTGCTCCATCCCTGGGAGTGTCCAAGGGCAGCTTGGAGCACACTGGGATGCTGGAAGGTGTCCCTGCCATGGCAGGGCTGGAAAAAGCTGATTTTTAGGTCCTTTCCAACCCAAATAATTCCCAGATTCCATGAATGTTCATTCCCAGGGGATGGGCACCATGTCCACCCTATCCCAGCCCACCCCAGGGTTTAATCAGCAAGGAAAAGTTTCCATTTCATTTCTGGCCATGGAATTCTCCACCACAGAATCCCCTAAGTGTGGAAACCACAGGGAATATTTCTGTGTCTGCTCTGGGGTGCCCTGACCCCCAGGGGAGCTCTGACTTTGCCCCTCATCCATGGAGAAAGTTTCCTGGACTTCAAGACAGACCAGAATCCACAAAAGTGTGAAATAGATTATAGAGAGCAGTGTGGGTGTGTCACTGGGTGAGGAATTGAGGTTTTGGGGTTTTTAGTGTGTTGTGGGGAGAGGCAAGATGGGGAGCACGGGGGGCTGTTCTGGGTTTCTTCTTCACGGTGTTCACAGGGGTCCCAGGATGAGGTGAGAGATGAGAATGCTGACTCCATGTTTCAGAAGGCTGATTTATTATTTCATGATATATATTATATTAAAAGAAGATGGTATCTTGAAACTATACTAAAAGAATAGAAGAAAAGTTTTAACCAGAAAGGAAGAAAAAAGGGAAGGGAAGGGAAGGGAAGGGAAGGGAAGGGAAGGGAAGGGAAGGGAAGGGAAGGGAAGGGAAGGGAAGGGAAGGGAAGGGAAGGGAAGGGAAGGGAAGGGAAGGGAAGGGAAGGGAAGGGAAGGGAAGGGAAGGGAAAGGGAAGGGAAAGGGAAGGGAAGGAAGAAAGGGAAGAAAAGGGGAAGAAAAGAGAAAAAAAAAAAAAGAAAAGAAAAGAAAAGAAAAGAAAAGAAAAGAAAAGAAAAGAAAAGAAAAGAAAAGAAAAGAAAAGAAAAGAAAAGAAAAGAAAAGAAAAGAAAAGAAAAGAAAAGAAAAGAAAAGAAAAGAAAAGAAAAGAAAAGAAGAAAAAAGAAAAAAGATCTTGTGACTGACCAGAGTCTGAGCCAGCTGACTGTGATTGGCCTTTAATTAAAAACAACCCCATGAGACCAATCACAGATTCACCTGGTCCATCCCACAGCAGCAGATAACCATTGTTTACATTTCGTTTCTGAGCAAAAAGATTTTTCACAAAATCTGTCTGTGACATTCACGCTGCTTCCTTCTCCTTCTCCATGGGTTTGGGGGCATTTTGTAATTGGGCAGAAATTCCCCATTGCAGCTCTTTGGGATCAGTTATTGGGTTAAAAGGGAAAATAATCCAGGTGTCAGCTCTTAATTGGATAGTTTAGTCTTGAAAGACCTTGGAACCAGAGATTGTTACCCATTTTTGTGCCTTCTAATGAAAAGATGACAAACTCACAGTAGTGAGACTGTTTCCCTGATCAGAAATAATAAACATTTTAGTCCAAACACAAACTAGAGTCTCAAGTTCCTTCAATCCAGACCCAGAGAAACTGATGACTGGTACTGCCACACCTAACGTGCCCATGACAGATTTCCCATGATTTTTGAGGGATCTGCTCTGTTTCCCATCAAACAAGGCCCTTCTGGTGGTTACCAGGTATTGTTTTGGCAGCTCTCAAACGGGGCTGAGATTTCATCTGGGCAAAACTCCAAGTGCTGAAGCTTCCAGGCAAAGTCAGCATTCAGCAGAGTGAGGAAAATCTCCCAGAATCCTGAACCTGCCTTTTTTTTAATGCTAAATTGTTGTATTTAAGGCTTCTTTTGCAAGATAATCTCTCAAGTGTGTGTTCTTCCCCCCGAATCCTGACAAAAGCCTGAACTCTGCTGGCTCTGTGCAGAGCTGGAGCAGCAGATGGGGGAGCAGGAGGCTGGGATTGCCATTGGAAGCTGTAAAGTCACATTTATTTTCAGCTGACTCCAACCTTTCTGCAATTAAACCTCTCCTTTTTTGCTGGTTTTAATACTTGGTGGCTGAGCTTTTATTATCAATAATGCAAAAGGTGTGAGGAAAGCAGGAGCTGGCCAAGAGCTGATGGAAGAAATCTGGAGATTTGCTGCACCCCTGACACTCACACATCACCTTTTACAAATATTTCGTGGTCATAGGTCAAAGAAAGAGATACAAAAAGTGGTTCTCAAGTATTTTTCAGTCAGAGGAGGATGGAAGCTGGACAAAGAGAGCCCTAAATTGGGAATAATTGAATAATAGAACTGTTAATGTTCCAAAAGGGATTTAAAATCATCATTTCAACAAAGCAAACATAACAAAACAAAGTGGAGAGGATTGGAATTTCACTCAGCATCAGTCCCAAATCCATCCCTTACAATGCTGGGAGCAGCTCCTTGCCCAGATCCCTCCTGGGATAACTCTGCTGGTACATTCAAACCCCACCTTGCTCCAGGACAACCTCACAACCAGCCCCTGCACAAAGTACAATTTTCCATTCCTGCACAAATGACAATTTTCTATTCCTGCACAAACACAGCATTTCCATTTTTGCTGGGTACTTAGAGAAGAACTGAATCCCCAAAATCATCCCCAAGTGCAGCCCCCCAATCCCCAATTCCCTCCTGTGTGGCTGAAATTCCATCCAGCTCCACACCAAATGTTCCCAGAGTGTTCCAGGACTCTCCTGGAAGGGCTGGGCAGGGAAAGCAGCTCGGGCAGTGCTGATACAGCCCTGGGACACCTCTGTCCCCTGTCCCGAAGGTCACTGTCACTCAGGGACAGAGCTGCTCTTCCCATTAACTAAATTCCCTTCCCTGGGCCAGATGATTGCAGATTATCTCCTTCCAAAGTGCAGAATTTGGCTCCATTTCCACTTCCTTCATCTTTTGTGATCTCCCAGAGGAATTTTTTTTCATGGCTTCTCCTTGAAAGTGTGCAAATAAACTAAAAAAAAGTGACAAAACTCAAAAAAAAGGTGACAAAACTCCCGTGAAATACTCTCCCGTCCCAGTAAGAAATGTTTCACTGATGCCAGTTTGCCTCAGCTGAGAGATCTTTGCCAGTCACTGTTTCCACCCTCAGGAAATCCCTGATCCCAGGTTTCCTATAAAAAAAAAAAAATACTACAAGGAAAATAGAACAATATTTACATTGCTACTTTTTATCTGAAATCTCTGGAATTCAGCTGGGGAAGGAGATTTCTCCCAGTTTGCAACATTTTCACAAAGAAACAGACTGGGACAATCCCACTGCTACCTGTAATGATTTGGAGTTCCCTCAAGAGCTCCTTTTCTAGAAAAACAAATAAAAACTCAGTGTAAGGACATGATGAAAACCCCTGAGAGAGTTTTAAAGGAGGGAACAAGAATTCCAGTTTAACCAGGAGGGGACAAGAATTCCAGTTTGACCAGTTTGGTTATCAGCTTTTCCAGCAATGCTGAATTGGTGCTTTTGGAGATCCAGCCCTGCTGATGAATTCCTCACATCTCCAAACTCACCACTGGGTTTTCAGTTCTACATCCCCATGGCTGGGAATAAATTGAGGATAAGCCCAGGAAGAGGTTTGGATGTCAAACACGCTCTGAGGGGCTGCCCCAGCTGTAAAAGTGCATGTGAGGGGTTGATATTGAAAACAACAAAAGGAAAATCACTAATGATAGGTTGAAGGGCAGCACCACAGGGGAGGGAGCTGGAATTTATTTATGGGAATAAAGAGAAATAGAGGCTTTATTTAATTATCATAAAGGAAGCAAAGCCACAGAGCAGCACAGAGGGCAAGAATCCTCTTGAAGCAGCACAATGCAAATGTCCAGGACAAAATCCTGCTGCAATTCCAGGGCAGCTGTGGGGGAAGGAGAGAAGGGAAGTGGTGCAGGAACCACAGCCCCTGCCAGAGCTGGGGCTGAACTGCCTGGCACGGCCCAGAGGGGCAAGGAACAACCTGGGGGCGCTGAGGTGTCAACAATGGGGCAAGGAGATCAATAATGGGGCAAGGAGATCAATAATGGGGCAAGGACACCTGTGGGGATAGGAGATCAATAATGGGGCAAGGACACCTGTGGGGTTGAGGAGATCAATAATGGGGCAAGGAGATCAGTAACGGGACAAGGAGATCAATAATGGGGCAAGGACACGTGTGGAGCTGAGGAAATCAGTAATGGGGCAAGGATACCTGGAGGGCTGAGGGGATCAGAAATGGGACAAGGAGATCAATAATGGGACAAGGACACCTGTGGGGCTGAGGAGCTCAATAATGGGATAAGAACACCTGTGGGATGAGGAGCTCAATGATGCTAGAAGGACACCTGTGGGGATGAGGAGCTCAATGCTAGAAGGACACATTTGGGGCTGAGATCAGTGCTGGGGCAAAGAGATCAGTGATGGGACAAGGATACCTGTGGGGATGAGACATCAGTAATGGGGTAAGGACACCTGTGGGGCTGAGGAGATCAGTCCTGGGGCTGGTGCCCTGCCAAGCAGCCCCTGTTTGCCAGCCAGGTGAGCTCAGGCACAGCAGAGCCCTGGGCAGCCCCACAGAGGCCACCTGCACCCCTTTTCAATCACCTGCACCCCATTCCTGTCACTGCACCCATTCCATCACCTGCAACCCTTTCAATCACCGACACTCCATTCCCTCCAGCACCCCATTTCCATCACCTGCACCCATTCTGCACCTGCACCCATTCCAACACTGCACCCCATTCCCATCACCTGCACCCCATTCCCAACACCTGCACCCCATTCCCATCACCTGCACCCCATTCCCAGCTCCTCCACCCCATTCCCATCACCTGCACCCCATTCCCATCCCCCATTCCCATCACCTGCACCCCATTCCCAGCTCCTCCACCCCATTCCCAACACCTGCACCCCATTCCCATCACCTGCACCCCATTCCCATCACCTGCACCCCTTTTCAATCACCTGCACCCCATTCCCATCACCTGCACCCCATTCCCATCACCTGCACCCATTCCAGCTCCTCCACCCATTCCATCACCTGAACCCATTCCCAGCTCCTCCACCCCATTCCCAACACCTGCACCCCTTTCCAGCTCCTCCACCCATTCCCAACACCTGCACCCATTCCCAACACCTGCACCCCATTCCAGCTCCTCCACCCATTCCCAACACCTGCACCCCATTCCCATTACCTGCACCCCATTCCCAAACCTGCACCCATTCCAGATACTCACCCCATTCCCATCACCTGCACCCTTTTCAATTCACCTCACCCCATTCCATCACCTGCACCCCATTCCATCACCTGCACCCCTTCATCACCTGCACCCCATTCCCGTCACCCACCCTTCCCACCTGCACCCTTTTCCCATCACCTGCATTCCCCTCCCATTCCCATCCTCACCCCATTCCCACAGACTCCTCCACCCCATTCCCCATGCACCTCCCACCCCATTCCCATCACCTGCACCCCATTCCCATCACCTGCACCCCATTCACAACACCTGCACCCCATTCCCATCACCTGCACCCCATTCCCATCACCTGCACCCCATTCCCAGCTCCTCCACCCCCCTCACACCCAGCTCCGGCCGAGCAGGATTGAGACAGTGCCACCTACTGCCACCAGCTCAGCTCTCCCTGCAGCTGAAGGGACACACTGACATAAAACTGACATAAAACTGAAATTAAACTGAAATAAAACTGGACCCGGGAGTCCCAGGGCAGGAGCAGATGGGGCTGGGGGAGCCCCAGCAGGGCAGGAGCCAGCACAGCACAGGGGACAGCCTTCTGTGTGGAACTCAAATAAAACCGAGAGAAGAGTGGAGCAAAAGTGATTGTTGTGGTTGGGAGACTGAAAAATAGAAATCAGTGGAATGCTGGTTTGTGGCAGGAGGAATCTGAATTTCCCAAATCCAGCTGATTTGGGGGTTCTTTCCTTGCCCAGGTAAAGGACAAAAGCCTGGTGGGAGCAGGACAGGGGGCATAGAAAGAAAATGTATGGAGAGAAACTTTGGACAAGGGGTGGAGGGACAGGACTGGGAATGGCTCCCACTGCCAGAGGGCAGGGATGGATGGATGTTGGGCAGGAATTGTTCCCTGTGAGGGTGGGATGGAATTCCCAGGGAGCTGTGGCTGCCCCTGCATCCCTGAGGTGCCCAAGGCCAGGCTGGAGCCCCCTGGGACAGTGGGAGCTGTGGGTGGCACTGGGTGGGATTTCAGGTCCTCCCATCCCAAAGCATTCCAGGATTCTGTGAAACTCAGGAAGCAGAAGCCAAAGCAGTTCCAGGTCCCAGGGCTGCCCAGTCACTCGTCCTCAGCAGACTGAGCCTCCCACAGAGCTGGAGAGAGAGAAATGAGCTGTGCCTGAGCCAGGGTGACCCTTGTGGGATCCACACCCAGGCACTGATGCATCTCCAAAAGCCTGAACATGGAACAGGGAATGGGATGGGTGGGCAGGGACCTCAAATCCCATCCAGGGCCACCCCTGCCATGGGCAGGGACACCTCCCACTGTCCCAGGCTGCTCCAAGCCTGGCTTTCACCTTTGAGATGAATCCATGCAGTCAAGGCCAAGTTCCCAAAGGTTTCATCTGTATTTTTTAGGATGCCACAACAAAACCAGCGGATCCCAGAGCCAGGCTCTGTGCAAGCAGCCCCTGACAGACATTTCACAGCTCCTGGGCCTGCTTGGTGCTTGAAGGGCAGACAGAGCTTTGCATCATCCCCCTGTCTGGGCCCTCACTTCACCTCCCCTGCTCCCTCTCAGGGACAGAGCAGAGGAGCAGCTCAGTCACAGCCTGTTAGGCAGCAGAGCCCTGATGAGCCGTGTCCCCAAAAATGGCCCTGCTGGCCCCAAATGAACCTGTCCAGCTCAGAGGGGATGGCAGGCCAGGTATGAACAGCTCTGCTCCATTCCTGCTCCAGCTGCTCCCTGTCCTGCCCCACAGGATCCAGAGAGGGCCAGAGCATTCTCTGCTTCATTCCTGTTCCTCTGAATCCAGGGAGGGCTGGAGGATTCTCTGCTCCATTCCTGCTAAGGCTTCTCCCTGTCCTGCTTCATGGAGCACATGGAGAGTTGGAGAATTCTCTGCTCCCTGTCCTGCCCCACAGGATCCAGAGAAGGCTGGAGAATTCTCTGCTTCATTCCTGCTCCTCTGAACCCAGGGAGGCCTGGAGGATTCTCTGCTCCCATTCCTGCTCCACAGGATCCAGGGAGGGCCAGAGCATTCTCAGCTTCATTCCTGTTCCTCTGAATCCATGGAGGGCTGGAGGATTCTCTGCTCCATCCCTGCTACAGCTGCTCCCTGTCCTGCTCCTCTGAATCCAGGGAGAGCCAGAGAATCCTCTGTGCCCATTCTGCTCCCATTCCTGCTCCTCTGAACCCAGGGAGAGTTGGAGGATTCTCTACTCCCATTCTGCTCCCTGTCCTTCTCCACAGAATACAGGGAGAGTTGGAGAATTCAATGCTCCCATTCCTGCTCCTCTGAACCCAGGGAGAGTTGGAGGATTCTCAGCTCCCTCTCCTGCTCCAGAGGGTCCAGGCAGCGCTGGAGGATTCTCTGCTGCCAACCCCAAAAATGAGCTGCAAAAGCCCAGCAAAGGCTCTGAGCAAAGGGTCACAATTCCTGCCTCATTCCTGACAGAATTCCTAGGAAAACAGGATTAGCTGCTCTCTGTCAGATTGCACACCAGCAGCACATCCAACACCCTTCACTTCTCTTCACATCCACTCCTTCCACTCTTCCTCCAAGGGTTAAGGTTGGCAGAGCTTTGAGGAGCCTGACTGGGAACTGGCTTTAATTCTGGCTATTGATTTGTGCATTAATGTGCCATTATCCCCACAATCTATGGCAGCTGAAACCCAGACAATGTTCAAATTTATTGCTGCCTCTCTTTTTTTTTCCTCTTGTTAAATCACTTTTATTGTTTCTTCCATCTCCAGAGATGTGTCATGAACAACCTTCAATCAGACATTAAGGCTTCCAGTCAGGAAAAATGTTAAGTGTGCAAAAAGCACATTTTTAAATACATCATACCCATATACATCTTCATAATCTTAAATGGTTTTGTTCTTCAGAGTCCTTTACCACTAAAATTCCAGTTTGGCTTTGAGATGCTCAGGAATTGGGAAGATCAAGGAGCTGCAGCTGGAAGGAAACCAAGAGATGTTTTCATGGGAATTGCTTCTTCCTAAAGTGGCACTTTTGGAAATGTCACTGCCATTGTTGGTCACCAGCGACACACAAGAAAAAATATTAAAAACCCAATAAAAATATATAAATGATATATTAAAATATGAAAATAAAATAAAATATAAATAATTAAAACCCAAAAAGAAAATTTTAAATGCTCCAAGTGAAGTATCCTCATCAGAGGGGATTCACACCCCTTTGGGATATTCCCTCTTCTATAGATCCAGATTATCTGTGATATTTTCCAAGTCACCTTTGACATTGAAAATAGCACTTGGAGACCTGCAGAAAACCCAAAAACCATTAAATTAACCCAATTTATTCCAGATTCATCCACCTGCAACTCCCCCAGCCTTGAGCACAGGGAGGAACATTGCTCAGGGCTTTGAGGAGTTTTTCCCACTTTTCCAGCCTCCTGTAGGATTAGAGTTGGTCGTTTTGAATTAAACTTCCCTTACACCAAATGTAGTGAATTTCTGTAAAAGACTGAGTTTTGGAAGCAGCCACAGAGGGGGATTGGAACTCTCAGGGAAGATTTTGCTTCCCCAGTTTGTGTTGAAAAGCAAACACTTCAAATAAACCTCAGGATTTCACACATGAATTTCAATCTATCATCAGTTATTCCACTGAGTTATAAATCCAAATTATAAATACCAAACCACAGAGGGAGCTCATCACTGCAGCCTTTGCTGATAAATCTTACTGCCCTTATCCTTTTTGCCTGGAAAAACCAGGATTCTGCCTTGATTTCCTTATTGGGCTTGAAGATAATGAGATGTCAGTAACTCACATCCTCAGCAACAACCAAAGAATTCCATGTTACAACTCACTTTCAAAGTTTTTTGACCAATCACACAAAACAAAAGCACATTGACAGTGGTTTTATCTAACCACTATAAGCACACATACTTTCACTTAAAACAATGCTTGCTTATTTCGAATACAATACTTACTTTCAAGCTTTAAAATACAACACATTTAGTATTAGAACTCCATTATTAAGCTTAGAACTCCCTAATATCTCACTAGATATACTTTTCTGTAGCTTAGGGAGTTATTCTAGCCAAGCATTAACACACAGACCATTGTTTTATTCATCCTTACTTTCTACTTCTCATAAAGTCTTATAACGACCACTTAGCTCTACTTACTTCTGCTGTTTCTAAAACCTTTCCCAAACCCTCTCATGTTAAAGATTCCCATAGCAGCTCATCACTGCAGCCTTTGCTGATAAATCTTACTGCCCTTATCCTTTTTGCCTGGAAAAACCAGGATTCTGCCTTGATTTCCTTATTGGGCTTGAAGATAATGAGATGTCAGTAACTCATCCTCAGCAACAACCAAAGAATTCCATGTGACAACTCACTTTAAAAGTTTTTTGACCAATCACACAAAACAAAAGCACATTGACAGTGGTTTTATCTAACCACTATAAGCACACATACTTTCACTAAAACAATGCTTATTTCGAATACAATACTTACTTGCAAGCTTTAAAATACAACACATTAAGTATTAGAACTCCATTATTAAGCTTAGAACTCCCTAATATCTCACTAGATATACTTTTCTGTAGCTTAGGGAGTTATTCTAGCCAAGCATTAACACACAGACCATTGTTTTATTCATCCTTACTTTCTGCTTCTCATAAAGTCTTGTAACTACCACTCAGCTGTAATTACTTCTGCTGTTTCTAAAGCCTTTCCTAAAACCCTCTCATGTTAAAGATTCCCACAGAGGGAGCTCATCACTGCAGCCTTTGCTGCTAAATCTTACTGCCCTTGTCCTTTTTTACCTGGAAAAAACAGGATTCTGCCTTGATTTCCTTACCTAGGCTTTTAGGAACAGATCTAAAATATTCAGAGAAATGAACCTAAAAGGGCACAGGATGGGAAGAGACAACATTTGCTAAACCCTGCCTGCAATTCCTGCACCTTCATGGGGATTTGAGCACAGCCAAGTCACCTCTGATGGAAAAAAAAATAAAAAATCTGTCCAAACCCCTCAGATATTGGTGTAGACAAGAGATTTCTCCCTCTACACACCCAAGAGTTCTTTATCAACACTTGTTTCTATCTCTTTTTTATTCTGCACTACAAAATAATCAAGTTCATGAAAGTCCAAGCAAATGATAAACTGTGAACATTTATAAAAGAGGAATCTTACAAAAGCCAGGGAATCCGGCAGGGGCACAAATTCCATGATCCTGGAAGATCCAGCCTATACCTGCCCATATGCACTGAGGTTTCTGGGCTTAAAAACCTTAAAAACCATTGAATTTTCTGGGCCTTAAAACCTTAAAAACCATTGAGTCCTCTGGGCTTAAAAATCTTTTAAAAATTGAGTTTTCTGGCCTTAGAAACCTTAAAAATCATTGTGTTCTCTGGGCTTAAAAATCTTAAAAACCACAGAGTTTTCTGGGCTTAAAAACCACTGAGTTTTATAGGCTGAAAAATCCTTACAAATAACAGAATTTTCTGAATTTAAAAATCTTATAAATAATTTCATTTTCCAGGCTTGAAAAAATCTTACTAATAATTGTTTTCTGGGCTTAAAAAAATCTATAAAAATCCTTCTATATTTGAACAGTCTCCTCAGAGCTGTTGTAAATTGAATTTGCCTCAGCACAGGAAGTGTTTTGGGTTTAGGAGTTCATCCTTTGGTTTTCCTGGAGCAGCAATCCAAGGGTTACAGGGATTGTAGCACCTGGCTGGCGAGGCTGCATCTCTGCACAGGCCACAGGAATTGTGCCAAATAAAAAAAAAAGAAAAGCTGCACAAACTCCTGATGCATTGCAGATAAAATGTAGATCAGGAGAGCTCAGGCTGAGCAGAGTCCTGGCTCCAGGATGGGAACACACATGTCCTTCCTTATCCTTTCTTTAGCCCAGGTAAAGCCTTTTTTAGAAAAAGAAAATACTAAAAATTTGCTTTAAAATTAAATTATTGCATAAATTTAATTTTTTTTTAAATTGCATAAATGCAGTTATCTTGTAGTAATTCACAAATCTCAGGGGTTTTGGCTGTACCACCCAGCTTTGCTTTCACATTAATGTAAATAATCCATATTTAGATGTGATAGAATCATTTAATTAGGCAGCAATCCTGTGTCATTACATTAACTGTTCATTTTGCCATTGAGACAGCAGCTAGTTGTGCAGCATAATTTAATTGTGCACTGGAATTCCATGGATTTACCTCAGGAAAAGGCAGGAAATCCTTGCACACACAAGGAAAGGCCCTTCAGGGCCCCGCTCAGGCACAGCCTGGCCCTGCTGTCCTCGATCCAGAGGCAGAATTTACAGATATCAGTTAGGAAAAGGTGACAGAAATGGGGGGATGTCCTAAGTTAGAACTAGGAGTCTGTGTTCAATTCCCATCAGTCAGAGGTGGGCCATTATCTTCTGTTCATTGGGCAGTTTTTTCTTTATTTCTTCCACACCAATCCTCCCTCCAGGAGAATCTCTTCCATTAATGATCCATAAAGTGTCACTGCATGGCTGATAAAATTCAATCATTCCTTGCAAAAACTCCACCCAGAGGGAGGAGCCAAGCATTCCTACCTGGATAGAATCTGAGGTTTGGAATACCACAACCAACCTTTCCCACTAAATTCCCAAAAAACAGCTTTCTTCTCCAGCAAATTCCCAAAAGAAGACCAAGGCCATCTACACCACCACCAAATCTTCAAAAAAACCGAAACTACACCCTTCTACAAGATCACTGCTTCAACAAAACCACATTTATCACCCCAAAAAACTGCAACCACCATTTCATCACACTGCTACCAACACCCTGACCCACAGGGTGAATGATCATATTCTGACTCTATCAATAGTGTGTTTTCTTTTTTATACTATTTTTATATCTATTTCTATATTTTTCATATATATTTCTATATATTTTCCATATATTTCTATATTCTATGAATTTCTATTTTATACTATTTTAATAGTATACTTTTTAAGTATAAAAAGTAGTTACTTTTTAATAAAAAATTAAAGCATTTACTTTTTAATAGTATACTTTTTATACTATTACATTTGTATTTTTAATTCCCCTAATAAAGAACTGTTATTCCTGTTCCCCTATCTTTACCTGAGGACCCCTTAATTTCAAAATCATAAAAATTCAGAGAGAAAGAATTTACATTTTCCATTTCAAAAAAATGCTCCTACCTTTCTTAACAGAAATCTGACTTTTCAAATCAAGAAATTTCTGCTCCCCCAAACCCATCCCTGCCGTTTATTCACAATTCCCTGCTTTGGGTTCACTCCTGCCCTTGCTTCCTTCACATGAGCCCTCAAAATTCCATCCCAGGGCTCCTCTGCATCATTTCCACCCAAATTTTGCAACTTCCAAAGGACCCAAATATTCCAAATCCTCTGGAAGGACACTGATGTCCATCAGTGAATTCACACCTGGGGCATGGAGGGGAAGATTTTAAAGCTGCTGAAATGTTTCACTTTAGTATTTTACCCTTTTCTCTCTTTTTTTTGTCACCTCTTCTGCTTCACATATGATTTTTCCTACTTTTCCTGATCAGAATTCGAACTACAAGACTTCCAGCTGAAGAAAATGAATTTTTCCCTGGAAAAGATCAATGTTTGCTACTGGTTTTCTCAATGAATTCAGTGAAATTCTCAATCCAGAGGTCAAGTCTGAATTTCTCACCAGCACTGCTGTGCTGGAACAAAACTGAGAATCTGAAAAGAGAAATATTTCTCATTTACAACCAGAAATGTTTTCTCAGAGAAAAAGAAAAAATAAATCAATCTTTCCTCACTTTCTGTTTGGTTTTTTTGCCTCATGATTTCTTAATTTGTTCAAATTCTGAGATGTTTTGCATGCAGAGGATTTAGCGATTGATATTATTTCAAATAAAACAACTATGAAAATAATAATAAAAATAAAGAAAATTAAGAAAATCAAGCACTATGAAAATAATATTAATGAAATAATAGCAAAAATGAAATTTTCCCTCCTGCTTTTACACTCTTAGGAGCTCAGTGGCAGCGTGGGCTCATGAAAGCTCAGGATCCAGCTCCTCCCATGGACTCTGTGCTCCATGGATTTGATTCTCTTTGTGTGTTCTCACTCGAGTTCACTTTGAAAACACAAAATCTGCAGCGTCAACCCTCCTGCCTTTTTTTCCCCAGCAGTTCTTTGTGCCAGATCTCCCCATCTGCTGTCAGAAAGAAAACTTTAAATGTTATTTATGTGAATTCCTTGATGCCACCAACTCCCGCCGCAGGTTTCTTGCAGCAGACAGAGCTCAGATTTAAGGTGAAAAAACCCCAGAGCTCAGCAGAATGAGCTTTCCTTGAATCACTTTGGCCAGGCTGAAATCACTTTGCTGCACCAGCAATCAATAAATCCCCATCCCCAGCTCTGGCATCCACAGGGTGAGAAAATGTTGGGATCAGCAGAGGGATGGAGCAGAAGTGTGGAGTCACTGCTGCTGCAGTGCATTCATTACACAGAATCACACAGCTCCAAAAAACTCCTTTTTACACAAAAATTCTCCTTACCCAGGGAGCAAAATTGACCTTCCAGCTGCAGGGATCTGACAGAAATCCCACACAGGGATAATTCAGCTGCCAAGCCTTGGGATGCTGCTGAGGAGCAGCACTGGGTGGCCCTGGAGGATAAATTCTCACAACAAAAAAGGAGTAATAAAGGAATTTTCACTCCTAAACTGCTGGAAAAGCCCCCTGATCCACAGGACTAATTGTTCTGCCAAGGGAAAGCCAGGTTTAACAGGTCAGGGAGTTACAGGTAGGATGGGTGGGACAGTAGAACTTCCTGGGGATGATTTTACAGATAAATTAGGTAGAAAAGATAAATATAGGACTGAATTAATATAGAATTAACTTAATATAGGACTCACTAAATATAGAACGCACTAAAGATGGGACTAACTAAATATAGGACTCATTAAATACAGGTCTAGCTAAATATAGGACTGAAGCTCACAGCCCCAAAACCCCTTTGGCTCTCAAGTGCCCCTGATGTCAAGTTGAAAACAAGAGTTCACCCCTCATAATGTAGAACTGCACAGCGACCCCAATCCCAGTGAAAGACAAAAACCTCTCTGGTTTACAGCTTGTCAGTGTAGATTGAAGTTGCTCAGGATCCTGAAGGAAGTTTCCAGCAGAGCTTAATTCCACTGCTGCCCCTTTGAAGGATTTGAAGGACTCCAACCATTTGCTCTGTAGCCAAAAAAAAGCCCAATTCTGATGATGTCTGGACAAAGAGCAGGAGCCCAGCCCTCAGTGATGGATTTCAGCTCTGTGAACAGGCAGGGTCACTGCTGTGCAGGGATTTGGCAGAGCTCCCTGGGCATGGGACACGGATCTGCTGGAAAATGGATATTTGGGAGCAGCCAGGGTGGGATGGCAGGGTTACATCAATTTCTGGAAGGTTTTTCCATTCCCCCATGTCTGCATCTCCTCAGGGGTGTTACCCATCCTCTGGAGCTGCCTCTCAGTCCCTTTGGGGCACAAGGACATGGCCAAGGAGCATTTCAGCAGAGGAGGTGCTGGCCCAGGGCTGGGGTACCCCAGTGTGACGGTGTTTGCAGGGGTCTGAGGATGAGGGAAGAGATGAGGATCTGACTCCATGTTTCAGAAGGCTTGATTTATTATTTTATTGTATATATTATATTAGAACTATACTAAAAGAATAGAAGAAAGGATTTCATCAGAAGACACAGCTAAGAATAGAAAAAGAAAGAAAGATAACAGAGTCTTGTGTCTCGGACAGAGCGTCTGAGCCAGCTGACCGTGATTGGCCATTAATTAGAAACAACCACATGAGACCAATCCCAGATGCACCTGTTGCATTCCACAGCAGCAGATAACCATTGTTTGCATTTTGTTCCTGAGGCCTCCCAGCTTCTCAGGAGGAAAAATCCTAAGGAAAGGATTTTTCATAAAAGATGTCTGTGACACAGCCCCTTTGCCCAACCGGGCTGGGAAGGATTCCTTGGAAACAAGTGGAAAGAACCTGTTTATTTACCAGGCAAAGCACCCCCCAGCACACAAAATGAACAATACCAGATGACACCACTCTTTCACCACTCTGAAAAAGATGACAAATTGAGAAAGTCTCTCTTGGAGGTGGTCACTCTGTTATCAGTCCCTCCGGTGCTGGCAAAGGCTGTGGCCCAGAGTAGGCCCCACTAGGCCACAAAGGGGCCCAGTCCAGAACAGGCTCGAGTTGGTGCAAAAAAGGGAAAGAAAAACAGTCCAGGGAAACAGTTCAGTCTCTTCCCTCATCCTCAGACCCCTGCGAACACTCTCACAGGGCTGTGTGGGTTTGCTTTCTGGAGGGGCCCCCTTTGGAGGTTTTCTCCCAAATTTGCCCTAAACCAGGACACCTGTACAGTGGGAACAGTGGGAAAGGCTGGGAACAGCCCTGGAGTATTTCCAGAGCCACAGCAGCTCTTCCAACACATCTGAGTCTGGTTTTATTCTCCTGGTTGCCCCAATGAATCTCTTGAAAACATCCCAGCCTCTACCTGAGCTAAGCGGTCACCTGGGACAGGGAGAAGGTACAAAAGGGACCAGGGGTTGACACTTCTGTATCTCATCCAAGATTTGCTGGCCAGGGGAGGAATTCAGGCCAGACAAAAGAGCTGCAGCTTGTTCCTGGCATTTCCATCAGTGGAATTAATCAGGATTAAATTCCTGCTCTCCTTACAGGGACAGAGCCAAGAGGACAGGACAAGTGGAAAGGACTTTAAACTGACAGAGACCAGGGAGAGATGGGACGTTGGGAAGGAATTCCTGGCTGGGAGGGTGGGGAGGGACTGGGATGGAATTCCCAGAGCAGCTGGGGATGCCCCTGGACCCCTGGGAGTGTCCCAGGCGAGGTTGGAATAATCCGGAATAGTGGAAGTGTCCCTTCCCAGGAGATGGGGCTGGAAGGGATTTAAGGTCCTTTCCAACCAAACCCTTCTGGGATTTCATGGCACTGATTCGAGTGGATCCACCCCATTTCTGCTGGCCCAGGAACAGGTTCCCACTGAAAGCCAGCCCAGTGTCCCTGAGGGGATGCTCCTTGCTTTGCACCAGCTGAGGATTTTCCCCAAAGAGCCACGAGGGATGGGACCAGCTGGCAAATTCCTGACCCTATTAAGAGAGCTGGAAATCAGAGTTTAAAATATTCCTGATCAATAACAGCGAGTTTGCTTTGACTCAGACTCTTCCTTATCAGTGTTTAAACACAAAGAGAGAATAAACCCCAGAGTTTTGTGTCAGTAAAAACTCCTT
Organism: Zonotrichia leucophrys gambelii; assembly: GCF_028769735.1. Lineage (NCBI taxonomy): Eukaryota > Metazoa > Chordata > Aves > Passeriformes > Passerellidae > Zonotrichia > Zonotrichia leucophrys. Next base: position 5,226,791 of record NC_088191.1, on the reverse strand, counting down.
TCAGCACTGACAGAAAGAACAGTTTTAGTAAGATTCCCTCCTTCTCCACTCTTGAGAAAAATCCCTGCTTTGGTCACTTCCCACACAACTTCTCCAATCCTGCTTTATTGTCTCTCCCAGGATTTCTGCCTGCTCAGAGCACTCCAGCAGGGCACAGATACAGCTGAGAATCTGATTTTGGAATTACACATCCCAGCTGATTTCATCAGCCTCCTTCCCCAGCACCAGTTTGTCCTCCCAAAAGTATTACAGAACCAAATCCAGTTGAGAAAGTCCTTCCAGCTCCTTCATGGAAAATTTCTGTGAGTCCCAGCATGGGCTGGGCTGGGCAAAACCCATCTCTGAGGAGAATAACAGCAGGAACTCTCTGCTTTTCCTTCCTGTGCCCAGTGAGAGCCCCCTGAGCCTGCCAGGCTGCTCCTGTACTGCTGCCTCTGCCACACACCTGCCCAGGGTTCTGTACCTGCAGAATGGGCTCATTCCTGGTTTTACACACCTGTCCAGGGTTCTGTACCTGCAGAATGGGCTCATTCCTGGTTTTACACACCTTCCCAGGGCTGGTTTCTGGTATTGCACACCTGCCCATGGGGTTCTGCACCTGCAGAATCAGCTCATTCCTGGTTTTACACACCTGTCCAGGGTTCTGTACCTGCAGAATCCGTTCTTCCTTGTTTTACACACCTGCCCAGGGCTGATTCCTGGTTTTACACACCTGCCAGGCTGGTTTCTGTATTGCACACCTGCCATGGGTTCTGCACCCGCAGAATCAGCTCATTCCTGGTTTTACACACCTGCCCAGGGACTCTGTACCCGCAGAATGGCCTCATTCCTGTTTTGCATTCCTGCCCAGGGCTCATTCCGGGTTTTACACACCCAGCCAATGGTTCAGTACCTGCAGAATCAGCTATTCCTTGTTTTACACACCTGTCATGGGGTTCTGTACCTGCAGAACAGGCTCATTCCTGGTTTTACACACCTGTCCAGGGTTCTGTACCTGCAGAATCTGTTCTTCCTTGTTTTACACACCTGCCCAGGGCTCATTCCTGGTTTTACACACCTGCCCAGGGCTGGTTTCTGGTTTTGCACACCTGCCATGGGGTCCTGCACCTGCAGAATCAGCTCATTCCTGGTTTTACACACCTGCCCAGGGGCTCTGTACCCGCAGAATGGCCTCATTCCTGTTTTTGCATTCCTGCCCAGGGCTCATTCCTGGTTTTACACACCTGCCCAATGGTTCAGTACCTGCAGAATCAGCTATTCCTTGTTTTACACACCTGTCATGGGGTTCTGTACCTGCAGAACAGGCTCATTCCTGGTTTTACACACCTGTCCAGGGTTCTGTACCTGCAGAACAGGCTCATTCCTGGTTTTACACACCTGTCCAGGGTTCTGTACCTGCAGAATCCGTTCTTCCTTGTTTTACACACCTGCCCAGGGCTGATTCCTGGTTTTACACACCTGCCCAGTGCTGGTTTCTGGTTTTGCACACCTGCCATGGGGTTCTGCACCTGCAGAATCAGCTCATTCTTGGTTTTACACACCTGCCCAGGGGCTCTGTACTCGCAGAATGGCCTCATTCCTGTTTTTGCATTCCTGCCCAGGGCTCATTCCTGGTTTTACACACCTGCCCAATGGTCCAGTACCTGCAGAATCAGTTATTCCTGGTTTTACACACCTGAGAGGTCCCTCCAGGGCCACAACATCCTGACAAGATGCCTCAAACCCCGTCCCAGGCTGAGCTGGAGCAGGGGCAGTAAATAAACTCCAGACAGGAGTGGATGGTGCCTGGTCTCCAAAAATGTCCCCTCTGAGCTCTGGCAGGCAAGAGAGGAGCAGGCAGTGCCCGTTCCTCCATTCCTGCTGCAGGCAGCACCGGGAACTTCACTTTCCCCATTTCACCTCTTGCATCCTCCCTGCTCTCAACTCAGAACTTTCCAGAGCAGCTCTGAACATCCCAGGGTACAAAAGCAAACCCAGGGAGGCTGCTGGGCCCTCGAGCTCCTTTTCCAGCCTGCAGGGCTGCAATCAAGGCAATGCCATCCCAGGCAGGGCTGCCCTCTGGCTCTGAGCCTTTGCCAGCCACACAAGGGGGAAAATCCAGGGAAAAGTTGGTTTTCCAAGGCTCATCCAGGTTGGGACTAAAATGAGCCAGATCAGAGCAATTAGGGCCAGAGCTGCCCCCTCCATTATTTCCTTATTTGGGAATTAAGGGGCAATTAAAGCCTTAACCAGCATTTATTAATTGCAGGGGTGTGGGAGGGGCTCTTTAGGCCTCAGAGCAGCTGAGACCCCAAACCTCTCCATGTGATAAAACTGCAACTTGTCCTCCAAGCTGCAAACCCCCTTCCCTGCAAAATGAGGTGAACCCAGGGGGATCCATCAGCAGAGTGTTCTCTGTCCATCACTGACTCCTCCTGATGCTGCCTGAATAAATCACCAGGGCAGTGTTTGCCTTTCTGGCCCTTTCATTAAAGGTTCTTGTGTGTTTTGTGAGCTTGTCAGAGCAGCTTGGCAGCTGCAGGCAGGAATTCCTTCCAGAGGGAGGCAGGGATTGCTGGGGGACAGGGCAGCCTCGCCAGGGTGGGCAAAAATGTGGGAAAAAACCTTGGGAACAGTGAGGAGAGAGTGCTGCAAGATCTCATTTGGGACCCTTCAGCTCCTGGAAAAGGGCAGGGAAGGAGCAGGGGAGCAGAGAGGGAATGCCAGGAATGGCTGAGGGCCTTTCCCTGCTTCCTGCAGCCCTTGCACAGGGAGAAGGTGGGAGAGGGACTGAAATCCAGGTGTTTCAGTGTTCCCTCTGCTTCTCACCATCCAGAGCCATAAAATCCATCTATTGTCCCCAGGCTGGGCCTGTTTGCCCCCTCACTGCTGCCTCAAGGACCTTCCTTGCCTTCCTCTCCATCTCTGAGGGATTTTCCATCCTGTTTTTGTCCCTCTCCCTTTCATCCCACTCCTTCCCCAGGTTCTGCCTGGCTTCAGTTCCCACCTCTACAAAATTCTTCTTTGTGAAGATTTGGTTTCAAATCCCTTTGGGCAACCCCATCCCATCTGAGCTGATCCATTAAGGTACGAGCCATCTTCCAAACAAGTTTAAAAGCAAATTAATCCCCTTGTACAAGGATTTTTTTTTTCCAAGCTGCCAACTCCACCACGTTGTTTATATGAGGCCTTTGCTAATTTATCTCTGGTATAAACAAACCCATCGAGTTTAGGAGCTGGTGGAATGCACATCAATCTGCTTTGCCTCCGTTATTAACACAAAAAACCCATTAGGCATTGCAGGATCACAGGAATTGGATAAATTATCTCTTTATTCCCTCATATTTTTAGAATCAACACTGAGCATACAAATGAAAGATGCTTTAGGGTATTTATTTCTAACAAGGTTTTTATTTAATGGCCTTAAGAACAATTACAAAACCAAGAGCAGCAGCTGCCCCAGATTTTTTGGATGGCTCATCCCATCTCACCCCCAGATCCCAAATCCTGCTGTGCTTCTGTGATCCTCAATTAAATATTGAAATAACCCCTGAAATATCAGTTTTACTATTCAGTTGTCAAACCTCTCCAGAGCAGTCTGGATATTAATTTTATTTTCCTGGCTGCAGCACTTTAATCTGGATTTCTATTTGATTTTCCTGAGTGCAGCACATCCTTTGTTGCAATCTCTGGGATTCCAGGCCCCTCTCCAGATCCCAGCAAGACTTTGGATACTTTTCTATTTCTGAGGGCAAATAAATTGCTTTTGGAATGACCCAGCTGTATGCACCTCTCAAGCATCTGCTCCAGGTGGATCCTGGAGTCCTAACAGGGATTTTAATCCCCTTCCATCACTTCTTGGAATACTTAACTGGAATTTCAAAAGGATTTTGGAGAAATTAGATCCTGAGGATTCTTTTGTTTCTTTTCTCTTCCAGGGTTGGGATTCAATCACAGGATGGTGATTGAATGATTTCTTGTTCAACTCAGATGTTTATCAGTTCTTATCTCTGTCCCAGTCCCACAAACCCTGAGTTCTGCAGCACTTCTCTCTAGCAAGGTAAAAGTGGAGCCCTGTCTCTCTGTTCAAGGCCTTTTAAAGATAAAATGTCCAATAAAGAAATGACACTGTGAAATTATTTTTATTTTTAACCCAATAACCAACCACCAATGGCCTGCAATGGAGACTTTTTATCCAATTACAAAAAACCACCCAAAGCCATGGAGAAGAAGGAGAAGGAGAAGAAGGAGGAGAAGGAAGGTAAAAGAGAAGGTGAAGATGAAGGAAAAGAAGAAGGAGAAGAAGGAGGAGGAGGAGAAGCTGAAAAGAAGGTGAAGAAGAAGAAGGAGAAGAAGAAGGAAAAGAAGGAGAAGAAGAAGGAGAAGAAGGTGAAAAAGAAGGTGAAGAAGGACCAACCTCCACCCCAAGACCTCCATCTTCCTTTATATCCATTACTACATTCTAAAACCTTAAAATCTAAATTTTCCACTATTTGATATTACATATTGTATTCAAACTCCACTACTAATTCACTACTAAAGAAGAAGTGAATTCCACTACTAATTTAATTTCTAAAAGTGTGTGATGTCACACACTTCTATCCAAACTCCACACCCACAATCCTACTTCTATCATTCCATTTTGGAAGCTTCTCCACAGCCTCAGGTCAAATGCAGAGCTCTCCTGGGGGTCAGTGCCTGTCAGCACAGAAAGTCTCAAATTCTCAGGGTTCCAACAAGATCCCATTCTGGTGTTGACACAGCTTAAATATTTTGAAAATTCTGCATTGGTGGAGGAGGTTTGAGCCTGGTCTGTGGTGGATCCACAGATCCCACGTGGATAACGGGATCTGTCCAATAAAATCCAGGTGTTCTCCTCTTCATGGAAGTTTTTTGCTGTATTTTTCCTTAGGTTTTATATTTAGTCTCAGTGCTTCATGCCTGACTTGCTCTGGTATTTATAGATGCACTTACACAGGTAATTTGGGAGACAAAAAACCAAATGGAGACATTAGAAAAAAAAGAAAAGTTTTTTTTAACAGTGCTCTTCAAATCCTTGAATTCTATAAAAAAAAAAGGCAGGAAGAAATAAAAAGAACAGGTTTTATTTAAAAGTGCTCCTCAAATCCTTGCAATTCACCCAGAATAAAACCAGGGGAAAACAAAACAGGTTTAAGTGTTCTTCAAGTCCTTGAATTGTACGCAGAAAAAAAATAAAATAAGGTACAAATCAAAGAAATGCAATGCTGGAGAGAAATATCACCCAGGAATAAAAGCATAATAAAATATAAAAATATAGAGGAAACATTTGGGTTTGATGGCTCAAATGAGAAAAGTTTGTTTTCATTGGCTTTCAATAAAAGATTTAAAAATTGTAAAAATCTTTGCATCAAATTCTACACAGGAGGAAAAAAAAGCCATTAAATGAGCAGGGTTAGGGGGGATATTGAGAATAAATTCATTCTTTGGAGGGTGGGGAGGGGCTGGGATGGAATTCCCAGAGAATCTGTGGCTGCCCCTGGATCCCTGGAAGTGCCCAAGGCCAGGCTGGACAGCATGGGACAGAATCAGTTTATGAGGAAATTGTGGAAAATTTGAAATTCCAGTATTTTCCAGAACAATCCAACTGCAGCACAAACCAGGCTTTCAAGAGTTAAATAATTCTGGTTTTTTAATCTGACTTTTCTGGCTCTGCAGCCCCTGCAAGCAAAAGAAGCCAAAATGCACATTTTTGCCTCAGAAGGACTTTGCCAGCTTCTCATTTTCAATCATTTCAGCAGCAATTCTGTGTCCAGCCCCAGTAAAAATTATTTGGCAGAAATTTGGCATCTGAGCACCATTAAACATTTTGTGTTTGTGCCCCAATTCTCTGTTAAAAAGAAAAAAAGAAGTGGTGGGATTCGTAGCACTAAATCTTCCAGATTCCCAAAACTCAAAGTCTTCAGGATGGATCCTATAAAGTAGAAGAAAACAAAAATTATTTCTGTTATAAAGCAACACAATTTCAAGTTTTGTGTCTTTTAGGATTTAGGTTCAGCACAGTTGCTCATGTTAGAATTAAACTGACTTTTTAAGTTGAAAATCACCACAACAAAAACAAGTTTTATGTTGATATTTTCATTTTTCCAACATATATTTGGTCTTTTATGTGCATCTAGAAATTACATCATTTGCTGAAAATAAAAAATAAACCAAGCAATATTTATTCCTCTCAGCCTCTTTCAAACATCTCCAAATCAAATTTTGCTGTCCTAATCACAGTCATTTTTAGCAGCAGGCTCAGGTTTTTTATTTCATTTCAAGGTTCCAAAGGTTTCTTTTACCTTCCTGTAAATTTGTCCTGGAGATTTCTCAGGCTGAGCCCCCAGAGCCCCCTCCTCACATCCCTGTGCTCAGGGGGATCCTGCTCCACCCATGCTCAGCTTTGAAGAGAAATCCTCAAAACCCAGAATATTCCATTGGAAAACAACTGCAAAATTACTCCTGGCTTGAAAAAAAAAAAAGAATCTTTCTCTGAAATTACAAATCCAGCACCATTTTCTGGTGATGTTTTCAGCCATTAATCTGATAGATTTGGGTGTTAATCTCTCGTTTAAGGCATGAAAAACTCCTGGATTTAGAACCATCCTCTGTCCTTCCTTACGAGCAACTCCCAGAGGCGCCATTTGCCTCTCTCTTTATTTACAATTTTTTTCTTTCTCTCTGTTCTGTTTCAGGGCTTTTCCTTGGCCTGATCAGACACAGCAATCCAGGGGCAGCTGGGGTGGGGTTGTAGGAAAATCTGAAATTTGAGATTGGCCAAAATCTGAGATTTGATCCTGGTCAGAATCTGGAATTCGATACTTGTCAAAATCTGGGATTTGAGATTGGCCAAAATCTGGGATTTGATACCAGTCAGATTCTGGGATTTGATACTGGCCAAAATCTGGGATTTGATACCAGTCAAAATCTGAGATTTGATAATGCCCAAAATCTGGGATTTGATACCAGTCAAAATCTGAGATTTGATACTGGTCAAAATCTGAAATAGTGGTGAAAATCTGAGAGTTGAGATTGGCCAAAATCTGAGAGTTGAGATTGGCCAAAATCTGAAATTTGATACAGGTCAAAATCTGAAATTCTAATAAAAATCTGAAATTTGAGATTGGCCAAAATCTGAGATTTGATACTGGTCATATTCTGGGATTTGATACTGGCCAAAATCTGAGATTTGATAGAGGTCAAATATGTGATTTTTACACACACAGCCCTGCCCAGGGGTTTAAAGCTTGGTCACACCTGGTGCACTCTATTTTTTCCCAGTGATCATTTTGGGGAAGAACAATTATAATTTCACTCCACAAATACAGGATTTTTGCCCCTAATTCTTCCCCTCTGAAGTTTGCCCCACTGACCTCCCCAGCTCAGATGCTGAGCTCAGAACCCTCCAGTCCTTGCTGCCACCCCCAAAGCTGCCCCAACACCTGAGAAATGCCCCAACTCTTCACCCACATGGGTGAAATTCCACATTTTATGGAAATGTCCTGCTGTCACCCGGCTGACAGGGATATCAGCTCCCTTCCCCAGCTTGTGCCTGACATTTCCTGCTGGATTTGCTAATTAGTCAATTATTTGCACACAGGGTTTGCCTGTGCTGTGTCATTATTGACCTGCCAGGGCAGAGCAGCTTCCAGGGCTGCAACTCAACCCAGGAGTTGACTTCGTGAGAAATGATCTTCCCTTCCAGAAAATGTAAAAGGTTTATTAAAACCTTACCAAAAATACAACAGAAGACTGAAGAGAGAAAATCTTTTGGGAGCAGAGGATTTTCCCCACTGTGTGTTCATCCACACAATGGATGTTTCACCTTTTAACCCTTTAGCCCTCACAAAATTCTGTCCATCGACTTCTTCTTCACTGCCCAGGGGTGGAGGTCACTTCCTGACACCTTGATTGGAGGTCAGGTACTGCCAGGGTGTCTTGGTTTGGAAAGCCAGGTGTCTGCTAAGGAAGGCAGGAGCCTCCCATGAAATGGAAAATGCAAACCCCCTCCTCTAAATTGCTATAAATTTTAAATTAAGGGGCTCTCTGGCAAAAAATATGGGAACTAAACAAACCCTGCCAGAGTCAGAACCCAGCCTGACACCCTGTGGGTCAGGGTGTTGGCAGCAGCGCCATTGGAATTGTGGCTCAGCCCTCCTGCAGTGCCAGGGCTGGTTCTGCTGGAGCAGGATCCTGGACAAGGGGGGAGTCTCCTCTGGAGATCCAGGGGCAGAGGCAGCTGCTGCTCCTCTGGGGAACCCAGTGCAGAAGCCGTGCTGGTGTTCCAGAATCCCCAGATTATATCCAGGTAGGAATGCTTGGCTGGTGTTCCAGAATCCCCAGATTATATCCAGGCAGGAATGCTTGGCTGGTGTTCCAGAATCCCCAGATTATATCCAGGCAGGAATGCTTGGCTCCTCCCTCTGGGCTCACATCTCCCAATGGGGGACATTCAATGGCCTCTTATCAGCAGATGTCTCCCCAGAGGGAGGAGTGGGTGTGGAAGAGATCAGGAAAACTGCCCAGTGAACAGAAGACGGCTGCCATGCAGATGGGGAATATAACACAGTTTGCTTGGCAATCCAGCACACATGGTAACGAGCTGACCCTCCCAAATATCCCAAACCCAGCCACCCCATAATAACAACGCAAGGGGAGTAGAACAGTTCATAAGTTTTACTTATAAGTTTATAGACTTTCATTTCTAAGTATATAATTTTTGTCTAAGTTTTATAAGTCTATAAAACTTCTCTTAACATATATACACAATTATAGTAAAATCCCAATGTGAGGAAATGATTGGCATCTGACTGCATTGATTCAGAAGGCTGAACAATTGCTTTATTAAAATATTATATTATATTATATTATATTATATTATATTATATTATATTATATTATATTATATTATATTATATTATATTATATTATATTATATTATATTATATTATATTATATTATATTATATTATATTATATTATATTAATTATAGAGATGCTATACTACACTTTACAAAGATACATCCTAAAGAAAACTGGTGACTGTCTCCTGACAGCCAGGACACAGCTTTGAGTGATTGGCCAAGGAAACAAAACAATCCTCAGCAGAATCCAACTGACAAATCTCTTCAGATAAACAATCTTCCCAACACATTCCACATGTGCAAAAACAACAGGAGCAGCAAGTAGAGACAAGAATTGTTTTTCTCTTCTTCTCTCTGTGCTTGTCCAGGAAAAAACCCTGAGAGAGAGAATTATGTCTCTCCCTCATTTCAGAGAATGTAAATGCCACATATAATATTTTCTTATATAAATAAAGTGTAATAATAAAGTATAATAATTATTACACTTTTAATTGTGAGAGCCAACCATGGCATTACTCATCTATCACAATTCTAACAATTTTCCCTCGCTGGATGGATTTTCCCGCTGCAGTGTGTCCCTGCTGCTCGCACACTCAGCTCCTGCAGGAGGGGAGAGCTGATCCAGGCAGAGCCAACCCAGCCCAGATTGTGTCCTGGCAGCAGGGATGGTTCCATCAAATCCCCATTTCCACACCAACACCCCGGCCCACGCCAGGCCCGAGCGTGCAGGGGCTGCTGGCCAGCCTGGAGAGGGTTTGATGGACAGGGGGAGCGATTTCCCTGGAGATCTGAGGCTGGAAATGTGCAGGGAAGTGGGGAGCAGGCGGTGTTACTCAGCCTGGGATGTGGAGAACTTTGGTTTTACCTCACTGCAGGTTTTAGCTGCACTTTGGGATTAGAAATGCACTCAAATGTTGCAATTTCTGGGGTGAAATACAGAAATCCACTAAAATATTGCAGTTATTGGGGTGGGCTGTGAAATACAGAAATGCACTCAAATATTGCAATTATTGGGATAAAATACTGAAATGCACTTAAATAGGGCAATCACTGGGGTGAAATACAGAAATCCACTAAAATATTGTAGTTATTGGGGTGGGCTGTGAAATACAGAAAGGCACTCAAACATTGCAATTATTGGGATGAAATACTGAAATGCACTTAAATAGGGCAATCACTGGGGTGAAATACAGAAATGCACTCAAATATTGCAGTTATTGGGGTGGGCTGTGAAATACAGAAATGCACTCAAATATTGCAATTATTGGGATAAAATACTGAAATGCACTTAAATAGGGCAATCACTGGGGTGAAATACAGAAATGCACTCAAATATTGCAGTTATTGGGGTGGGCTGTGAAATACAGAAAGGCACTCAAACATTGCAATTATTGGGATGAAATCCAGAAAGGCACTCAAGTATTCCAGCTACTGAGATGAAATACAGAAATGCACTAAAATATTGCAATTACTGACGTGAAATACAGAAATGCACTCAAATATTGTAATTACTGGGGTGGGCAGTAAAATCTAGAAATGCACTCAAATATTGCAATTACTGGGATGAAATATAGAAATGCATTCAAATATTGTAATTACTGGGGTGGGCTGTAAAATCTAGAAATGCACTCAAATATTGCAATTACTGGGATGAAATACAGAAATGCACTCAAAAATTGTAATTATTTGGATGAAATACAGACATGCACACAAATATTGCAGTTACTGGGGTGAAATACAGAAATTCACTGAAATATTGCAATTACTGGGTGGGCTGTAAAATACAGAAGTACACTCAAATATTGCAATTTTAAAATATTTTATCCCAATAATACTGAAATGAACTCAAATATTGCAGTTACTAGGTGGGGTGTAAAATACAGAAATGCACTCAATTATTGCAGTTATTAGGTGGGGTGTGAAATACAGAAGTGCACTCTGTTGCAGCTACTGGGGTAAAATACAGAAATGCCCTCAAATATTGCTACTACTGGAGTGAAATACAGAAATACACTCAAATATTTCAGTTACTGGAGTGAAATACAGAAATACATTCAAATAATGCAATTACTGGAGTGGGCTGTAAAATACAGAAACACAAATATTGCATTTATTGGGATGAAACACAGAAATACACTCAAATATTGCAGTTACTGGGGTGAAATCCAGAAATGCACTCAAATATTTCAATTACTGGGTGGGCTGTGAAATGCAGAAATACACTCAAATATTGCAATTATTGGGACAAAATACAGAAATGCACCCAAATATTGCAGCTACTGGGGTGAAATACAGAAATGCACCCGAATATTGCAATTATTGGGATGAACTACAGAAATGCACCCAAATATTGCAGCTACTGGGGTGAAATACAGAAATGCACCCAAATATTGCAGCTACTGGGGTGAAATACAGAAATGCACCCAAATATTGCAATTCTTGGGATGAAATACAGAAATGCACCCAAATATTGCAGCTACTGGGGAGGGCTGTGCCCGTTCCCTGTCCTGGCTCCAGTGGCAGCAGCTTTTCCCAGGAGGGATCAAGGACTGTGATCTCCCAGAGCTATTCCTGAGGAAATCCCATCCCCTGAGAACACTCAGCACAGGGAGCGCTCCCTATTTTAACACAGAAAAGAGCTGCAGGTGCACAAATCACCTTTGAAAAATGTCCCAATAATGGCTGAGCCATGCAGTGACCTCCGTTTGCTGTGGAGGACAGGAGATAACCACATCCCTTATCAGCAGCCAGATACAGGGCGCTGCTTGAGATAAACATCACAACACGACATTTCCTGCCTGCCTCAATCTAATTAATTAATTCCTGACTTAGGAGCCGGCCCTGTCTGCAGCCTCATCCTTGGAGTGCTGACTGGAGACTTTCTCTAACTCCACATATCATTAACCTCAGAGTATAAAGCCCTTTCCTGGGGGAAGGAGCATTTGTTTGCTGAGAAGCAGCAGAAACAGGCAGAAAAATCAATTTTACACTGCAAGATTTAGAACTGAATTAAAGAAATCCTTCCTGAAGGCCATGGCAAATAAAGACATCAGCTGTGAGGCAGCTCGGGGAAGGCACTGAGCAGAAATATTCTGCTTGAGGGCTTGGTTTTGTTATCTGAGTGCTCGAGTGCTACCACAGGTGCCAAACATGACACACACTGTCCTGAGGGGAAAACATTCCCATCCAGGCTGCAGTTCCACAGAGCAGTGTCTGTTTTATGGATTATATGGATTTTATTGGCTAATGAAAGCTGTCAAAGCCCAAGTGAGAAAAATATTATCAGAGTTTAGATTGTGGACAGTTTGTGGCCCAAGCCAAGCTCCCAACTGTACCCCAAGCTCTTCAACCATTCCAAATGCCCACCCTGACCTCAGGTGAGTTCCTTACACACCCATGAAGGTGCCCAAATATGGATAATTTATGATTATTAATTTATATTTTTTAGGCTCATTTGAGCCTCAAGAGCAGCCTCCACACATTGATATTTTGTGTATAACGAGTCAAATAAAGAAAGAAAAAACACCTCATCCATCCTGCACATCAGTGTGATCAGGAAAACAAACTGATGGATTGGATGAGCCACGAATAAAAACCCTCATTTATCAGCCTGTCTCAAACCTGAATTTCTTAATTTATTTCTCCCCAGCTACAAATCCTTGCTGAAAAGAAGCTTTTGATCATCTGCCTCAGAGCAGAAGGGCCCAGCTGGCAGTGCCAGCAGCGAAACTGCTGCGGAGGGGCAGCACTTCCAGCCCCTCCTGGTGAGCTCCTGGCTGGCACAGGGAGAGGGGAAGGGCTGGCAGCTGAAATCCCCCTGGCAAAGAGCCCCAGCCAGCAGCTGGGATCACCTGGGGGCTCTTTCTCTGATCCAGAGAGTTACAAGTGTGTAAATGTCCTGCTTTGAAAGGAGGGGTCTGCTAAGGAAGGCAGGAGCCTCCCATGAAATGGAAAATGCAAACCCCCTCCCTCTGAAATATTATAACTGAAATTAAGAGGCTCTCAGGCAAAGATATGGGAGCAGGAATAACAGTTCTTTACTAGGAAAATTAAAAATACAAATGTAGTAGTACAAAAAAGAAAACACAACACTGATAGAGTGAGACCATGCCCTGTCCCTGTGTGCCAGGGGGTGTCCCAGCCCCATCCATGGGGGCTCAGCCCTCCTGCAGTGCCAGCTGTGGCTCTGCTGCAGCAGGGATCCTGCACAAGGGGGGAGTTTTCCTCTGCAGCTCCAGGGCTGCTGCAGATGGGCCTGGGCTCCCTCTGGCCATGCAGGGCAGCAGAAAGCTGCTCCTCTGGCAATGCAGGGGGCAAAGGCTGCTGGGGTGTCCCAAAGCTCAGATTGGATCCAGGTAGGAATGCTTGGCTCCTGCCCTGGGCGGAGCATCTCCCCATGGGATGCTGGGATTGGATCAGCCATGCCGGGACACTCACTGGCTATGGACAGGAGGTAATTAATAATAAATGGCCCATGAACAGCAGATAATTAATAATTAATGGCCCATGAGCAGTAGAGATGTCCTGGAGGGAGATTGGGTGTGGAAGAGATAAAGAAAAACTGCCCATGAACATCTGCCCCACCTCTGACAGATGGGAAATAGAATACACACCCCCAGCTACACCTTTCAACCTAGGACAGTAAGGGTTGAAGCTCTTGGAGTCCAAAACCAAAAACACCTTTCACCCCTCCAAAAGAGGACTTGGAATATGAAAAATCTCCAGGAGATCATCAAAATTTAAGAACCAGAATAAGTTCCTGGATGTCACCATCATATTTTCTGAAAAATCCTCTTTGCCCAAGATTTCTCTCCTGGTAAGCTCAGAAACCTCAGAGAAAACAGAAAACAATATTATCTCATTTTCGTCTCCTGTGTTTTGCTGCTTTTGAATGTGGTTGGGGATTTTTATCCAACATGTGAATTGTTTTTACTTAATGACCAATCATGGTCAGGCTGTGTTGGGCCTCTGGAGAGTCACAAGTTTTTGAGTAGTATCTTGTTAAACCTTCTGTAAGTATCCTCTCTCTATTCCTTAGTATAATTTAGTATAGCATAATAAATATAATATAATATAATATAATATAATATAATATAATATAATATAATATAATATAATATAATATAATATAAGCCTATAAGCCTTCTAAGAACATGGACTCAGATTCATCCTTCCTCCTCCAATGGGGGACCCTGAAAATACCACACCTGGGCAGACAGGTTGCCTGTGTGTGCCAAGCATCTGTTCAGGGATCATTTATTCTTGGATAAGAGCTCATTTTGGGCAGGCCCAGCTTTAGATCACACTGTGAGCCCTGTCCTTATCTCCCACTGCTGCTGTTTCATCTCTCTCCGGGATATTGAGCTGGGAACTGCCAATTGCTCCCACAAGTCACTGTGGGAGGATTCAGAACAGGTGAAAAGAAAGCATTTGTGTAAATCAAAGCAATTTTATTCAACCTCCAGGTGAGCAGGAGGGGCTGAGAGCACTCTTCACACAGCTCAGCTCTGTGGCTGCTCTGTCAGGGCAGTAGCAAGGACAAGCTTTGGGTGAGTTTGGATTCAGGCTCAAACCCAGTGACTTTACACTTGCTCAGCCCTTGTTTAATTAATTACCTGTCACTCACTGAAGCTTGAGTTAAAGCCAAGCCCCTTCTCTGCTCTGGGCACACATGAAAATCAACAGCTCTCTGCCAAAAGCTCATTAAAAATCTGCCAAAAAAGGGTCTTTTTCCTTCACCTTTCGTCCAGGAAAGAAGTTGCTTTTGTTTTCTCAGCTTCCCTTGGAGTCACTCGCCCCAGTCTGGGAAAGTCTTTGATTGATTATTGCATCTCTCTCCCACCCTCTTTTAATTTATTAATGTTTGATTTCTGTCTTGGTAAAGAGAGAAAAAGCCAAGTTAAAGCAGGCAGCAAGAGTGTCACCAATGACCTGTGAAGAAAACCTCAATTAACCCTTGGGAACCCCTCCCATCTCTCAGAGCAGCTCCAGCCCTCAAACCCAGGCTGCAAACGGAGGGGCAGGGCTGAAATCAGAATTAATTAATGTGGCTGTTCATGGAGACCCCACCATCCCTTGTGCTGGAGGGTTTTAGGGGGAACATGGAGAGGAGCAGGAGTCTTGGGGCAGCAGTGCAAGCCAGAGAAATCTCTGGCTCCTACTGGAAGCGGTGAATTTTGGGTGTTGAAGAAGGCAGTGTTGGGCAGGGTGAGCTGTTCCCGGAGGTGATGGGTCCATGAATCCCTTCTCCTCTGTTCTCCTGCCCCAGAATCCAGGGCTGACCCTCAGCCACCCCCTCAGCAGGGGCTGTCCCTGTCCCCAAGGCTCCCCATGTGTGACAGCCCACGAGCTTCTGGAGTCACCAAGCTGAGATCAGGGTCAACCTTTCATCCAGACTCCAAAATTTACAGTATAAAAATTATCCACTCAAAACACCCCAGGCCCTCAGGGATGCTGCCCTGCACCCAAAATTGCACAGCACTGCCCCAAATCCAGCTGATTGAAGGTGCTGTAGCTGCTCCCAGGCCAGGAACAGTGGAAATCACCTTGGAGAAGCCCAGCCACACTTAGTGGTGGTGCAGCATCCCAAAATCCCCAGAGCTCCCAGGAGTGAGTATCATCTCTCTATTCTTTAGTATAGCATAATATAATATAATATAATATAATATAATATAATATAATATAATATAATATAATATAATATAATATAATATAATATAATATAATATAATATAATAATCAATTAGCCTTCTAAGAATATGGAGTCAGATTCATTCCTTCCTCCTCCAACGGGGGACCCCAAAATAAAATTAAATAAAAGAGCTCCTACCCCTGCAGAGGGATTAAACACCCTGGAGCAAGGAGGGGCAGGGATAAATGCAGGTGGGAAGGTTGGATGGGCCAGAATTACCTGTCCTAGCACTGGGTTAGAGCTGAAAATGGTGAGGTTTGGTTGGAGATGGGATTGCAGTGAAGAGATTTTGCAAAATAAACCCCAAGCAATATCAAGCTCTTTATATGGACACCTTTGAATTGCTGTAAAATACCAACATCCTTCAGATATCTTGGAGTCTAAAGTTACATTTTAATCCCAGAGCAGTTTTTTTTTCCCAAGGTCAGGAGTCCATGGATGCTCTGAGCCTCCTTTGTTCTCTTCTCCATCTCTAATCACTTTTTTTTTTTAAAGCTTTCACGGCTCCCTCTGAACACTTTGGGTGTTAATCCAGCCCAGACCAGAGAGGGGATAAAAAAAAGCCACACTAAAGTGACATTCACACAAATAAACAAACAAACAGGGGAGGCTGCCACTGCCTCTCTGCTTTGTTCCTTTTAGATTGGTTCAGAAATCCAAATGAACTCGGTCTGGGCACAGCAATTGGGCTCAGCCTCCTTTCATTCCAGCTGAAGGGTGTCACATCTCCCTTTGTTGTGCTGCTTCCTCCTGCATTCAAACTTGGAATTGATGAACAAATCCACTCAGGGCTGCAGGCTGGGGCTTGGCAGATCAATTTGATAGCAAAATGAAGGGTTTTGGTTCTCTGCATAGAGAGCAGGGCAGACAGAGCAGGGGGAAAATGGGGTTTTTAGGCTGATTTGCATTTCCACAGCTCTGAAATGAAATGTTTGCAGAGATGCATTTTCCTGGTGGGGAATGGAGCTGCATGGAGCTCATTCATTGTGGGATATCTGAGGCTTCTCCACAGGATTAGGAAGGACCTGAGTGTTTAAAGACACTGAAATTCTGCTGAAAGTCACCTGGAATTACAAATTACATGCAAGGAACACTCAAGGCTTTCTGACAAACCCCATGTTATGATCATGAGGGGGCTGATCTGTTTTACACTGACCCAAAGCACATTAAATCCCACTTGGGACAGAATTTGTTTTGTTTTGTTTTATTTTTCCCAAGCAGCCAAATTGCTCTGCACACAGAGCCCCTTCCTCTCCCCTCTCCCTGCTTTTCATCCCTGCTCACTTGTCCTTGATCTCCCCCAGAAAAAGGTTCTGAGTCCCATCCCCTCACCAGGGATGATTTTCCTCTGGCCCCAAATGTCCAGGGATAAATTCACCTCACAGAAACCCCTGGGCTCTCATTCCTGCTGGGTTTGAGGTTGAAGCCAGGTTCCTCAGGTTATCCTAATTCCTCATCTTCCTCCATCTGTGACTGCAGATTTGTCCCTGCTGAAGTGGCAGTGAGGCAGTGAGGGGTATTAATAGAAACAAATGATTTTACAAGCTTCAAAAAGAGCCATAAATCAACCCCTCGGAGCTGAATGTTCCCAGCAGTCGGGGGCAGCTCCAGTGAAAATGAACCTTTTTCCTCAATGGGTTTGCTCACAGAGGGTGAAATAACAATTCCAGAGCAGAGGCTCTCCAGAGAGAGCTTCAGTGAGGGTTTCTGGCCCTTAAATTACACACAGCTCCTGGCAAACCATGCTTTGGTGGCTCCTGTTCTGCCTGGCCTCAGGTTGGCCAAGCTCTGGCCAAATTTGTCACCTGCCAACCCATGGTGACACCCATCTCTGTGCCAGTGCCAGACCAGGAGGGGCTTCTCCCCCTCCAGTGCTAAAAGAAAAGTAATTTCCTTCTTTTTTATGGTATAAGTCCCAAATTCCCAGCAGGGAAAGGGAGTTTGCAGTCCCTGACCATGATCTGGTTCAGGAGGGGCCACGTGGAAGTGCAGTGAGAGCCCAGGGGAGGCTGTGGATCAGCCCAGAGAGGATCCTGCAGGAAACACCCGCTGCAATTTGTGCCTCCTGAGCGGGAACAAGGGTCTGGACCACAATGCTCCCACTTACAACTGTCTTTAAATGCTCTGTGTGTACCCAAACCCTTCATGTCTAATTTGTCTCCTGAGCTGAGCCCTCAGACAGGGCAGGAGCTGGGGAGGAAGGGCTGGATGCCTTGGGTTGGAAATGCAAGGTGTGCCCAGGGCTGTGTGTTCTGTTCCCATCTGTGAGAGCTGGGGCAGTTATCCTCTGCTCATTGGGCAGTTTTCTTTCTCTCTTCCACACCAATCCTCCCTCCAGGAGATCTCTGCTGTTCATGGGCCATTAATTATTAATTATTAATTATCTGCTGTTCATGTGTCCCTGTATGCTGCAGTTGAGATGGAGACAATCCAAAGCAACACACTCCATTTTCAGAAGGCTCCAAACTGTTTTTATTCCAGCATGGATGCTTTTTGTACATTCTTACAAAACTCATAAGCTTACACTTCACTCATTGGTCACCAGAGACAAACACAGTGCTCACTGGAACAGGCAGTTGCAGGTTTCTCTTATTTCTCCTTCTTTCTCTCTTGGTTTCTATGTCAACGACCTTGGTAGAAAATTCTTTCAGGGGTAAACATGGATCCTCTCATCCAAATATTCTCTGGCTCACAGAAGTCGCTGTAAAACCTCTTCCACAACTGCAGGGCTGATCCAATCCCAGCATCCCATGGGGAGATGCTCCGCCCAGGGGAGGAGCCAAGCATTCCTACCTGGATCCAATCTGAGCTTTGGGACACCCCAGCAGCCTCTGCCCCCTGCATTGCCAGAGGAGCAGCTTTCTGCTGCCCTGCATGGCCAGAGGGAGCCCAGGCCCATCTGCAGCAGCCCTGGAGCTGCAGAGGAAAACTCCCCCCTTGTGCAGGATCCCTGCTGCAGCAGAGCCACAGCTGGCACTGCAGGAGGGCTGAGCCCCCATGGATGGTGTGAGCGTGTTCACAGGGGCTGAGGATGAGGGAAGAGACGAGGATCTGACTCCATGTTTCAGAAGGCTTGATTTATTATTTAATAATATTTATTATATTAAAACTATACTAAAAGAAGAGAAGAAAGGATTTCATCAGAAGGCTGGCTAAGAATAGAATAAGAAGGAATGATAACAAAGGTTTGTGGCTGGGACAGAGAGTCCGAGCCAGCTGACTGTGATTGGCCATTAATTACAAACATCCAACATGAGACCAATCACAGATCCACCTGTTGCACAGATAACCATTGTTTACATTTTGTTCCTGAGGCCTCTCAGCTTCTCAGGAGGAAAAATCCTAAGGAATGGATTTTTCATAAAATGTGTCTGCACCAGAATGGGGCTGTGCCACCACCCTGACACACAGGGGGCAGGGCCTGCTCTGGCCCTGACAGTGTTTTTGTTTATTTGTGCTACTGCATTTGTATTTTTACTTTTCCTAGTAAAGAACTGTTATTCCTGCTCCCATATCTTTGCCTGAGAGCCCCTAATTTCAATTATAATAATTCAGACGGAGGGGGTTTGCATTTTCCATTCCAGGGGAGGCTCCTGCCTTCCTCAGCACGCACCTGCCTTTCCAAACCAGGACTGGAACATCCTGGCAGCTCGTGGAGCTCTTCCCTTCAGCTCCACTTCCCGAGGACAGCAAACACATCCCTGCTCCATCAGGGCCCTGCTGATGCCCCATTGATCACCAGAGGGGTGGGCAGGACCAGGGAGCTGCTCCTGCTGTCCCTGCTGCTGTCACAGGACATCAGGGGACAAGTGGCTGACTGGGAGCCTTTCCCAACCATTACAGCCCTGTTCTGGCTGTCAATTAGAGCTCTAATTCCATCTGAAGGGGACGTGGCTAACGAAGCTGAGCCTGAGCAGCAGAGGACTGGAGCAAATTAAGAAATTGGAGTTGAGGCTGACAGGGAGAGGAGGATGGCTCAGAATCCCAATTGCCACAGCCTGGCTGCAGCTCCCAGCAGCTCAGATCTGCTCACAGAGGGGTTCAGGGCTTCTGGTCCCAAAATGTTGCTCAGGTGAGAGGGAATGTTGACAAATGCAGCACCTGGTGCACCCTTCTGCAAAGTCAGGTTATAAACAGAGAATGACCAGGATCAGGGGCTGCCAGGGCCTTTCAGGATAGGCATGGAGTGATTCCAGTTATTTGTGTGGAATTCTTGATGCCTTTAATGGCTTTGAACTGACAGGAGGTTTGGGTGGGTTATGGGGAAGAAATTCGGTGAGGGTGGAGAGGCCCTGGCACAGGCATGAAAACCCTGTCGGGGGGATGGAATGGGCTGAGCTTTAAGGTCCTTTCCCACCTAAACCACCCAGAATTCCATTAAAATAATAATAAATCTGTAAACTAAAATGAGAATCCAGATGTATCTTGGGTTTCTCATTCCTCCATCACATCTGATGTGATCCCAGGTTTCACTTTGCTTCAGAAGAGCCCAAACTCCAGTGGCACCAAAGGGCTTGGAAGCTTTGTGACCAGAAAACAGCCCAAAATCACAGAATTGGGGATTATCCTGAGCTGGAAGGGATCCAAAAGAACCCTCAACCCCAAAGCAGCAATGGGGGACAGTGGGAAAATTTGGTTTCCTGATGGCCCAGCTGCAGCTCCACTGGGAGCTCCGGTTTTCTGACAGCTCCTGGTTCTCCAGCAGCTCCTGATTTTCTGGCTTTATTTACCCAAACCCCCCCAAATCCAGCAGAATAATCTGTGTTTCACCCTTTGGGCTGTCCCTGGGGTGAGCAATGCCTGTGACTGAGCCCCAGCCCTTCCCATCACATTTTCCAGGCAATTCCTTTCTCTGGGGCTCAGGGCTGCCCTGCCCCAGCCCTTCCCCTCCTCAGGATAATTCTGCACACAAAGAAAACTCCAGGAGCACAAAGCCTGCCTCAAACACTCCCCAGTGTCTTTATTTTGGAGCAGCTGGAATCCATTGCCTGTGGAAAACAGGCAGCCAAGGAGCTCCTTCCTATTATTGCCATTATTTCTATTACTTCCATTATTTCCATCATTTCTATTATTCCTCCTCTATTTCAGAAGCCTGAAACACAAAGCTAGAGATGAAGAAGTTTCCTCCATTCTCTAATTTTATGGAAAAGGACCCCAAACAGATGCAGGTTCCAAAGCTCAGCTCCTGTTTTTCGTTGCAGGGTGAACTCACAGCAGCCCCTGCACTTTCCACCACCTGAGCCCAAATTAGCTGGGATCTCTTGCAAACACATTTATTTTTCCATGCTTTACATGTTCCCCATGCTAAGGATAGAAACTCAAATCAATATTTATGAAAAAGCTCTTATTGATGTCGGAAGTAGCTGGACCAAGCACAGCATTTCTTGACAAAAGAGGTTTTATTCTGTATTATCCTTTGCAAATATGTGGCATAAATAATATAAAGTGTATTAAAGTGTTTGCAGCCCCTCAGATAAATTCAGATTCCTGTGTGCAGGAGCCTGGATAATGAAAAGGAATATTAAAACACAAGCAGCAATTCTGGTGATTAACATTTAGTACCAAATAAAAATTGAGATCACTGAAGGATGTGGAATCTAATGGGCAAAGCTGACAGTTAATTTAACCTGCAGGAGAACAGCAAATATGCTTTTACCTCCAATTTATATTATTTTTTTACATTTTTAACAGGCATGAGTCCAAGCAGTGAAAATTTAAACCAGAAAAGCACAGTCAATGCCTTGTTTTAAATGGGTTTTATGATAATAAAATGAAAACACATTTTGAACAGAAAATCTGGAATGTTTCACCTGGAATGATTTACACTTATTAATTTATTTTGCTCTTTGTGGGCTTTCACAGAGGTTGCTGTTAGTGAGAATAACTGGGAAATATGGAGGTGATACCTGAGAAAAAAACATCCCATAAAAACCCCTGTGGATTTTTTAAAAACGTGTTTAAAGCAGGAAACGGGAGATTTAAGGCAAAGTAGGGCATTTTAAAGGATGAAAGCAGAGCCAGGGAAGGGGTCTGACTGCAGTGCCACATCCACAGGGCTGGGAGCAGCAGGAAAATCTTCCCCAAGGAAATTTCCTCTGGGAGGGAGGGGAGCCAGGGCCTGATCAATATTCTTAGTCATAGCTGGGTTATTTAATTACGTGGGGATGAGCTGGGGTTTAACCAGATTTTTTTCCAGCTCAGGCTATTAAAAAGCTTTTCCTATAAATATCCCTGAGCCCCAGGGCAGGGACCCTGCACTCCCAGCCCCAGCTCCACCCAAATCCATCCCCACAGGAAGCTCTGGAAGCTCCGTCTGCAGGGCAGGGGGTGCTCCTGTTAACGTTCAGAAACACATAATCACTGGGGATTGTATGCGGTGCTTTTTATTTAAGAGCTCTGGGAATCGGGGTATTACCCAAATCTGATTCTGACCATACATCCGAAATGATCATGTTTTTATACTCTATCGTTATATAACTTTCATGTTAATTATTAAACTTATGTTGTTCTATTGTATACATAGATTTCAGCTAAGCTCAGCTCCCCCCCCAAATTTCCAACATAGTTTTTCATTATTTTTCTGATGGTTGTATAATAGTTATATTTAATTACTAAACAATCATCACATATAACAATTATATAATTTATCATACTGCTTATGCAGGCACAGTTGATATGGGAAAACACAAAGTCTAACATTTTAGATTCTATCTTTAACTTTTTCCAGGGCTCCACTATCACTCCCTGAGCCCAGGGATTGCAGGGATCCCTCCCCTGGGAATGTGCCTGGAACTCTGTCAGGAGCCACTTTGGATAATTGAAATCCTGCCTTAAAAGCATGCAGGGCGAGGAGCAGGAGCTGGAGCCTAATGCAGGGCCAGGGGTTAATGCAGGGCTGCGGGAGAGCATTTCATCTTCACGGAGGGACGGGGCAGAAATTGATTGATTTGTTTGTTTATTTGCTGGTGTTTGGCCCCTCCAAAGCGGGGAAAAATCTGCTCCACGACCAACAGCAGAATAAAAGGGAAATCCCTCTCTCTGCACAGCTCTGCTCTCCCTGTGCTCCTCCTGGTGTCCTGTGGCACTCCCGAGGCAGGGGACAGTGGCACAGCCCTGAGCTCGGGGTTCCCTGGGTTAACACAGCCCAAAAATCGCCAGGAATTTGGCACAGGAGGGGCTGAGCTGAGCCTGTCCCCTCTGCAGGGAGAACTCCTGGCAAGGAGGAGCAGGAGGAGGGAGGGAGGGATGGATCCTGATCCACCAGGAACAGAGAGAAACCTTCAACAACGGGAATCTCCTGCTGGGCAGGAGCTGGGGAGCTGAGGGGTGGGATGGGATGGGATGGGATGGGATGGGATGGGATGGGATGGGATGGGATGGGATGGGATGGGATGGGATGGGATGGGATGGGATGGGATGGGATGGGATCCATGGGATGGGATGAGATCCATGGGATGGGATGGGATCCATGGGATGGGATGGGATCCATGGGATGGGATGGGATCCACGGGATGGGATGGGATGGGATGGGATCCATGGGATGGGATCCATGGGATGGGATGGGATCCATAGGATGGGATCCATGGGATGGGATGGGATAGGATGGGATCCATGGAATAGGATCCATGGGATGGGATGGGATCCATGGGATGGGATGGGATGGGATGGGAGGGGATGGGATGGGATCCATGGGATGGGATCCATGGGATGGGATGGGATCCATGGGATGGGATCCATGGGATGGGATGGCATGGCATGGCATGGCATGGCATGGCATGGCATGGCATGGACGAGCTGTGCCCACAGGCAGCAGCACTTCTGGGCACCTGCCCCCAGCCCTGGCAGGGACAGCTGAGCAGCAGCACTGAGGCTTTCATTTCACCCCCTGCCTTTTAAAATGTTCTGCTTTGACTTAAATGTTGTGTTTCCTCTTTAAAATCATGTTTTACAAAAATCCACAGGGATTTTTATGGGCTGTTTTCTTCTCAGGCATCATCTCCGTATTTCCCTGTTATTCTCACTCCCAGCAGCCTCTCTGAAAGCCCACAAAGGTCAAAATAATAATAAGTGTAAAACATTCCAGGTGAAACATTCCGCATTTCCTGTTCAAAACGTGTTTTCTTTTTTAATATTAAAAAAAGAGATTTAAAAGAAGGCGTTGAAGTTGCTCCTAAACGACTTTTCTGCGTTAAATTCTCACTTCACGCACCAGCCCAGCACCTGCTCCCTCCAGGCAATACAGAAACCTGCAGATTTCTGCTTTCAGGGGCTCTGACCCTGAGCACGGGGGGATTCCGGGGTGTCAGCCCCTCCTTGGGCTGCTCTGTGCCTGCATCCATCGAGCTTTACCTGCTGTGCCCATCCGCTCCCAGCTGTGAATTGCGCTGGGATCCGCACACAGAGCCCTGCAGTCAATCAGAAGCTCCTGGAATTGGCTTTTCCCCAGCCCTGGGCTGTGCAGAGCGCAGAGGAACCCGGAGGCGCTGGGCTGTCCCTGCTGCACAGCTGCTGTGACATTGGAGCGGCCTCGGTCCCCTCGGGGACACCGAGCCCAAGGAATGCAAACCAGGGCAGGAAATCAGGATTTTTGCAGTGGGGCTGGGATTATTTCAGGATCCAGGCATAAGCATCTTTGTGTTTTAGGGAAAGGAGGGACTGTGGGCGCTCCTCCGTTTGTGCCCTCAGCCCTTTATTTGTAATTTTATTATTCTGGCTCAGATTATTTCTGGTGCTGCATTTCAATGCACAAAAAAAAAACCAGAAGCAATTTTTTCTCCACATCAGCCACGTGGAGGGAGCACCCCTTGTTTGTCAGGATGTGAAAAAACGAGGCCATGCTTTCCCCAGTCCCCACAAGCTCCTCCAGAACCAGGTTTTTCTTCAGCTAAAATGGATAAAATAACTGCAGTGCCTGGCCCTTGGAGTTTAAACTGCATGTCTGTATTTTCAGATATCTGTATTTTAGAAATACAGATTCTGAGACATAGAGGGAAAAAAAAAAAAAAAAAAAAAAAGAAGATCTATTTTTGTATCAGCCTCTCAGAACGTGTTCCTTGCATTCCATGGAAGTGCCATCATTAGCGTTAATTAGAATTCCAGCCCATCATCACTCAGACACTCATTAGCACCGGAGCAGCCCCCACCTCTCTCTCAGCCAGGACTTCTCCGCATTTCCCCAGGATAAAACGCAGAAAACCCAATTTTGGAACAGCAGAATTTCATAAAACCCATTTTGGAACAGCAGCATTTCAGAATATCCCCCTCGCCCCCAGCACGGCTCTGCCTCTCCTCTGAAATCAGCGTTTCCCTGGAACTCCATGGAGGATTTCCCTGGATTTCCGAAGGGGGAACTCGGGAAAAGCCTGGAAAGCAGCAGGGGGAGGCAGGGCTGGGCATGTTTAATTCAGCAGGGCTGGGCTTGTTTAATTCAGAGTTTTGGAAGGAGCAGCCTCACAGCCGGTGCTGCTGACTCATGAGAGCATCTCAGGCAGAGGCTGCAGGGAGAGAAAAAGGATCCTCCATCCATCCAGAGAGAGGAAAAGGATCCTTCATCCATCCAGAGAGAGGAAAAGGATCCTTTTATCCATCCAGAGAGAGGAAAAGGATCCTCCATCCATCCAGAGAGAGGAAAAGGATCCTTTTATCCATCCAGAGAGAGGAAAAGGATCCTTTTATCCATCCAGAGAGAGGAAAAGGATCCTCCATCCATCCAGAGAGAGGAAAAGGATCCTTTTATCCATCCAGAGAGAGGAAAAGGATCCTCCATCCATCCAGAGGGAGGAAAAGGATCCTTCATCCATCCAGAGAGAGGAAAAGGATCCTTTTATCCATCCAGAGAAGGAGGAAAAGGATCCTTTTATCCATCCAGAGAGAGGAAAAGGATCCTTTTATCCATCCAGAGAGAGGAAAAGGATCCTTTTATCCATCCAGAGGGGGAGGAAAAGGATCCCTTTATCCATCCAGAGAAGGAGGAAAAGGATCCTTTTATCCATCCAGAGGGAGGAAAAGGATCCTTTTATCCATCCAGAGAAGGAGGAAAAGGATCCTTTTATCCATCCAGAGAAGGAGAAAAAAGATCTTGTTATCCATTCAGAGGGAGAAAAAGAATCCCTTTATCCATCAGAGAATGAGGAAAAGGATCCTTTTATTCATCCAGAGGGAGGAAAAAGATCCTTTTATCCATCCATAGAGAGGAAAAGGGAAGGTCCCATATCCACTCATAACAAGAGGAGGGACCCCAAAAATGAGAGGGAGAGGAATGACCCCATATCCCCCACAGCAACCCAACAATATGGAAAAGAATCAAGTTTGGGTTCTCCCTTAAACTGGGGAAATCCTTTTGGTTTCCTCCCCCACTCCCCCTCCACAGGGAGGTTATTTTTGATATAACAGGTTACTTTTGATAAACACAAACCAGGTTATTTTTGCTATAACAGGTTATTTTTTATAAACACAAACCAGGTTGTTTTTGATACAACAGGTAATTTTTTATAAACACAAACCAGGTTATTTTTGATGTAGCAGGTTATTTTTGATAAATACAAACCAGGTTATTTTTGATATAACAGGTTATTTTTGATAAATACAAATTAGGTCATTTTTGATATAACAGGTTATTTTTAATATAACAGGTTATTTTTGATAAATACAAATTAGGTTATTTTTGATATAACACGTTAGTTTTGATAAATACTAACCAGGTTATTTTTGATATAACAGGGTATTTTTTATAAACACAAACCAGGTTATTTTTGATATAACAGATTGTTTTTTGATAAACACCAGGTTCTTTTTGATGTTGAACACAAATTGCTTTAAAATCTCCTGACAGAAGGAAGTGGGAGATCAGGAAATCAAACCCTCAATCAAAGGGAGCTCCTCTAATGCCTCCCAGGTGGGGAAACAAAAATTCTCTATCCAGCAAAAGCTGCTGGGCAAAGCCTCAGCTCAGGGCTGAGAACTGAACCCATCCCAGGACATTTTTCCTTCTTGGGCCTCTCTGATTCTTGGATTTCTACAGAAAAACCCTTTTGCCGGTACATTTAATCCACATTTTCAACCTTAAACACCCAATTTGCTCCAAAATCCCCCAGGCTGAAGCAGAGGTGATGAACCCTCCCAGAGCTGCTCCAGAATTCCCTGTGGCAAACGGGAATTGGGCTCTGAGAGGGAAAATTGCCCTGGAAAGGGAAAGGGAACAATCCTGGGAAGGGCTCAGGAAAGGTGGAAAACAGGAATAGACCCCAGGGAAGAAGAAAAGGATCCCTGTCCTGGATTTTATACTGGATTTGGTCAAGACTTTCATCCCCTGAGGTTTCCAGGGGTTCAGGAGATTTTGGGTGTGCAAAGGGAAATATTTCACCTAAGAAATGCATCTCTGAGCAACCTGGGTTGAACATGATTATCCTAAAAATGCAGATATCCTGAAAAGGAAGATATCCTGAGAATGCAGATATCCTGAAAATACAGATATACTGAAATTCAGATATACTGAAAATACAGGTGTTCTGAAAAGGAAGATGTCCTGAAAAGGAATATATCCTCAGAATGCAGATATCCTGAAAAGGAAGATATATTAAAAATACAGATATCCTGAAAATAGAGGTGTTCTGAAAATGCAGATATACTAAAAAAACAGATATATTGAAAAGGAAGATATCCTGAGCATGCAGATATCCTGAAAATACAGATCTACTGAAATTCATATATCCTGAAAATACAGGTGTCCTGAAAAGGAAGATATCCTGAAAATACAGGCTCCTGTGAATTAAGATATCCTGAGAATGCAGAAATCCTGAAAACACAGATATACTGAAAATACAGATATCTGAAAATACAGATATGTTGAAAAGGAAGATATCCTGAGCAAGCAGATATCTTGAAAATACAGGTATCTGGGAAATACAGGTGTTCTGAAAATACAGATGTCCTGAAAAGGAAGATATCTTGAAAATACAGGTATCCTGAAAATGCAGATATACTAGAAACACAGATATATTGAAAAGGAAGATATTCTGAGCAAGCAGATATCCTGAAAATACAGATATCCTGAAAATACAGATATCCTGAAAATACAGGTGTCCTGAAAATACAGGATCCTGTGAATGAAGATATCCTGAGAATGCAACTATCCTGAAAATACAGATATACTGAAATTCAGATATCCTGAAAATGCCGATATATTGAAAAGGAAGATATTCTGAGAATGCAGATATCCTGAAAATACAGATATATTGAAATTCATATATCCTGAGAATGCAGATACACTGAAAATAGAGGTGTTCTGAAAATGCAGATATACTAAAAATACAAATATATTGAAAAGGAAGATACCCTGAGCATGCAGATATCCTGAAAATACAGATCTACTGAAATTCATATATACTGAAAATACAGGTGTCCTAAAAAGGAAGATATCCTGAAAATACAGGCTCCTGTGAATTAAGATATCCTGAGAATGCAGAAATCCTGAAAACACAGATATACTGAAAATACAGATATCTGAAAATACAGATATATTGAATTCAGATATCCTGAAAATACAGGATCCTGAGAATGCAACTATCCTGAAAATACAGATATACTGAAATTCAGATATCCTGCAAATGCCAATATATTGAAAAGGAAGATATTCTGAGAATGCAGATATCCTGAAAAGGAAGATATATTGAAAATACAGATATCCTGAAAATACAGATCTACTGAAATTCATATATACTGAAAATACAGGTGTCCTAAAAAGGAAGATATCCTGAGCAAGCAGATATGTTGAAAATGCAGATATCTGGAAAATACAGGTGTTCTGAAAACACAGATGTCCTGAAAAGGAAGATATCCTGAAAATGCAGATATACTAAAAACACAGATATATTGAAAAGGAAGATATTCTGAGAATGCAGATATCCTGCAAATACAAATATCTTATACTGAAAATGCAAATATACTCAAAATACAGGTGAAAAGGAAGATATCCTGAAATTACAGGGTCTGTGAATGAAGATATCCTGAGAATGCAGATATCCTGAAAATACAAGTGTCCTGAAAAGGAAGATATCCTGAAAATACAGGTAATCTTGAAAATAGAGATGTCTTGAAAATGCAGGATCCTGAGAATGCAGATATTCTGAAAATATAGATACACTGAAAATACATGTGTCCTGAAAATGAAGATATCCTGAAGATACAGGATCCTGTGAATGAAGATATCCTGAAAATGCAGATATATTGAAAATACAGATATCTTGAAAATACAGATATCCTGAAAATACAGGTTCCTGATAATGAAGATATCCTGAGAATGCAGATATCCTGAGAATATAGGTGCTCTGGAAATACAGGTGTCCTGAAAAGGAAGATATCCTGAAGATACAGGATCCTGTGAATGAAGATATCCTGAAAATGCAGATATCCTGAAGATGCAGATATCCTGAAAATACAGGATCCTGAGAATGCAGATATCCTGAGAATATAGAATCCTGAAAATGCAGATATCCAGAAAATACAGGATCCTGAGAACAAAGATATTTTGAGAATGCAGAGATCCTGAAAATACAGATATATTGAAAATACAGACATACTAAAAATACAGATATATTGAAAAGGCAGATATCCTGAAAATACAGAGTATTGAAATTCAGATATCCTGAAAATACAGGTATCCTGAAAAATGCAGATATACTGAAAATGAAGATATATTGGAAATTAAGATATTCTGAAAATACCCTGAAATTGAAAAAAAAATAACAGTTTAGAGAGGGAGACACGTGCTGCTTTGTAGCATGAAAGGAGAGGAAGGAGGGATGCAGGGAAGCCTCTCCCAGGCCAGGGTGGTGCCACAGCTCACCCTGGATTGATTTACACAGAAACATTTCAAAAGCACAGGGGCAGGTTGGGGGTTTTTCTCCTTGACCTCTGGGCCCTATTGATTGGTGCTCTGAAAGGGAAATGAGCATCATTTGCGCTCACAGATATCCCAGCTGGGGTTAAACCCAGCCCTCCATCCACTCCCAACATCTCCAACCCAATTAAAAGAGATTTTTCACTCTCAGGGTTGTTCAAATCTGCCAGTGAAGATCAGCCCTGGCACGTAGAATGTTTCTTTTCCCTGCTTAAAGGAGGTAACTCAGTTCTTGTGAGGGGAAAAAACCACAATCTGAACGGATTCCAGCCCCTTCTGCACATGGGAATTAAAGAAAAGCTGTTCTTGGCACTGGATTTTAGTGCTAAAAGTGGATTTTCTAGGGCTTGGTGGCTGTGGCAGTAAATTTGGGCTGTGTCAGCACAATTCCAGGTTGGAAGCAGCAGTGGAGGTACCTGGGGGAACAATCCCAGTGGCACCAGGGCAGAGGAAATGTTTCAAATGGGACAAAGGAAATGTTAAAATGATCCCACTCATCCCCTCTTTCTGCATGGAAAAAGGGTTGGGATTGAGGGAAGCCCCAAGGAAAGAGGATGGGGATTCCCCCAGACAATAAATCAACAGTGGGGAGAAGTTTCTTTAAATATTTCTGTAATTGAGGCAACAAAGAGGTGGAGGACATCAAAATCTAATAATTGGCTGGAAGCATCCAGAGCCAGGCTGGATGGGCTTGGAGCAGCCTGGGATGGTAGGAGGTGCTGGGGTCGGCACTGGGTGAGTTTTAAGGTCCCACCCAACCCAACCCAACCCAACCCAACCCATGGCAGGATTCTGTGACTTTGCTGTGGGGATGAATGTTGCATTGTGATTTCAGGATTTACTTCATAACCTCGGATCCCTCCCTGATAATTCCCTGCCAGGTGTGTCAGTCACCTCTCCTTCCCCCTCCCAGCACTGTCTGTCAGTCCTGGCATTCCAGAATTGGCAGATCCAAAGGATGCCCTCTACCCCTGGGGGCATTGGGCCATCCCGGTGTCCTTTGTCCCTTTGTCCCTCCCCTCCTGTCCCTGCTTGGTGGCTCCCTGCCCCTTCCCTGCCCCTCTCCCCGGGGTTAAAGGAGCAGCAACCACGGGCTCAGGGAGTTCTGTTGGAGCTGGTGCTGCATTCAGAGGCCTGTGGGCCAGAATAAAGCTCTGGGTCCAAACCCTCCATCAGAACCGACTCCTTTCCTTCACCAGCGCCTTAAAGCTTCTCCACAGAGGGGAACCTGAGGAGCAGCCCCTGTTATGGGGGGAAGCTCCATCCCAGCACCCCCAGAGCTCCTGCAGGCCTGGCCTTGTCCCCACGGGCCCAGTGCAGCACCCAGCCAGGCAAAAGTGTCTGTGGGGTGAAACACCACACACCCACAGCCCAAAGTGTCTGTGGGGTGAAACACCACACACCCAGCCAGCCCAAAGTGTCTGTGGGGTGAAACACCACACACCCACAGCCCAGAGTGTCTGTGGGGTGAAACACCACACACCCAGCCAGGCAAAAGTGTCTGTGGGGTGAAACACCACACACCCACAGCCCAAAGTGTCTGTGGGGTGAAACACCACACACCCACAGCCCAAAGTGTCTGTGGGGTGAAACACCACACACCCAGCCAGCCCAAAGTGTCTGTGGGGTGAAACACCACACACCCACAGCCCAAAGTGTCTGTGGGGTGAAACACCACACACCCAGCCAGCCCAAAGTGTCTGTGGGGTGAAACACCACACACCCACAGCCAAAAGTGTCTGTGGGGTGAAACACCACACACCCACAGCCCAAAGTGTCTGTGGGGTGAAACACCACACACCCACAGCCCAAAGTGTCTGTGGGGTGAAACACCACAGTGCTGCTGTTTGGTTCAGCAGCAAGGCCCAGACAAGCTCAGGCAGGTCCCATCTGGTTACATTGGTGATATTCCAGTAGATGAAGGTGAGACCAAGGCAGCCCAGAGCTGAGCGTTTCGCACTGCACTGCTTTCCAGGCAGAGCTGGTTTAGTGCCAGACCTGTCCCACCAGCAGGGAGCTCTGTGGGAAAGGAGCAGGAAAATCCAAGGGAAATCTCATCAGCTGCTCCAGTCTGGCTTTGGGGACTGATCCATGGAATTCCATCCAAGGAGGAGCTGGGCAAGGCTGTGCCTCTCTCTGCTGGGCTGGGCAATCCCCACCCTGCAAGGGGAGCTGGGCATCCTGAGAAAGGCAGGATCCAGCATGATATTTTCTGAAAAATCCTTTCCTTAGGATTTTTCCTCCTAAGAAGCTGGAGGCCTCAGGAACAAAATGTAAACAATGGTTATCTGCTGCTGTGGAATGCAACAGGTGCATCTGGGATTGGTCTCATGTGGTTGTTTCTAATTAATGGCCAATCACAGTCAGCTGGCTCAGACTCCCTGTCCCAGCCACAAGCTTTTGTTATCATTCTTTCTTTTGCTATTCTTAGCCAGCCTTCTGATGAAATCCTTTCTTCTTTTCTTTTAGTATACTTTTAATATAATATATATCATAAAATAATAAATCAAGCCTTCTGAAACATGGAGTCAGATCCTCATCTCTTCCCTCATCCTCGGACCCCTGTGAACACGGTCACACAGGGCAGGGCGAGGTGTGAGGGCCAGCCCAGGCTGAGGTGCTGTCCATGGGCTCCACTCCGTGCCCTTCATGGAGCTCCAACCACGGGACTCAGCTAAAACTGGAGAAATGGTTCCATCCATGGGGCACTGAGAGGGAAAAGCAGCATCTGGGGAACGGGGGTGTCTCCACATTTCTCTTCACAGAGAAAGCAAGGCACAATTCTTCCCAAGAATATTTCTGGGTTTCACATTCTCTGAACCTCAGAGAAAGAAAAACCAATTCTTATCGTTTACTGTGCCTGTGTTTGTGCCAAAGCAGAATGCAATATGGAGATTGTTTACCCACAGTGATGGTGTTTGGTTCCTTGGCCTGTCAGGGCCAGGTGTGTGTGTGTGTGTGTGTGTGTGTGTGTCAGGACTGTCAGGACAGTCACAAGATTCTGTGCAGTGTGTGCAGAGTTGAGTGCTGGGCAGATTCACTTTAGATGTGATGTGTTACCGTGTTCGCAGGGGTCCAGGGATGAGGGAAGAGATGAGGATCTGACTCCATGTTTCAGAAGGCTTGGTTTATTATTTTATGATATATATTATATTAAATCTATGCTAAAAGAATAGAAGAAAGAATTTCATCAGAAGGCTGGCTAAGAATAGAATAAGAAAAAATGATATCAAAGGCTTTGTTTCAGACTCTCTGTCCAAGCCAGCTGACTGTGATTGGCCATTAATTAGAAACAACCACATGAGACCAATCCCAGATGCACCTGTTGCATTCCACAGCAGCAGATAACCATTGTTTACATTTTGTTCCTGAGGCCTCCCAGCTTCTCAGGAGGAAAAATCCTAAAGAAAGGATTTTTCATAGAAGATGTCTGTGACAGTAATGTAACATAGTGTAACATAATATAGAATAATATAGTATAATAAGGTAATTAATTAACCTTCTGATAAGATGGAGTCAGATGCTTCATTCTCTCCCCTCATCAGGGTTGCCTGCAAATTCTAAATGGGGCCATTGATCCCTTCTGCCACTGGGATCACCCTGAAACAGGGAAAGCCAGCAGGAAAACCAGCAGGAAAACCAGCAGGAAAAGCAGCGAGAGCACAGGAAGGGTTTGTTTCCATCTTGGCCCAGGGGTGAAGGTGGAACCCCTGCCAGGCCGAGCCTCAGGAGAAAGGGATGCAGTGAGGAGCAGATCTCAGGAGAAATGAGATTGTTGGCAGAAGCTTTCCCTCATTCTCCACAAACACCAAAAATTCCATTGGACATTTAAGAAAGGGAAGGGATCAGCTGGGAGAGTTTTGTTTGCTTCACTGTTCAGTTCTAAGTCTCACACCTGAGAGAATTCCAGGCCCAGCCAGCCCTGCCAAGGCCAGGAGCATCCCCAGTGACACTGCAGGATGTGCTGACCTTGAAATTCCCTGGGATAATTTTAAAATTCGTTTCTCAAAGACTTTTCTGGATGCAGTTCATTGCCATGGAGCCACCTCATGAGAGACAAGGTCAGTGTGAGGCTTGGAACCAAAGAGGGAGGGAGGCAGAAGCTGCTCCCAGCTGGCACCTCCTGGCCCTGGGGCACTGCTGGCACTGCTGGAGCTCACCTGGAATTCAGAATATTGGCATGTTTGGCACCACTGGAGATCACCTGGAATTCAGAATATTGGCATGTTTGGCACCACTGCAGCTCACCTGGAATTCAGAATATTGGTGGTTGCACCATGCAGTCACTGAACTCAATTGGCATTCCTACCCCAGAGCTCCTTCCCACACTCCGTTTCCATGGGGGTTTTAAGGAATCCTGTGTGCTGAACGTGCTGCTGGAGGGTCCATCAAGCCAAGAGAAGGCTCCAGAGAATACCAGGGAATTTCATTCCAGGGAGTGCAGAATTGCATTTGCTGCTGGTGGATTCAGAAAAGCACATTTTGATGGCCTTTCCTGCATCCCAAAGGGCAAACAAGCTCCTGGTTTATGACAAACGTGGAGTCTCTGGGCTAATCCAGGGGGATTTGTCCTTGTCCTTGTCCCCTTCCCTGTCCCCCTCCAGCAGCAGCAGCAGCTCGGTGACATTTCCCTTTATTCCTCCTTTTATTTTATTGCCTTGTTTCTACCAGAGGCAGAAGCAAAGCGCTTCAGTATGGATGGTGCCAGTCTGAAAGAAAGGAAACATTTCTCCTGGCAGGCTCATTAGGATCTGGGTTAATTGCTCTCCTGCTGGAGCTTTAATTGATGTGTGAGGAGGAAGCCATGAGAGGCTGCAGCTCGGTGACAGCCCCACACAACCACAGTGGCTCCTGATTTTTCTTTTTAATTAGCACTAAGGAAGAGTCCACCTTGCTGCTGAGCCCTCTGAGGATCAGCTCTCATGGAGAGGCTGCACATAAATATAATTTATTTTCCTGATGCTCCTCGTAAGCAGAGCTAGGGAGGTTTTTCCAGGTGAGAAAGTTTCACAACAAAATTAAGAAAGAAAGGCCCATTCAAGCAGTGCTGCTTGGAGGGTTCACCTCGTGCTTTATTGTGGAAAAAAAAAAAGGAGAATTTAATAATATTAATTATCACCTTGGCCCAAGAACTCAGAGGAGCCTGGGCAATCTTTGGACAAAAATCTGAGCTGGTTTTGGCTGGAATTTCACTTTAATTTCTCCAGTCTGGTTCTCTTAACATCTAAAGAATATTCTTAGCAGAAGTAACTGTAAGCTGATTAGGCGGGAAGCAATAAATCCAAATCAAATCGAATCATGCAGAGACTCCCAGCAAGAAAATCAATAATTTCAGTGATGTATTTTTAAACTCATGTTATTAGGAAAAAACACAGGCAGCTTCTTCAAGTCTTGATTAAGCCGGAGCTGGGAGTTCTCCTTTTTGTCTCATGGCCCTCAACTGGGGTAAAAATCAGAATTTTAAATTTAAATTTTAAAGAAATGGTGTGAATTTGCACCAAGGAGAAGCTGGAACACACAGGACAAACCCAGGACAGCTTGGGAAAGCCTCCTTCTTAAGGGGGAGGGATGATTCCAGGGAGCTGCTTGTGGCAATCCTGAAAATATTCCATAATCTGATTTTAAAATGGCAAAACAAAAGGTAATTTTAGTGCTCATTCTTTTATTTTTTAAATCAATGCCTGTTGTGGGCAGCTGCACATTGAATTAGCTCAGAGACTCCACGTTTGTCATAAACCAGGAGCTTGTTTGCCCATTGGGATGCAGGAAAGGCCATCAAAATGTGCTTTTCTGAATCCACCAGCAGCAAATGCAATTCTGCACTCCCTGGAATGAAATTCCCTGGTATTCTCTGGAGCCTTCTCTTGGCTTGATGGACCCTCCAGCAGCACGTTCAGCACACAGGATTCCTTAAAACCCCCATGGAAACGGAGTGTGGGAAGGAGCTCTGGGGGTAGGAAACATCCCAATATTCTGAATTCCAGGTGAGCTGCAGTGGTGCCAAACACGCCAATATTCTGAATTGATTTAAATTTGATCTAAATTTTAGGTTTGAATTTAATTTAAATTTTGGTCTTAAATTTTATTTAAATTTTAGGTATAAATTTTATTTAAATGTTTGGTATATATTTGATTTAAATTTTATTTAAATGTTTGGTTTTAAATTTGATTTTCCTTTTGGGTTTAAATTTGATATAAATTTTGGGTTAAATTTGATTTTCATTTTAATTTTAGGTTTAAATTTTAGGTGGAAATTTTATTTAAATTTTATTTAAATGTTTGGTTTTAAATTTGATTTTCATTTTGGGTTTAAATTTGATATAAATTTTGGGTTAATTTTGATTTTCATTTTAATTTTAAATTCAATTTACCCAAGAGCCCCCAAACCTCCAAGCCTGGACATGACCCAAAGCTCTGAGCTCCATTTACCCACCAACACTTTTGCTGTGTTAAAATCCACCAGCTGCAGAATTTCCAGGATATTGAGAATATTCTGAGCGAAGCAGTCTCTAGAGGAGGTAATTTGGACAAAGTGATCCCAGCCCAGGCTGGTGGCATTTCCCCATCCAGGTGCTGCCACTGGACTGAAAAATCAGACTTTTCCCCCAATAATTCCCATAATTATTGCTGGCATGGCTCAATTGTGTGACAATAAATGTCCCAGCTAGCTGCTGTTGTGGGTATTGCCTCTAATTTCCAACCTGCTGGAATTTATCTGCTTTATTTCCTGGGAAGCAACACCCTAAAAATGGCTTTGCCCTATGGCAGAGCTGTCATGGGGGACACAAAGCTCCAGGAAAAATGGCCAGAAAAAGCAGAATTGTGGCACTTGTCAGTGGTATTTTTAGAAAGGGAAGGCTACAAAAAAAGCCCTTTCCCAAGGAGGGAGGAAGAGCTATTTTTGGTCACTTTCTCACCAGGAGATTGCTGCCCTGACCTGGATTTGTGCTGTTCTGGGTGCCAGACATCAAACACCACATGGGAAAGGGAGCAGAGAGCACAACCCCAGCAGGGCGTGGGACAGCAAGGGTTAAACACCAAAGGGTTAAACACCAAAGGGTTAAAAACCAAAGGGTTAAAAACCAAGGGGTTAAAAACCAAAGGGTTAAAAACCAAAGGGTTAAAAACCCCACGGGGCTTCCTCTGCCCCTCATCCAGGCCAGCCAAACCCAACCAAACCCCAACCTAACCCAGCCTAATCCCAGGCACATCCCAGCTAAATCCCAGCCTAATCCCAGCCTAAATGCAGCCTAACCCCAGCCTAATCCCAGCCTAATCCCACCCAAATATAGCCACATCCCAGCCAAATCCCAGCCTAATCCCAGCCTAATCCCACCCAAATCTCAGACGAATCCCAGGCAACTCCCAACCAAACCCCAGCCAAATCTCAGCCTAATCTCAGTCTAACCCCAGACTAATTCCAGCTAAATCCCAGCCAAATCTCAGCCTAGTCCCAGCCAAACCCCAGCCAAATTCCAGCCAAATCTCAGACAAACCTCAGTCTAATCCCAGTCTATTCCCAACCTAATCCCAGCCACATCCCAGCCTAATCCCATCTTAATCCCAGGCTAATCCCACCCAAATCCCAGCCTAACCCCAGCCAAACCCCACCCAGATCCCACCCAAACCCCACCCACATCCCAGCCTAATCCCACCCTAATCCCAGCCACATCCCAGCCTAATCCCAGCCACATCCCAGCCTAATCCCAGCCCAGTGGGGCTCAGAGCTGATCCTTGCCAGGGTTTGTGCCTGGATCCTGCAGTGGGTGCTGCAGAAGAAAGGAAACTGAGGCTCAGTGGATTCCTTGGAGTTCATCCTTCTCCTTGAATAAATGGGAGCTGGTTCTGCCTGTGCAGCCTCACCCTGCACCTCCAAACTCCTCCTGCCTGGAAAAAGCTGTTCAGGCACTCTCACTGCTGCCCTGTCAGGTTTTGGTTCCTCTGACACTGGGCTTGACAAAGGAACTCTCTGGTGAGAGCCAGCTTCTCCAATATGTGCCCAGAGAATGTGGCCATCACTCCAGAAATGTCCCTAAGAAGGGTCACGGGCCATTTGTGGGCTGAATTTGCTCTTTGAACTGAAGGAGGGCAGTTTTAGATGGGATCCTGGGAAGGCATCCTTCCCTGGGATGGGATTCCCAGGGAGCTGTGGTGCCCCTGGGTCCCTGGCAGTGCCCAAGGCCAGGCTGGGGCAATCTGGGACAGGGGAAGGTTCCCTGCCCTGGCAGGGTTTAGAGGATCTTTAAAGTCCCTTCCCACCCAAACCCTTCCAGGACTCAGTGATCCCATGATTCACATAAATTCATCATAGTTCTATAATTAACTGGTTAAAGGGCAGTTAAAAGAAGCAGTGGAAAAGAGTTCAACACCCAATTAAGGAGCACAGGCAGAGCTTTTGCTGGCCAAGGATTCCAAAAGTTGCTGGAATTTATTGGTGGAAAATCAAAGCCGTGAATCTCAGGGAGCTGGAAGCACAAGATCTCCCTGTCCCTGTCACCCCCTCCCTGTTATCCCAAAGAACACCACACAAAGCTGCAGGAATCTGCTTGGATACCTTTCTATTCTTTCTATTATTAATCAGCACACTCCAGGCTAAGCCCTTCATGGAATAATTCAGCATCCTGCTCCTCTGTGAATTCCTGCAGATTAAAGAAGTGGCCCATGGAAGCAGAACAGGAGGAGGCCAGGAAAGAGAACATCCCACTCCAGGAGTTATAAAATCAATGTGCAATGCAGGGCTTTCAAAATGCAGGGAAAACACCCCAGAAAAGTGTGGGTGGTCTGGTAAAAGTTTCTTTTTTTGAAGTGAGTAAGTGCCTGAAGTGTGTCTGGAGCTGTGAAACGATTCCTGGTGCTGACACTGCAGGAAATTTTGGGGTGAATGTTCCACAAGGCCAGGCTGGATGGGACTTGGAGCCATCTGGGCCAGTGGAAGGTGGGGATGGGCTGGGATTTAATGTCTCTTCCAACCCAAACCATTCCATGAAGGGCTCTTGCAGCAGGTCAGCTGAGGAAGGTGAAAGCAGCAATGAGCTCAGCAATGATTTGGAGGAATTTCCAAGAAATTTTCCTTCACTGGTCAGTGGAATGAAAGTTCTGCCTCAGGGCTGGGCTCTCAGGAATATTTCATCCTTAAATGCAACACAGAACATTTCTGCATGAAGAAAATAACCCAAGTGTCTGGCAGGGCTTGATTTGAGGTGCTGAGGTGCCTCAGGTGGCTCGGAGGGAATGATGAAAAGTGCATTAGGAGAACGGTGCTGTGTTACAGCTCTGCTGTGAGTCCAGTTTCCAGCAGAAACAAAATAAACACATCAATTTTTCAGAGCACAGGCATTGCCCAGCAGGACCTCTGTGTTTGTGCTGTGATACCAAAACGTGACATCCCCACCTCAGTCCCAGAGAGGAAATGGAATCCTGGAATGGTTTGAGTTGGAAAGAACCTTAAAATCATCCATTCCCACCCCAAAAAGAACCTGAAAGATCATCCCATTCCCACCCCAAAAAGAACATGAAAGATCATCCCATCCCCACCCCAAAAAGAACCTTAAAATCATCCCATTCCCACCCCAAAAAGAACCTTAAAATCATCCATTCCCACCCCAAAAAGAACCTTAAAGATCATCCATTCCCACCCCAAAAAGAACCTTAAAATCATCCCATTCCCACCCCAAAAAGAACCTTAAAGATCATCCATTCCCACCCCAAAAAGAACCTTAAAGATCATCCATTCCCACCCCAAAAAGAACCTTAAAGATCATCCATTCCCTCCTCAAAAAGAACCTTAAAATCATCCATTCCCACCCCAAAAAGAACCATAAAATCATCCATTTCCACTCCAAAAAGAACCTTAAAATCACCCATTCCCACCCCAAAATGCTCACAGCTTATTCTCTCCCTTCCAGCCCCTTCCCTCTTTGCCCCAAGTCCCTGAGGATGCTGAAGATCTTTTGTGAACAGGATAACCCAAACCTGATCCTTCAAATCTTGAGACCCTGAACAAATGACAAGGAAAAAACGAATCCTGTTAAAAATCAGCCCTGCCTGGCCCTGGGCTGTCCTGCCCTGTGCTGGGCACTCCTGGGCCCCCTCAGGGGTGAAATCCCCTCTCAAGGAGCATCCAGCAGTCCAGGACCAGGCCCTTAGGCCATAAATCCCATTTTTCCTCCCTGGCTGTGGCTATTTAAATATCCCAGGCCACATCCTCAGCTGGGCTCAAATGTCTGTCCTTGCTCTCCTGGCTCAGCTGGAACGAGACCAATTTCCTGCTGATGTCCTGATGTTATTGATGGTGAGTTTGGGGTGACCCCACAGCACACCAGGGGCTCCAGGGCTGGAAATGGGTGTAAATTTACACCCTAAATGGGTGTAAATCCTGCACTTTGGCCAGTCCCATCACTGCCTGGTGGGGAACATCAAAATGGACCAAATCCTGATTTCCTAACTCCTTTTCCTCTCTGTCAAAATTCCATCTGATGTCGCTGTTTGCCCTCCTTACGTGGTTGTCATTAAGATCTATTTAGGCTTGAATTGCTTAAACTTAAACCAGGCTTTATATTAAAAACTTATCAAGACAAATCCCCTTTAATTATTACAATCTTAATCTCCCAATCTTAATTATCACAAATAATCTGTAATAGTTCCAGCCACGTTGCATTACCTGCACAGTGCCTTCATTCTGCTGCCTCTCTCCAACATAAAAAACCCCACCCAACCCCCCCTTTTATTCCACCCATCTGATTCAATACTTTCTTAATATATTCAAATGAATTCATTATCATTGGATGTATTTTGATCTTTCCCTGGCAGCAGCCAGGCTGCTGTGCTACTCCACTTTCTGTATCTTCTTTGTTTTTCTCTTGTTTTTTAAGGAAGCTGCAGGACTCAGTGTCCCCCTCCCCTCACTGCAGGGTTGTCAGTAGTGGACAACCAAGATTAAAATCGATGCTGCTGCTTTCCCTTTGCATGGGAGTGCCCCTTCCCTCCTCCTGCCTCAATCCTGAGACATCAGCTTTGCTCTGCTTTGGTCAACTTTGAGGCAGAAACAATTCTCCTTCAGCAGAAATATCAGCCTGCATTTCAATATCTCCAGACAGAAAGGGAAAAGGGATTAATTACTCATCAGAAAAGAGGGAACATCTCACACTGATTTCCCTGACTCATTTTAACCTTCAAACCACCTTCAGGATAATGTAGCAGGAGCTCTGTCCCCCTGCATCTGATTAGAGAGCAGAAATTCACATTGCAAGGCTCTGTTTTCAATTAAAACAATGAATTTTATTTCAGAATTTCTGCACTAAACACCTCCGTGAATGCCAACTTTTCCCCTTCTAAATATCCTGATTTTTAAGGCAATCCCTATATACATGGGATGTATTGTGTTCCATAAAAGTTTGCATTGCTTGGTATCACTATTAAATAAATAAATCAAACCTAGCCCTGCCTGATTAGAAAGCAACAATTTATTTTGCATACAGGGTAAATGGATTTCAAACACCAAGGTATTTAATGAGAGGGAGTTTTATTACAAAGTTCCATCTGCCAGTCCTTGTTGTCAGGAGATTAAAAGGATAATAAAAGCTCCCCAGCACCTCTGTTAACTCTGTGTTTCCTTATGCAGTGAGTTTTCCTTATGGGTTAAACCATGATCTGTTCCCCCTCC
Organism: Zonotrichia leucophrys gambelii; assembly: GCF_028769735.1. NCBI lineage: Eukaryota > Metazoa > Chordata > Aves > Passeriformes > Passerellidae > Zonotrichia > Zonotrichia leucophrys. Next base: position 5,185,678 of record NC_088191.1, on the reverse strand, counting down.
CAATCTCTATTATCAGGGGGGAAAACCCCATTAATAAACCAGATCATAACATATCTTTCACCCTAAAAAGAAACAAAATGCAATGCCCTGACAGGCAGTAATTTTATTTTGACTCCCAATGAAATCCAAAGGGGTTTGTGCCTATGGCAAAAACTTTCAGTAAAATGAACGAGGCAGGTTTTGAATCCGTGATTGCTTCATTAGCACAAAGCCCCTGTGCTGTGGGGACGATGTGGGAGCCGAGGCAGGGCTGGGGCTGCCCGTGCTCGGAGCAATCCCGGGATAGACCCGGGCTGTGCCTGACTGCAGTGCTGCAGTCCTATGACAGCGTCATGTTAATGAGCCGCCGGGGGTGCGAGGCTCCGCGTGCCCGGCAAAGTTTAACCCTGTCCCCGAGCGCTGCCCGGCCACACCATCCCACCGGGAACCGGCTTGGCAGGGGGGGTTTGCCTTTCACGGGATCGTCTGCTCAAAAATTCCGGCTGTGATCACAGCAGAGCCCTTTCTGCACCTTCTGAGTGAGGAGTTACCTCTCCCCCCTCGGCGTCCCTCTGCTTTTCCACGCGAGCTGTGGCAGGGGTTTTTCTAGCACCAGCAGTTTTGTGGGGTTTTTGGTTGTTTTATGGTTTTTTATTTTCTCTTTGCAGTTTACTAATCCGTTTCCTCCGCAGCTGTAATCCCTCCAGGAGGGTTCGGAGCCTGGATGGCAGCCAGGCACTGTCATGCAGCCCATACAAAGTCTATTTTCCCCCCAGAAACGTAATTTCTACCAAGGTTTCAAACAATTTATTATTCATTCTGAGCAATGCACCAAGCGTTAGATCAGAGCAGATGGGTGGGAGGAAAAGAGAAGAGAAAAGAGAAAGGAAGAAAGAGAGGAAGGGAAGAACCAAGAGCAAGGATTTGCGATGCCGGGGGTCTCCCAAACTCTTGCTGAGCGCTCCAGGGTCCCCCCGCCCCTCCGCAGAGCCCCCGGGGCCGGTGCGGGGAGCGCTCGGTGCCGCAGAGCCCCGGCGAGCGCCTCCCCCGCCCGCTGCGACCTTCACAGCCAGCCCCGCCTGGGGACGGGGGACAGGGGACGGGGGAAGGAGCCTCCCCACCCATCTGCGCTCCCTGTGCCCCCCGACGCCCCCCGAGCCCCGCTGCAGGCCGGTCCGACCCCCAGCCCGCGGGGCCGGAGCTGTCCGTGGTGATGGAGGCGCTGATCCCGCATCCCGCATCCCCCATCCCGTTCCCAGCCCCGGCCCTACCCCGCTCTGCAGCCCCGGCAGCGGCCCGGGGCCGGCACCGCGCTCCGCTCTGCCCTGGGCGCTGCCGGAGAGAAAACAGAGGAAAAGAGGGAGAAGAGTGACGAGGAATGGAAAAATAGGGGGAAAGAAATGAAATCAAGAGTAGGGGGAAAATTAAAAAACCAACAAAAAACAAAAGGAAGGGAAGGGACAAAGAAAGGGAAGAATGGGAAGTAAGGGAGGAAAAAAGAAAGGAAGGAAAGAATGCAAGGAAGGAAAGAAAGAGGGTGCTGGCCGAGGGAAGGGGGGGAAGGAAGCCGGGCAAGGGGGAAGGAACACGGGGAAGGCAAGGGGGCAGCGGGAGGGAGAAAGGAGAGATGGGGGGCAGCGGAGACAAGGGGGGAGTGGGTGGGCAATGGGGAGGGGGCAGGGAGCGGGGGCAGCAAGGGGAGCGGGAAATGGGGAAGGGGCAGCGGGGAGGGGCAGGGGCCGGGCAGGGGCGGCCGGGACGAGGCGAGGGGCGCCAGGGAAGGAAGGAAGGAAGGAGGGAAGGGGGAGCCGGGGCGGGGCGCGGGGCGGGCCGGGGCCGGGCCGGGGGGAGCCGCCCCCCGCACACGTGTGCGGGGCCGCCCCGGCGGGGCTATAAAAGGGGCGGCGGCGGCCGGAGCAGCCCCGCACCGCCGCCCCCAGCGCCCCACCATGAGCTACACCATGGAGCCCCTGGGCAACCCCTCGTACCGCCGGGTGACCGAGACCCGGGCCACCTACAGCCGCGCCAGCGCCTCCCCGTCCAGCGGCTTCCGCTCGCAGTCGTGGTCGCGGGGCTCGGGCAGCACCGTGTCCTCCTCCTACAAGCGCCCCAACCTGGGCGGCCCGCGGGCCGCCTACGGCTCCACGGTGCTGAGCTCGGCCGAGAGCCTGGACGTGAGCCAGTCCTCGCTGCTCAACGGCGCGGCCGAGCTCAAGCTGAGCCGCTCCAACGAGAAGGAGCAGCTGCAGGGGCTCAACGACCGCTTCGCCGGCTACATCGAGAAGGTGCATTACCTGGAGCAGCAGAACAAGGAGATCGAGGCGGAGCTGGCGGCGCTGCGGCAGAAGCACGCCGGGCGGGCGCAGCTCAGCGACGCCTACGAGCAGGAGCTGCGGGAGCTGCGCGGGGCGCTGGAGCAGGTGAGCCACGAGAAGGCGCAGATCCAGCTGGACTCGGAGCACATCGAGGAGGACATCCAGCGCCTGCGGGAGCGCTTCGAGGATGAGGCGCGGCTGCGCGACGAGACGGAGGCGACGATCCGCGCCCTGCGCAAGGAGATGGAGGAGGCCTCGCTGATGCGCGCCGAGCTGGACAAGAAGGTGCAGTCGCTGCAGGACGAGGTGGCCTTCCTCAGGGGCAACCACGAGGAGGAGGTGGCCGAGCTGCTGGCGCAGCTGCAGGCGTCCCACGCCACCGTGGAGAGGAAGGACTACCTGAAGACGGACCTGACGACGGCGCTGAAGGAGATCCGCGCTCAGCTCGAGTGCCAGTCCGACCACAACATGCACCAGGCCGAGGAGTGGTTCAAGTGCCGCTACGCCAAGCTCACCGAGGCGGCCGAGCAGAACAAGGAGGCGATCCGCTCCGCCAAGGAGGAGATCGCCGAGTACCGCCGGCAGCTCCAGTCCAAGAGCATCGAGCTCGAGTCGGTGCGCGGCACCAAGGAGTCGCTGGAGAGGCAGCTCAGCGACATCGAGGAGCGCCACAACAACGACCTCACCACCTACCAGGTACCGGGGCGGCGGCGCGGGGCTGTCCGGCACCCAGCACCGGGGAGGAGGGTGCGGGAGGTGCCCGCTGGGAGGGGTGCGGGAGGTGCCCGCTGATCCGGGAGCAGGGGATGCGGGAGGGATGCGGGACGCGCCCTGTGCCGGCTCCGCAGCGCGGGATGCAGGGATGCGGAGGGCGGGCGGACGATGCGGTGGGAGCGGGTGGGTCCTGCTCCGGTGGCAGCCCTGCCTCCCCGAGCGGCGGGAAGAGTTTCTAAAAGTGCCCTCAGAGAAGTTGTGCCCGCTCTGTCCCCTCGCGCGGCTCTGCCTGTGTCACAGGGGTTTTCTGCGTCTCCCTTGCAGGACACGATTCACCAGCTGGAAAACGAGCTCAGAGGAACCAAGTGGGAAATGGCTCGTCACTTGCGGGAGTACCAGGACCTCCTCAATGTCAAGATGGCCCTGGACATCGAAATTGCTGCATACAGGTACAGTGGGATCTTTGCAGACATGTCTGGAATATTAATAGCACTGCGGATGCTGCTGGCTCAGGAAGCTTTACCACAGCTAAGCAATATCTGCAGGCAGTGAACACGGGTGAAATGAGAGCTCGGCTGCATCCCTGCAGCCATTAGAGAGCCCAGAAGGTCATTAGGGACCGGCTGATCATCAGCAGAGCTGCCAGCGAGCCCCCGGGCACGGCACAGCGTGACTCAGTGCCGGCTCCCGTGCCGCATCCTGTCCTTGGCTGCAGAGCAGCAGATGCAGCGAAAGACGAGGTTATTTTTAATTCCCGTCTGCTTTGCAGATGCCAGGCATGCAGGGCTTGTCACCAGAGCTCCCTTTTATCGCCTGCGAGAGACAGTGAATTTGCTTGATCATGGTTTGAGGCAGTGAGTGCTGATCTGTCTGTCACAAACACTTTTACTTTTCTTGCTCAACTTTCCTTCAGAGGCATCTGCTCTAATCTCGAGCTGAGCGCTGCTTGCTGTTGCCATCACCTGGCAGGTTTTTTTAGTCTCCTCGGTATCACTTCAGAACTCTCACTGGAGAGCTCCTGATTTTTCTGGGTCACGGGCTTAGATGAAAAACATTTGAACAGAAGAAAAGTAAAAACAACAAAAACCCACCCCCATCTCGAGATCTGTTGAAATTTCTGAGGTTGCTCAGACACACAGACACACCAGGGGCTGTAGCTGCTTGCTGCCAAAGTCAGCTGAAGCCTCGAGTTCTCATATTCCCACAAAGAAAGGGTAGATGCTCAAATTATGAAATTAGAGCACGTGCTCTAATCAGCTGTGACTGTCTCAGACACAATATTTGATTTGGGTCTGTTGGCTGTGTCAAGTTCTGTTTGCCTAAGTCATAATGAACCCTATTAAATTACCTAGTTTGTCCTAATCCCTGCTGATTTACACCATAATGAAGCTTTCTGACAGTAAAGATGAATTTTAACTGATCATTGAAGGTGTCACACCAGCCATAAGCAATACCGAGCTGAAATCTGCTGAATGTGAGTTTGCAAAAAGAGCAGATTCAAGGAAAGCTGGGCTGGGGCTGTGAGCAGTGGATGGCCCTGGACAGTTCCAGCACATTCCACAGCAAACTGGTTCCATCCTGCTGGCAGGGGAATAGTACAGCAGGGAAATGTTATAGAATCCTGGAATGGTTTGGGATGGAAGAGACCTTAAAGCCCATCCAAAGCAGGGACACCTTCCACAATCCCAGGCTGTTCCAAGCCCCGTCCAGCCTGGCCTTGGACACTTCCAAGGATGGGACAGACACAATTATTCCCATAGCTGTCCCTTATTTTGGTTTTTTTATGCTCATTTTCTTTTTTTCTCTCCTCCTGATTCCCTTAGGAAGCTGCTGGAGGGTGAGGAGACAAGATTCAGTGCCTTCTCTGGAAGCATTACTGGTCCCATATTCACACACAGACAACCATCTGTCACAATAGCATCCACCAAAATCCAGAAAACAAAAATCGAACCACCAAAGCTGAAGGTCCAGCACAAGTTTGTAGAAGAAATCATTGAAGAGACGAAGGTGGAGGATGAAAAGTCTGAAATGGAAGATGCCCTGGCAGCCATCGCAGAAGAAATGGCAGCCAAGGCACAGCAAGAGGAACAGGAGGAAGAAAAAGCAGAAGAAGCTGCAGAGGAAGAAGCTCCTGCAGAACAAGAAGCTGCAGCTGAGGAGGAAGAGAAGGAGGAAGAGGAAGCAGAGGAGGAAGAAGAAGCTGCAAAATCTGACGCTGCAGAAGAAGGTGGCTCTGAAAAAGAAGAAATCGAGGAAAAGGAAGAAGGGGAGGAAGCTGAGGAAGAGGAGGAAAAACCTGAGGCCAAGGGCAAAGCTGAAGAGGTACCAGCAAAGGCAGAGAAGGTCAAAACACCTCCCGTAAAGTCCCCCCCCAAATCCCCTGTAACAGAGCCGGCCAAGGCTGCCCCCAAAGAAAAAGCCGCGGAAGCAGCAAAGGAACAGAAGGTGGAGAAAGCGGAGAAGGCGGCCAAGGAGGAGGAGAAAGCTGCATCTCCAGAGAAACCTGCCACACCAAAGGTGACCTCCCCCGAGAAACCTGCCACCCCCGAGAAGGCTGTGACCCCGGAGAAAGCTGTGACCCCGGAGAAAGCTGCCACCCCAGAAAAGGCTGCCACCCCAGAAAAGGCTGTGACCCCGGAGAAAGCTGCCACCCCAGAGAAAGCTGCCAGCCCCGAGAAGGCCGTGGCCCCGGAGAAGCTGGCACCCCCCGAGAAGCTGGCACCCCCGGAGAAGGCGCGCTCCCCCGAGAAGCCGGCCAGCCCCGAGAAGCCGCGCACCCCCGAGAAGGCTGCGAGCCCCGAGAAGCCACGGTCCCCGGAGAAACCTCCCTCCCCAGGCAAGGATGCCAAGGCTGTGGTGGAAGAGACCATCACTGTCACCAAGGTAACGAAAGTGAGCGCCGAGGCCGAGAAGGAGTCCAGGAAAGAGGACATCGCGGTCAACGGGGAGGTGGAGGAGAAGAAGGAGGAGGAGTCCAAGGAGAAGGAGGAGGAAGACAAGGGAGTGGTCACTAACGGCCTCGACGTGAGCCCTGTGGATGACAAGGCTGAGAAAATCGTAGTAACCAAAAAGGCAGAGAAAATCACAGGGGAGGGCGGGGACAGCGGCACCACGTTCATCACAAAGTCGGTGACCGTCACTCAGAAGGTGGAGGAGCACGAGGAGAGCTTTGAGGAGAAGTTGGTGTCCACCAAGAAAGTGGAGAAGGTCACTTCACATGCTGTAGTAAAGGAGATTAAAGAGAGCGAATAAAAGCAACCATAGCTAAAATTCAAACCAATTCAAGAGCTTGGGTCGGTGCAAAAGGTTAAGCCATAGACAGCTGCAAAATGCATGTGGGTGACGGCTTCAAAGCAGATCGGGTTCTCTCACGGAGGCTCCAGACACACAGTATTTTACTTTTTCGTGCAATATAGGGAAGGGGGGGGGAATGCATGCAGGCTCAAGATGTACTCCCTCCACAGAGCTTGGGGATCTACAAAAAAAATACTGCTACTACTAGTGCATGAGATGAAATGTGCAGAGGAAGCTTTTCTGAATTTCCTGAGCTGTTGGAGGGACATATCTGAGGAGCGAGTTCAGATGTATTATGCAAAGAACCAACTGAGCCAAAACCAAACTGAAAACAGTCATAGAGTATTCATGAGAACCAGAACTCTCCTAGCCTTAAAAAATAAAAAAAAGCTACTTATAACTAATTATGTTTACCTCACTGGTGCAATTAGGGTGGACTTTTGCTCCTGGGAGAACCTTGTTGACATGCACAGTACGCAACCTTTTGTTGTTTGATGTAAAACAGTCACAGCAGTTCTTGCTCAATAAAGGTCAATATGAAAACATGGCTTGTTCTGATGAGTTTTTCCCAATTTAAACCCCTCCCTAAGCTGGGTGCTCTCTCCTGAATGGGAATGGAGCTGCATGGGTTGGGAATTGGTTGAGGTTCTTTTCCTCAGTGTTCTCTTTTGTCTGGAGTTGGACTTTGATGGTCCTTGGGGGTCCCATCCAGCTCAGGATGTTCTGTGCCTTGGGAATTGGATATGATGGACAAATTTCCTCTAACAACACAAAGGCTGGATTAGGAACATAAGAGCTATAGCCCAAATTTTCTAGAGGAAAGAGGAATCCATTGAGCACCTCTGCCTGGCCTTGAGGTGCTTAGAGGGGTTACAATTGGTATCTTTAGGAAGGGGAAGGACTCGAAGCCCTCAGTCCTGTTAATGCTGAACCAAAAAATGTTAAAATCTGCTGCAAGTGTTGTTGCCCTCCTTACACCCCAACATCCACACACAGAGAGCCGATTTCCAAATGATTCCTGGATTTTCCTGGGGAGAGAGCCTGGGTGTGGCATCTTCCGTGGCACCAGTTTGTCACTCAACTGAGCAAAAACCCATTAAGGGACTCAACCAAGCCCTCAGAACAGGCTTGGCTCTGGTTATTTTACCCCCTCTTGCCTTAATTTTATTGGAACCTCCTTATTTATTTTCTGGGTCCAGCGATCAAAAAGTTCAATTTGCCTCTAAACACAAAATTCTAAAATCAAAAATTAACTCAAGGAGGGTAATTTGTTCTTTTGTTGAGAACAAAGCCAATCAAAAATTGCTCTACATGGAAAAATAAATGGAGACAAAGGAGAAAAGGGAAGAAGATAAAGCCCCAACTCCGATGTGGGAATTAATTGTTCATTATAGGATTAATTTTGGTTTTGCTTCCCATTTCAAAAGGAAAATGAAGATTGCAGCTGCTGCCCCACCTCCCACAACTCACAAAGAAATGCAAATAATTTTCATGCCTGGATTCAGGCAGTGGACTACCCTGAAATCTGTTGCCTGACTGAGGGTCTGATCAAAATCTAGAATTTCCACGTGCCTTCGCCCCATCAATAATTGAAGATCAAGGAGTTTTTAATTGAAAGGGTTCAGCACATTCTTCACTGGAGAAGTGGTGGAGAGCCCACAGCAGATAAAGCTTCCAAATGAATCTGGGTGTCTTTGTGGAGCAAAGCAATGGATGTTTCTCCTGCTGCTATCAATAATGGGAATCTGTGCTCCACAGCTTGGCTGCTGAGTGATGTTTAATTAAAGCAGAGTTAACAAATTAAACAGCAGCTTCTCCATAGTCCTGTGTGGGTGTGACACAAAAATAACTTTACCTTTAGGAACAAGGAGTGTAGTATTCCCCTGTTTTTTGGTATCTGCATCAAATTGTGTCAAAGCACAAAGTGCCCAAAGGTTTGTGAGAATCAAAAGTGTTTTCCCCTTAAACACAATTTTCAAGAGAACACCGGCACTAAACCAGAGACCAATATTTAATGTGGAATTATGTGTTCCACAACATCCTCATTCCACCCCTTTCACCCTCACAGCTTTCAGTTATTACCCACAAGTGTGTTTTTCCCCCTGCTCCAACACACTGGATTTGTGTGTTTAGCCCATTTCCCACTGCAGATGTTCCCAGCAAGTCCTAAGAGGAACAAGCAAGTGGTTAACACATTTCTAAATGTTTATAAAACTGTAAGAACTGATTAATATTTAATGGTGCCAAGAGGTTTTGTCTACTGACATCTGCAATCAAACAGTTTCAAAGGAGAGCACCATTCCCGGGCAGAGAGGCATAAATAGGATGTTATTTGCCTGTTCTGCACCAATTACTCCTCCAGACTGCACAGAACCAGTGATGGGAATAATTATTTTCAGACAGAGAAGTTCATTAAACAATAGGAAAAAAATCCATGCAGTGAAAAATAATAATTAAAGGAATTTACAGTGAAGATTTCTGCATCTTTTTTAAGGTGGGATATTTAGACCACCGTGGCTTCAAGAGCTGGAGGGCTCTAAACCAGGATCTTTTTCCTGTGCTGGCTTGTGGAGATGCCAGAGTTATTTTTCAGCATCCCAGAACAAAATTCCAGGTGGGAACAAGCTGAGAAGCGTTACAAAACACAAACAGGATGCATTTGCCAGGGAGCTGAGTCAGGCACCAGAATTTTCTCCAGTCATCAGGGTTTGTGCTCTCCCCATGCACATTTGGGGTTTGTTGCTGCTTTTCCAGGATTAAAGCATCCCTAACTAATCTGGGTGGCAGGAAACGATGGGCTGTTAATTGCTGAGGTATTAAAGGTGAATTTCTGGGCTGTGGGTGCTCTGTACAGGTGTTCCCCTGTGAGGGAGAGGGGGTGGCAGGGGGTGTGTGTGCACCTCAGGGAAAGCACCCAGCACCTCCCTGGGGCGAGATCTCGGCCTGACCCAGCCCCAAAGAGCAGCAAAGACCCCCAGGACACTCCTGGCTTCCCTTGCAGCTGCAACTGGGGTGAAAGTTTCTCCTGAGCCTCCCTGTGCCAGCTTTTACTGCATTGCGTCAAAGGCAGCCCTGGGCTCTCCAAGGTAAGGAGTGCTGGCAGCAGGATCCATCCCCCAGCCCTGCAGCTGCTGGGGCACAGGAGCCCGGCCCAGGCTCCCACCAGGCTGGGCAGAGGGCAGGAGTGGGAACCCAGCCTGGAGCCCCTGCAGAGCCAGCCCTGCTGCAGCTCCTGCTTGGCTGACTCAGCCTGCGGAGCTGCAAGGCATTAAAAATAACCCAGGGAGCAGGGACCAGCCTGGGAACGGCTGCAGGAGAGAGGAGAGGGCTGCTGCAGCGCTGGGGGCTGCACTGGAGCTGCTCTGGATGCACAGGGAGGGCAGAGCTGCTGCAGATCTGTGTGTGCTGCACTGGAGCTGCTCTGGCTGCACAGGGAGGGCAGAGCTGCTGCAGCGCTGGGGGCTGCACTGGAGCTGCTCTGGCTGCACAGGGAGGGCAGAGCTGCTGCAGCGCTGTGTGTGCTGCACTGGAGCTGCCCTGGCTGCACAGGGAGGGCAGAGCTGCTGGGATTCTGGAGATGCTGCTCTGAAACAGCCCTGGGTGCACAGGGAGCTTCACTTCCCAAAAGCAAGAGGGATGCAAAGGGCTGAGGGAAGGAGGAGTTAGTCAGCAAAAAAACATCGTGAAAGGGGATGAAAATTTGGGGTTGGAAGAGTTAAAGGAGCTCAGAGTGCTTGGAGAAAGCAGGGTTTGATAAATCATGGAATGGTTTGGTTGGAAGGGACCTTAAAGCCCATCCAGTCCCACCTGCCATGGGCAGGGACACCTTCCCCTGTCCCAGCCTGGCCCTGGGCACTGCCAGGGATCCAGGGGCAGCCACAGCTGCTCTGGGAATTCCATCCCATCCCCTCAAGACCCTCTGAATAAGGAATTCCCTCCCCATATCCCACCTAAACCTCCTCCCTGCCAGCTGGAAGCCATTTGAAGCCATTCTCCCTTGTCCTGTCCCTCCACCCCTGCTCAGTGCTCTCTCCAGCTCTGCTCTGCCTTTGATGCTCCTGCTGGGCTCTGGAACAGCATTTCCCTCCCCAGGAGCAGCCGGCTGAGTGCACGGGGGCAGTTCCCAGAAGCAGCTCCCATTTCCGAGAAGCAGCTCGCATTCCTTATCTGTGAGCAGCAGCCCCAACAGTCTGCTGGGGGAGCTGGGGCTGTCACACCCCAGAGCAGCCCCCGCCATCCCTCACAGCCCCGAGAGATCTGGGAGAGCCCTGCAGCTTCCCCCAGTGCTCCTCACCCTGTCCCGCAGAGGGAAAATAAAATCTGCTTTGTAGCAATGGCTCTGCATAAACACGGGGGGAAATATATCAGGTAAAAAAGGAGGGAAATGTAAATAAGAAATATTTAAACACAGGGAGAAAAATCTCCATTAAAAGCAGGAGGGAAATGTAAAAAAGAAAAATCTCTGTTAAAAGAGGAGGGAAGTGTAAAAAGGAAAAAGAGCCTGAAGAGCACTTCAAGCTTCCCCAGTGCTCCTCAACCCTGTCCCGCAGAGGGAAAATAAAATCTGCTTTGTAACAATGGCTCTGCATAGACACAGGGAGAAAAATCTCTGTTAAAAGAGGAGGGAAATGTAAAAAAGAAAAATCTCCATTAAAAGAGGAGAGAAATGTAAAAAAGAAATATTGAGTGCTCTGTGAGAGCCCTGCAGGTTCCCCCAGTGCTCCTCACCCTGTCCCGCAGAGGGAAAATAAAATCTGCTTTGTAACAATGGCTCTGCATAGACACAGGGGAAAAATATCAGGTCAAAGAGAAGGGAAATGTAAATAGAAGTGTTTGAACACAGGGAGAAAAATCTCCATTAAAAGCAGGAGGGAACTGTAAAAAAGAAAAATCTCTGTTAAAAGAGGAGGGAAGTGTAAAAAGGAAAAAGAGCCTGAAGAGCACTTCAAGCTTCCCCAGTGCTCCTCAACCCTGTCCCGCAGAGGGAAAATAAAATCTGCTTTGTAACAATGGCTCTGCATAAACACGGGGAGAAAAATCTCTGTTAAAAGAGGAGGGAAATGTAAAAAAGAAAAATCTCTGTTAAAAGAGGAGGGAAATGTAAAAAGAAATGTTTAAACACAGGGAGAAAAAATCTCTATTGAAAGAGGAGGGAAATGTAACAAAGAAATTTTGAGTGCTCTGTGAAGAGCACTTCAAGCTCCCCCAGTGCTCCTCACCCCTGTCCCGCAGAGGGAAAATAAAATGTGCTTTGTAACAATGGCTCTGCATAGACACAGGGAGAAAAATCTCTGTTAAAAGAGGAGGGAAATGTAAAAGGAAATATTTAAACACAGGGAGAAAAATCTCCATTGAAAAAGGAGGGAAATGTAAAAAGAAATACTTAAACACAGGGAGAAAAATCTCCATTAAAAGCAGGAGGGAAATGTGAAAATAAATATTTGAGAGGTGTTGCTGAAGAAAGTGAAAATTATTTTACTTCTGGTTCTCAAAAGCATCAAACTCCTAGGAAAGTAGGGGGAAAAAAGATTGGAAATGATACTGGAACTGTGAGTTACTGGGATTACTGCTTTTCTGAATGGTTTGACCAAACTTATTTTTCTTTCTCTTTTCTTGGGAATGTGGAAGAACATAATAATCTGAAGTGCTTGCTTCATCCATGGTAATCTTTTTTATCACCCTTTATACATGGAGATGCTTTTGGTACCCCCTAAAGACTTGTATAAAAAAAGAGATTCCTTTCTCTGCGGACAAAGCCATTGAGGAGAACCAGTGCAAACCAGCTGATACCACACCACCAGTGCATAAAATCAAATTACCCCAAAATCCTGTGCAAAAACTCATCCAGAAAACCTTTCTGTAAAGTTTAGTGCTGCCATTAATGCTTATTTTAACTCAAATTTCCATGGGTTTGGTTTCTTTAAACTGGTTTCATTGGCAGCATTGGCCCAGTGCTTGTCCTTACAAGGTTTAATTTCCTCTATCAGCTTCAGGCAATTGAACACTGACAGGCTCAGAGCACAGGACATGGCTTGTGGAACTGCCAGGCTTGTGCTGCTTTGGGATGCTCCTTTTTGTGCCTTTTTTAGCTCAGCCAAAACTTCAAAAGGCCCTGGGAAGTTCTCAGAAGAAAATGAGGCAGGGCTGAGTTCAGACAGCGCCTGGGGGAGAGAGGAGCTCCTTCCCCTGCACCATCCGCCCTTCTCACTGCTCATCATATTCTGATTTTAATGTGTTTTTTTCTTTGCTCCAAGCCTCACCTACACTCTAAATTGTTCTTCCCTCTCCTCACTGACCCTGCAGAAGCTGAACAACCTCCTGCCACAATTTAACAGCCACATTTGCCTTTCCCCTCTGTGTTGGTTTGATAAAATTCCCATTTTTCAGAAGGGAGCTCGTGCTTGTTGCACCCTCAGCCAGTGAGACCCATCCCAGGCACCACCACACCCCAGGGTATTGCTATAAAATGTGTGAAATTTTACACCCAAGAGGTTTTCCCCATTTCTCATTCACAAGAAGAGTGGGATAAAGCCCTTTATCAACCTTTTCAGGGCATCAGTGACACAGGACATGCACGAGGAATCCGTGTAAGCATTTCTGAACTTTATTGACAGCTTTATTGCACGTACTTAATGAAGCCTCCATCACTTCCCCCACCCACCGTTTCCAGAATTAGTTTAAATGCAAGTTAAAGGTAACCTTTCATTCCCAGCACTTCTTTCCCCCCCATTTGAAATGTTAAGGTTCTGGGTCACCCAGGAAGGACAGAAGCCCTGAACTCATACGTGGAACCATGCGGCACTCGGGGAGCAAGCCTTGGGTGCTCTGCAAGCAAACTCAGACTCTGCACAGGGAGAAACATCATAATCATGGACTGGAACTCAGTGGGCGCTGAATTAAATAGGTGAGACTGCAGCTGGAGCTCAGTCAGTCGTGGTTCTGATGGAAAGCTGCCCTCAGGTCAAGCCTTCTTCTTGCCTTCGCTCTCCTCCTTTCCTGCTGCTTCCTTCTCTTCCTTCTCCTCCTTCTCCTCCTCACCACCTTCCTCAGCAGCTTCCTGGGACTCCTCCCCTTCTTCTGCTGCTGTTTCTTCCCCCTCTCCTTCCTCTTCCTCACCCTCTTTGGCTTCTTCTGATTCCTCCTTGGCACCTTTGAAGGACACAAAGATATTTCACATCCAGGAACAATTCCTGAGGCCAGTTCAGTGGGAATCCCCTTCAAGCCCACACATTTTGGCAGCTACAGCAGAGCTGCACAAGCAGCTTCTCCTGGATTTCAGGGGGAGTGAAACATTTAATAAAAACGAATCATGGCCTGGAAAAATATCAGTTCTGGACTCAGTGTTTAGAGCCTTATCCAAAGACCTGAATTATCTTTCACTGCTCTCCAATTGGCTCTTTAATTAGCTGTAATTTCACTATAATTAAACTTTACAGTAACGAACCCCTCACAGTTCAATGGCCACCAGTGCCTGGCAGAGCAGTGATGGTGCCATGGCCTGAACCCAGTAATTCCAGCCCCACACATCAGCTGATGTTCCCATTATTTCAGGCTGCCCTTTGGGAATTCACATTTAGCTCAGGATGTCCTTGGGCCTTCTTTCTGAGGATGTCTGTAACACCTGAGCATTATCACTGGGGGTTTGGAAACCTATAATCTGCCTGATTTGAACACCTGACCTTATCTCCCATTCAATATTTAGAAATTCCATGTGCTTAACCCCACCATCCTTTGGCTGATAGGAACAGAAAGGGAAAGAGCTTTAATCATTAGATTTAATCATTGGGATTTCTGGGGTTTATCCCTTAGGAGCAGAGTGCAGCATGAATAAAAGGGATTTAAAAGCAACTCCAAGTACCTTCCTCCTCTTCTTCAGCCTCTTCCCCTGCTTCCTCCTCTCCTTCCTCCTTCTCCTCCTCCTCACCCTCTTCTGCAGGAGCTGCCTTGGCCTCTCCTGCTTTAGCAGCCTCGATGGTTTCCTCGATCTCAATCTGCTCCTCCTGCACGTGGCTGGAGTAGTAGGTGGGGAAGGAGCGGGCGCTCATCAGGTAGGAGCTGGCCTGGAGGCCGCTGTAGGCAGACCTGCCGAAGCTGGGGGCGCTCTGGCTGTACCCACTGGTGATGCTGCCCACGCTGGTGAAGCTCAGCCGGGTCTCCTCCCCCTCCAGCAGCTTCCTGGCAGGGAGAAATAAAAGCAGGGGGAAATGGAGCTGGTTGTGCTGCAGCAGGAGCCCTGCAGGCTGCACGTGTGGTTGTTAATGCACACTGTGCCAGTGCCACCCTGTTCGCTTGGAATCATTTCTTCAGAAATGATTTTTCATGAATTAACACCTTTCTTTAAAATACCTTTCCTTAAAACCTCTCTAGAACCAGGTCCCCCTGGCAAGTGAAAGCAGAGGTGCATTTTGGCACCCTGCAGCTGCAACAATTTGCTGCTGAGCTGTCAGACAAGGCTTGGAGCTGCTCTCTCAGTATTCCCCCTTGTGGCTTCCACTGAAATTCTGCTCAGTATCAGAGATAAAATATCACAGTTACTTAGCAGCAATTCTGCTGGAAAATATTTAATTTGTAGATTTACAAGTTAGAAAAAAATCCCTATTCTTGAGGGCATTTGAGGGATTTCCCATTTTGAGAATGAGCCATTGGTATTGAGGAATTCCACTGATATAAAATCTCTTCCCCAAGTACGGAACAGGTACTTTTATCTGTCAGGATGGAGAACTGAGATCATTTATTGCCAAACTAAAAATTCTGTGTGCACATAGAGAGGAACTGACTAAACTCTGCCACAGATCTCTGAAAATTTCTGCTGGGGGAATGATAAATACCCTGAATTCTCCTGAAGAGAATGGGAACTGCTCTGAGCTCTGGCTCATTAGAACATCCCCCACCATACCTATAAGCTGCAATTTCGATGTCCAGGGCCATTTTCACATTGAGCAGGTCCTGATATTCCTTCAAGTACCGAGCCATCTCACTCTTTGTGGTTCTCAGCTCATTCTCCAATTTGTTGATTGTATCCTGTTGGATGGAACAATATTGACAGCATAAAATTCTGTTCTCAAGTCTAGCAATAATCACAAGGAATTTCTCCAATCCTTTTAATTTAATCTTGCTCTAGCAGACAGAAACTGCACAGCTCCCACTCCACCCTCAGCCAAAAAGCATCATTCCTGGCAGGTTTTCTGCACCACATTATTCCAGTCCTATTTAACACAAAGAGCCAAATTTTCTGGTACCCAAGTGCTAAAGCATCTGTGAAATCTGTGTATTGTTTCATTTTGATTTTGGCCTCTATGAGCTTTTTCTCATTTTAACTTAGGGATATCCATTGATGATCCTTGTGGGTCCTTTCCAACTCAGGATATTCCATGATTTTTTGGTATAGTTCAGGCTGAATCAGTACACGGACACATAGATATTGGGCTTTATCAGGGGCATTTTCAGATACGCAATGTCCCCATCTCTGGTATGATTTTGGTAATTCAGATCCTGATTTGGGTCTGGATTTCCACTCCACATCGTGCTCTAGAGCTCGTGGCATTCTGCAGTGTGATTGCAGGATGCCTTATCTGCAGCACGGGCACAGCACGAACCAGGAGTGATGCCCCCGACAACCCCCCAAACCTGATCCCCTCATTTGGGAGACTGCAGACCCCAACTGCCCTCATCTATAGAAGCCAGCAATCCCTGACCCCTCTCACCTGCAGATCCCTTCAAACCCCAACATCCATCCCTTCACCTGCAGAGCCCAGAAAACCCTGAAAACCCTCACCTGCAGAACCCTGTAAAACCTGACTCCTGTTGCCTGCAGAGCCCTTCAAACCCCACCATCCCCGCATTTTCAGAGCCCTTCAAACCCCATCATTCCTCACCTGCAGAGCCCTTCAAACCCCACCATCCCTGCATCTTCTGGACCCTTCAAGCCCCAACTTCTCCTGAACTGCAGAACCTTTCAAACCTCCTCATCCCCATATCTTCAGAACCTTCCAAACCCCAATATCCCCGCGTCTTCAGAACCCTTCAAACCCCAATTTCTCCCGACCTGCAGAACCCTGCCCACCCCATTATCCCCGCATTTTCAGGACCCTTCAAGCCCAAATTTCCCCGACCTGCAGAACCCTGCACACCCCATCATCCCCTCCCCTGAAGGACCTCGACCCTCCCAGCCCGCACCCCTCACCTGCAGGGCGGAGATATCCGCGCTCTGCTTCTCTTCCAGCTCCTGCAGCTGCTTCTCCAGCGCCTCGTTCATGCCGCGGGTGGCCTCGATCTCCAGCGTCTTGGCTTTGAGCAGGCGGCGGCTCTCGGACACCTCGTCCTTGGCGGCTCGCACGGCGTCCGTGTTCTTGGCGGCGCTCTCGCTGAGCACGGTGAAGCGGCTGCGGAACCACTCCTCGGCGTTCTGCATGTTGCGCGCCGCCAGCTTCTCGTACTGCGCGCGGATGTCGCGCAGCGCGGCCGACAGGTCGGGCTTGGCCGACACGTCCATCTCCACGGACAGGTGCGCGTACTGGATCTGCGCCTGCAGCTCGGCCAGCTCCTCCTCGTGCACCTTCTTGAGGAAGGCCAGCTCGTCCAGCAGGCTGTCCACGCGCTTCTCCAGCTCCGCCCGCGCCAGCGCCGCCTCGTCCGCGCCCTTGCGCACCTCGAGCAGCCGCGCCTCCGCGTCCTCGCGGCTCAGCACCTCCTCCTCGTAGCGCGCCTGCAGCCCGCGCAGCGTCTCCTCCAGGCTCTCCCGCTCGCCCTGCAGCGCCTGCTTCTCGCTCGTCGCCTCCTCGGCGGCCAGGCGCAGCTCGCGGATCTCCTGCTCGTAGAGCGCTCGGAAGCGGGAGGGCTCGGCGTGCTTCTGCCGCAGCACCAGCAGCTCGGCCTCCAGCACCTTGTTCTGCTGCTCCAGCTCGTGGACGCGCTCGATGAAGCAGGCGAAGCGGTCGTTGAGGTCCTGCAGCTGCGCTCGCTCCTGGCTGCGGATGGACTTGAGGTCGTTGCTGATGGCGGCCACCTGGCTCAGGTCCAGGCTGTCCACGGAGTGCAGCAGCGAGCTGGAGGCGCTGGAGGTGGCGTAGCTGCGGCGCACGGACACGGAGGACACGGGCGCGGACAGGCTGGAGTACGCGGAGCGCGCCGAGCCGAAGCCGCCGCCGCTGCGCACCGACACATGGATGCGCGGGCTGTCCGCGTAGCGCCGCTTGTAGGACGGGAAGAACGGGTCGTAGCCGTACGAGCTCATGGCTGCGGCGGCTCCGGCGACGGCTCTGCGGCGGGCGCCGCCCGCAGCCCGGTATTTATGCGCGGGGAGGGCGGGCGGAGCGGGGACGGGGCGGGGCGCGGCGACATCGCCGGGGGAGGCGACGCCCGGAGTGGTCCAGGCTCCGCCGCGGGAGGGGGTGCCCGGAGCGATCCAGCCATTCATGCCCTCCCTCGCTGCTGCGATGCCTGAGCGGCACGGGCCGGACCTCGCCCCGGTGACGCCTGGACAGCTCCGGGCGTGACCGCAGTGAAGGGATGCCCAGACAGTCCGGGTATCACGGCAGGGATGGCTGGACAGCTCCGGGCATCAGCGCAGCGAAGCCTGGACAGCTCCGGCCGCCACTGCAGGGATGTCTGCACAACTCCGGGCATGACCGCAGGGAAGGGGTGTCTGGACAGCTCCGGGCATCTCCGGGCTTCACTGCCCTTCACGGCAAGGAAGGGATGCCTGTGCCCGGCCCGCTCTGGAACAGCCCCGGCTCGGCCCCTCCTCACCGGCTCAGCCCTGTCTCAGCCCTCCTCGGGCCGCCCCGGGCCATCTCCCGGCCCCCCTTCGTGCCCACCTCGGCCCTTTCACATCCAGCTCCCCTCAGGTCTATCTGCACCCCCAGGCTGTGTTTAACACCCCTGCTCTGCCTCTTCACAGCTGCCCTGGCAGAAGCTTCGGGAATGAGCTGCAAGCCCCAGGCTGTGGCTGAGGCTGTAGGACACCCAACCCTGGCTGCACCTCAGAACCCTCAGATGTGTAAATAGAATATTTTTTTTCCTTCAGCTTGCAGTTAGCACAAGGCATGAGTGCTCTTTGAGCCCCTGCATCCTCCCCATGTCCTTTGTTACAAGTGGTCCCTAATAACCAGGTAATTACAGCACCATGGAATCATGGAATCGTTTGGGTTGGGAGGCACCTTAAAGCCCATCCACCTCCTACTGTCCCAGGTTGCTCCAAGCCCCATCCAACCCGGCCTTCAGGGCAAGCCTGGCACTGTTATTTGTCCTTTCATTACATGGAAGCAGCAGCAGCAGACACAGGTGGCTCTCAGGCCTGGCAGAACACGTTGATTCCTGGTTCCTTGAGATTCCCTGGAGCCCAGTCTGTCTGAGACATGGATCACAGGGACAGGATATTTATCCTTGTCTAATCTGACTAATACAGAGATTAAATTTGACAGCTGCATTGCAGCTACCTCTGGGCCAGGCTATTACCACTGGTTGATTAAAACAAAACAGCATTTATGTAGTAGAGATTTATCAGAGGTAAATTAGAGATGTATTGAGCACAGCCTGCATGGGGGGCTCAAAAAGACAATGAGAATTCATCTCTTGGAGTCAGAAGGGCAAATATATCACAAAAAAGCTTTCTCAAGGAAGGAATAAAAGTCAGTTAAGATTGGGGGACATCTTAATAGATACCACACAAATGCTGAGGTGCTTCCCAAAGAAAGGGGAAGGACTTATTAATGTGTATGAATTAATGTGCCTGTCAGCAATTGCAGTGCTAATTCGGTTTTTCTGGCACAAATAAATGTTTATTTAATAGCAGCCTTTTATGAAAGGTAGAGCAGGGTGGATTTAATGTATTTCCTGCTATTTTCCAGACCTCACACAGAACATCACCTGTTGTGTGACAGCTTCTCCATAAGTTTCAGGGAATTTAAACACGAGAACCATTGAGCTGTGAAGGGCAACGGCCTCTCAGGTACAAAGCTGCAGTCCCTGCTCATTCTGGGTGGAATGAACTGCACCAAGAGCTCATCAAGGCTGAAGTGTCACTTATATCCCAGCAGAGCTGCTGGGAGACTTTATTCTGCAAATCTGCAGAGTCCTCCTGAAGATCAGTGCAGCTGCTCTCAGCAGCCAGCACTGCAAGCTCGGCTTTGCCTGGATTTTTATTCACCATTTGTCTTTAAATTGAGTCCTGGCTGCATTCATGCATGTCAGAGCAGCCATTCATTATTCAGAACATGCAAAGATAGAGTCTTCTGTGCTAATCTGTTTTATCTTGAGCAGAGATTGGGCTTGAAAGGGTGAGAAATGAGGAACAGAGACACTGTAGAGAGGAGGATTCCCAGCATGTTGGTCAGGGATTCAGGGATTCAGGATATTTTCTGGGATATTTTCTCAGCTCCTGCAAACTGAAATACCTTGTTTCATGCCAATAGATTTATGCTAATCTGCCCTACAGCAACCTGAGCACAAGATTTAATTATTAATGCTATCATTTCTTATGCCATGTATTAATAAAGGAATGTACCTCAGCTTGTAAAAACCACTGCGCCTCAGATGCCAGCAAAACAAGCCTTGTAACTGTGGGCTGTTAATATTCCTTCTCACATTTTTTTGAGTGGAAAATCCTTTGCTGTGTGCCAGGAGCACGGGGAGGAGGATGGGTGTCTGCAGCCAGCCCTGCAGTGTGGAACCTCCATGGGACTCAGGGTGAGGATGGAGCTTTGCTACTCCAAGGAAAAGAAAGGCATTCCTGAAGGCATCCTGCTCCCCAAACTCCTATTTCCAGGCACAGGGGAATGCTGCCAGATTCCACCATTCCCTTTGTGTCCCTTTTGCTACTTTCTGCCTTAATGCAGAGGATAATCAAGCCCCTGGATGTGTGTCAGAAAAATCAATATTGTGAGCAGAGGGAGGGGATCAAGCAGGGCGGGTTGCAGCCAGGATGGAGTGGCCTGTGCCTCTTGTCTCACCTGCAGCAGCTCAGCACTGTCCCCCTTTGCCCTGGTGGAGCTGAAGCCGCTCCCTTACTGACTGTGAGTGTCCCCAGGCCATCAACATTTCAGGCAGAGAATCCCAAACCCAGGTTCACCTCTTGAAAACATTCCCTGGGTGACCCAAATAATGCAAATTATTCTGAGGGATGGTGCAGAAATGGAAAGGCAGCTGTGCCCCATCCCTGGAAGTGTCCAAGGTCAGGTTGGAGCAGCCTGGGACAGTGGGAGGATGTCAGAACCCAGGAGATTCCTCTGGATGCCCTGGAGGGCTCAGGACCCTGGCAGGGGCTCAGAGACCTTGGCATGGAGTCACAAACACCTGAGCCTTTGATTTCAGCCCATGGAAACAGTTCCCAACTTTGGGTGAGGAGTTCCAAGCAGCAAAGGTTTGAGTAAAATGACAGTGAATTTGGCACTGGGTGAAAATGGAGAATTTTGGGGATTTAGAATGGGGGTTCAAGAGGTAAGATGGAGGAATCTGGGCATGTCCTGTCCTTCTTCTTCCTCTTCTTGTCCTCCATCCTCTGCTGTGATGGTGGCACTTTTGGATTGGTTTAGAGCAGAGACAGACTGTCTAACATGGGTGACAGGTATTGGAAGATTATTGTAAATAAAGTACAGGTAGTTCTTAGTATAAAAAGCCAACAGCACCCCAAGGGCAGGGACTGTGCCACAACCCGACCTGCTGGACAGATCTCAGCAGGTCAGAGACAGAATGGAATAGATAAGAGAAAATAAACAACCTTGAAAAGCAGAACCCAAGAATCTCGACTTCTTCTTTGGTCGCAGAGTTGGGAAAAAGAGACTTTCTAATACCTCAGGAGCCATTTCAACCACAGAAACCTGAGAGGAGGTGTCCCTGCCCATGGCAGGGCGTGGCACTGGATTAATTTTGAAGTTCCTCCCAACCCAACCAATTCCATGATTCCAAATCCCACTGCTCCCCAAGGAAAAGCAGCAACTCCCCAGTAAAGCATCCCTGTTCATTCCTTTCCCTCTGCTGCATCCATAAATTACACATCCCCACCTGCAGCTGCCATTTCCTCAAGGAAAACTCAGACCTGAGCCCTGGGCTGGGCCTCATTGAGCACCAGGAATTACCTGAATGCCCCCACTGAACTTAGGAGGGGTTTGCCTTTTTATCCTTTTTTAAACAAAGAATTTCCCATCAGAAACTGCTACAGGGGCATTTCAGGAAGAGTCTTCATTGTTCATGTTCATGTCTTCTGCTGCTGCTTTTATTGCAGAAGCACAGAAGGAGCTGAGCCTGCTTAGCTGGGATGTACACAGAGATCGAGCAGTCCTGAGTAAAAAAATAAAAAAGCAAAAACATTGGTTTTCCTTTTTTAAAAAAATAATTTCTACCTCATAAAAGCCCAGCTCTGAGGGAGTGGGGAATCAGGCACTCTCACAGCTAAATATGATCAATAGCTCTGATGTCAGGTCTTATGTATTTATCTAAAATTATATCAAAGTGTCTGATGAGTTGAATTAAAACAGGCAAAAGAAAACGCTCTGATCTATTTTGATGAATTGGAACAAAATCTCACATTTTAGGAGCTCCTCTTCCTATATTCCAAGCAATCCTTTTAATATGAGGCAACACTCACAGGGATTTCCAAACCAAAGCAGAATTTTGTCTGCAAGGACTGAACTACAGTCTCTGGGAGACTCAGAAGAAATGCAAATAAGTGTTTAATTTATCTCCTTTGAACTACTGTTTGCTTTGTTGGTGCCAGATATAGCAAGTGCCTGGGCAGCTTTCATTATTTTATTATTATTTACAGCAATTTCTGCACACAGTAGCAGCAATTTGCTCACTTTGAGTTTGTTCTGCCTCTTGATTACAGGAGCTGGAGGAAGCAGGCAGCCAATTCTTTCATCTGAGCTGTATCAGGGAACGCTTAATTATAAGATTCATTAATTAGCTTTGTTTACTTGTTGGATCAGGCCTCCGATCTAGGCCTCAACATCTGATGGCAGCTCCCAGGGCTGGTTCTTATCTCCCAGAATCAATTAAATTGATGTTTTGCTTTTGGTTCCAGCAAACTGAGAGGGTTTTTGGCCAAATCCTGGAGTGCTTTGGGTGGAAGGGACCTTAAAGAAGATCTTTTTCCACCCCCTGCCATGGGCCCTTCCTGCAGGCCAAGCCCGGCCTTGGGCACTTCCAGGGATGGGGCAGCTTCTCCAGACAAACAAAACTCCTGACAAAACCCTCCCAGCCCATTTGGAAGGAGATAATTTATTAATTTGTAGTCTCCTTGCTTTAATTGCATTTCTGCCCATGTGAGGAAACAGCCCCAGGGCAGCACCAGGGGCTGGGTTTAAGCTGCTCCTGACTTTAGGCCTCACTGCAGGCCCCACTTAGGCCACCTCATGATCTCAGCTGAGCTGAGCTTTGTTGTGCCCTAAAAAGCTGCTCTGGAAAGCCTGCAAAGATATAAGTGTTCTTTAACAAGAATTCAATTTTTGTGGTGTTGGTTGAGGGCTGGCTGCTGAAGGAACATGTGCTTTAAAAACTACAACTGATTCAACAGGAGAAATTTCATCTCCTTCATGTTTAGGGAGTTGGATCCTCATAGCAAGAGAAATATCCAGACTGGAGCAGTGAAATATTTCCCTATTTTCCCATTTTTGCTGTGCCAGCTTAAGTAAGTCCTGTTGGTGACAGGGTGAAGAGAGAAACTGCATTTACAACACAACTGAGAACACATGAAGGCTCATAATAACTCCATTTCCTTCCCAGAACTTTCCAGTATGAATGAAAATAAAGATAAAACACAGGTCCAGAAGAGCATTTATTTGTGGGCTGCATGGACAATTAAAAAGCAGAGAGATTTTAGGGTTGTGGTTTTATCTGCAGTGAGCTGAAGCAGAGAATTCCAGGATGTTCTTCCTTTCGTCACAGAAAGGGGATGAACAGCTCAGGAATTCTTTCCCTATAATTCAGTTATTTCAGTCTTTGGATATTTTTTCCTCTTGCTGCAGAGGCAGCAATAAAATCCACATAGGGTGTTCACAAAGGCACCCTGGAGTGAGTGAATCATATCCCCACAGGCACAAGTGAAAAGCATTTCTTGGGAAGATGTAAAAATCTCTTTATTTCCCAGTCTGGCACGAGCTGCTGCCCATAAAACACAGATCCCAGGGAGAAATAAAGCTGGGAGAGCTGTGCTGCAGTGAGGTGGCTCAAGGCAGCTGAATGTGCTCAGCTCTGCAGTCTGTGAATAAAAATCCTGAATTCTGCAGCCAAAGCAGCTCACCTCTCACCCCAGCCCTCCTGCAGGCTGCACACTCCTGTGCTGCCCTCAGGGATGGAGCCCAGGGTTTCTGTGGGATGGAAGAGGAGCCACCCCCATCACTCTGCGTTTATTTTAATGGCATCACTTAATTGGGAGGTTTGCAGAGGTCTGCAAATACTCATCTCCATTTCAGCTATTTCATCCCTGGCACTTCTCCTCCTGGAGAGAAAAGGGCTTTGCACCACTCTGAGGCAGAGATGAAATTATAAATTACCCAGCCTGGACAAGAGGTTACTGGGAGAATCAGGGTTTTTATTGGACTACTGATAAGGAGCTGCTGGTTTTAATTTTTTTGAGGGAAATATTTTTTGTATATTTTTCTCTGTGCAATTTTTTTTTGATAAATACTTCACTTCCATTTAAACTGCAGCTGGGTTTTCAATTTTTTCCCCCTTTAACATCTCTATCTCTTAGTCCTTTCTATAACCCTCAATAAAACCTTAAATGGTAAAATCTTGAGTATTAAACTTTCTGTTTCAGACATTGTATTTGGATGCTTTAATCATGTCCACATGAATAAATCCTTACCAATTCTTTTCCGTTGGTTTCATCATCAAAATAATATTTTTCTGGTTTTTTAAATATGCATTTACTATTCTTCCCACAATCTTTCCCTCTGTCTAATCCCATTTCCAAGGTGTTTCCTCTAGATTTAATTGATGCCAAAAGGACTTCAGAGCCTGTTTTTCTGGACAAGACTTTAAGGATATTCAGTATATTTTAGTATTCCAGCACTTGCATTGTGACAATTTCAGACCCTTTCAAAGCCTTCAGCTTGGTAGAAATTCCAGCATCAATTTGGCTTTTATAGAATATAAATGTATTATTGAAACTGGCACCAGTAATTAACTAACAGGGAAGTGGGACATTAATTGTGGGACATTTCCCAGGCTGGCCCATGGCAATGGGGTGAAATTCCCCCAGCAGTGCAAGGGCTGCTTGAGCTTTGAGGCCTCCACAGCAAAAAATCAGAGCTAAATCTTCAAGGCTGTGCTGATTCCTAAACAGGGCCATCAGAACTGCCTGGGAATGGTTTTAACTCTGCTTTTCCAGAGCAGCCTTTAACTCTGCTTTTCCAGGAGAACTTTTAACTCTGCTTTTCCAGAACCTTTAACTCTGCTTTTCCAGAACAACCCTTAACTCTGCTTTTCCAGAACCTTTAATTCTGCTTTTCCAGGAGAACAGCCTGGCCATTTGTCCTGAGGCAGGACAAGGCACCTGAGCTGGTGTTACAAAGAGCAGGCAGAGGATTGGGAAGGATGATATTTCTCCTTTATTTCCCATTTTCCTGCTTCTCCCCTGGGATCCATGAGAGGCTGTTTGTTCAGCTGTAAAAAGGACATTTCAAAGGCTGAAGGAAGGTCCTGTTTCACCTTCCACTCCACAATAAAGCAGCTGGGTAGCATTGCTGCTTTGCAGGAGAAGTTTTGGGGTGGATTCCCCCTGGTTTGTGCCTGGTGCAGCTGGAATGACCCTTTGGGAAAGCTGGGAGAGCTCCCTGACCAACAGCACTGCCCTGCAGTGTTCCAGTGGCCCTGGAACAAAGCTCTTTTTGTGGGATAAAGGCAACAAAGTGATAAAACAATGGGAGCAAGAAATAACCAGGAGAGAAGAGATGGCAGCAAATGATTTTCAAGTGAGCAATTCGCTGAACCATCAAACCAGGAGTGTTTGTGCCACTGTTTGAGATGCTACATGTGCATTATATATCCAGCCAAAGTCCTCCCTCCCACGTCCATGCTTTGGGCTGGAATTCCTGGAAATCTTCAGTTGGTAGAGGATAAAACACCTGAAGCTCTTTGTGTTGTTGAGAAGGAGAGGATTGCATCTCTCTGAGGCACTACAGAAGGGCTGGGGAGGGTCAGGAGCTGGCTCTGTGTTAGAGGAAAATCCTGTGTGGTTTGAGAAATGTTTCCTTGGTGCTCAGAGGCTCAGGAGGTCTCTCATACCCTGAAAAAAGCAGATGTGAGTTCACAGACACCCCAGAAATGGCTGTCAGGAGATTGAAGGAGGACTTTGGGCGAGTCAGTCACTCCTCACACACCTTCAGAGCAGCTCTGCAAAGCAGCAGTGTCAGAACCCAGGACATTGCTCTGGCTGCCCTGGAGGGCTCAGGACCCTGGCAGGGGCTCAGAGACCTTGGCACGGAGTCACAAACACCTGTGCCTTTGATTTCAGCCCATGGAAACAATTCCCAACTTTGGGTGAGGAGTTCCAAGCCACAAGGGTTTGAGTAGAATGACAGTGAATTTGGCACTGGGTGAAAATGGAGAATTTTGGGGGTTTAGAATGGGGGTTCAAGAGGCAAGATGGAGGAATCTGGGAGTGTCTTGTCCTTGTCCTTCTCCTTCTCCTTCTCCTTCTCCTTCTCCTTCTCCTTCTCCTTCTCCTTCTCCTTCTCCTTCTCCTTCTCCTTCTCCTTCTCCTTCTTCTTGTCCTCCATCCTCTGCTGTGATGGTGGCACTTTTGGATTGGTTTAGAGCAGAGACAGACTGTCTAACATGGGTGATAGGTATTGGAAAATTATTGTAAATAAAGCACAGGTAGTTCTTAGTATAAAAAGCCAACAGCACCCCAAGGGCAGGGACTGTGCCACAACCCGACCTGCTGAACAGATAAGAGCAAATAAACAACCTTGAAAAGCAGAACCGATGAATGTCAACTTCTGCTTCGGTCGTGGGGCTGGGGAAAAGAGACTTTCTAACACCTCAGGGCATCTCAACCACAGAAACCCAAGACAGCAGCTGTGGTGTCTCTGTTTTCTGGTGAACAAGCTTCTGTTTCCCTAATTCCACTGCAGGCTCTCTATCAGCATTTGTGCCCCACAGTCTCCACACGAGTGACGTGGTCCTGCAATGTGTGGCAGTCACAATGAGCCATGGAGATGGCATCCATGGCAGTTAGGATGGAGGTTTGTCCTGAGGAGAAATGGCCTTTAGAAGGTGTCAAGGAAGATTTTGTACAAGCTGCAGTTTTTAAGTACTGGGGAAAAGATTTCAAAATTGCTTCTTATGATTTCAAGCTAAATTTTTAGGTTTCAGGTAAAGAGGCTTTACTTTTTATGCCAGTATCACATCATTGAAAGCAATTTCTTGAATTCTTTTTGGGGGTTGTTTTGTTTGATTTTAATTTGGTTACAAGCATCTTGTTTTCCATCTCCCCTTCTCTTTTCAGAGTGCAGGTGAAGAGAGAAAAGAGGACTCCTCAGACACATCTCTGTGAGGCTCTGTTGCTCCTTCTGCTGGATTTATTGTTTGGGAGTGTGGCAGGGCTTCTTCCCAGGGATCTGAGCACACAGGTGGCACAACCTGGGCTGCTCCTGCCACTAAAATCACCTTTCATTTTGGGAACACCTGAATGTTTGTTTGGAGACCACAAAGCTGGCTGGAGGCTCTGACTCTGCAGATTTGGCTGCAGAAGGAGGAGGTGTTTTGGCAGCTCCTGCACAGCCAGGAGGGAGCAAAGGCCCAGCCAGAGGCAGGTGCAGGTGCCTTTTGGGGCTGTGTGTGTGGAGGAGCTGGGGGTGAACCAAGGGGAAGGGAGGAGTAACTCCTGACAGAAATGCAGCTGCTGAATAAAACAGGAGGCAGCCACTGAGCTCAGAGGAGGAGAAAAAAGCCCAACCAAAAACCTCCTGCAGATTTCATTTGGGCTGGGCAGGAGTGTCCAAATCCGGAGCTGCCATCCCTCTCTCCTGACCCAAGTCAGCCCTCGGGAGCTCCTCACCCCTGGAGCAGCTGCACGGAGCTGGGAGGTGCTGTGGGAGGGGAAGGAAAAGGACGCAGCAAGGGTTAATCCTGGGTTTGCAGGTCCCTGGGAAAAAACGTGGGGAATTTGGGGCTCCTCCAGCGCCTCCTTCTGGGAATTCTCTCCCGGCAGCTGCAGTTTGGGGCACAAGGGAGGGCAGGGAGAGCAGAAACTCCTTCTGCTGGACTTTCGGTGGAGGAAACCTCCCGCAGGAGGTGCAGGGTGTCAGGAGAGCATCAGCGACAGCCCCAGAGCAAACCTGGAGCATCTCTGCATCCTCGGGGAGGAATGGGATGGCAGAGAGGGATTTGGCCTTTTCCAGGGGCACCGGAGGGGAAGCTCCCTTGCAGGAGCCCTTGGCAGTGCCCTGTAAATGCAGCGGTGGGACCCGGGGAGTTGTGAACGCTCCGAGGAGGAGAGAAGGGGCTGTGTGAGCCCGGCTGTCAAGAGGGGCCCGGTGGGAGCATTTACTCCACCTGCCTGCTCCCTCCTCCCTCTGCAAAGCTGCTGCTGCTGCTTCTGCTGCAGGTCCAGCTCCTGGCAAAGGTTCAACGCTGCACCAGCCTGGGAGGAGAGAGGAGGAGAGTCCCGCAGAAAGGAGGAGCTCCAGGCCACCTTTGGCCAGCAGCAGAACTGCTGCAAGCCAGCCAAGGGCTGCAAAGAGCCCGTTTCCCTTTTCCGTCAGCAATTCCTGCTGTGCCCCAACTCCCAGAGGGTTAAACAGGCTTTTAGCACCTCCGGACATCACCCTGAGAGCGGCAGTTTGTGCTTTATACCGCATCAAACCCACCCCAACGAGACAAAATGCTGCAACAGAGGGTTGGGATGTCCATGGGAGCAGAACAGATTTGTCCAGGGAAGGTGGTTTGGTTTTTAATGAGGCCAGGTAAAATTGCATGAGGGGCGGAAAAAGTCCATTTACACCCCAAATCAGCTACAGTCGGGAGAAAGGTGTTAAATAAGGAGTAGAGAGGTAGGATGGGAACAGATGGAAACACCCAGGTTTGTAACAGCCTTGGGGCTCTTCTCCCTCACTCCTGCCACCTTTCCCAAGCCCTGGCACATGGCAGAGCCTGTGGGCACCAAGGCCAGGCTGCAGGAACTGGGCCCAGTCCAGATCAGGTTCCCCACTGTGGGATTGGGCTCCCCACCGGCCCTCAGCCCCTGACAAAACAAACCCAGGTGTTTGTCCCATGTGCACCTCCCTGTGCTGCAGGGTCTGGCACTTTGTCCCCCTTTCCCCCTTTTTCTGCTCCCATGACAATTAAATCAATTACAGTTCTGTGAGAGTTTGGAGGGGTGCAGGGCAAGAGGGATCAGCTGCTCTTGGTGAGTGGGAGGTGAAATGGCAGAGTGGGAGTGAGCAGCAATTCCTGCAGATCCCAGGGAGGGTGGTGGTCTGCCTGGATTGCAGAGGGAGCTGGGAACGTCCCAGCACTGCTGATGCTGTGCCTGCAGGAAGGGGGAACATCCCAGCTCTGTCCCTGCAGGAAAGTGGGACCATCCCATCTCTGCTGATGCTCCTCCTGGAGCCAGACCTTGGGAAGGGAGTTTAGGGGGGTAGGGGTAGCTTTTATGGGCTTTTTTTTCCATTATGGTCATATGGCAAATAATTGTAAAATGCTTAAAATGGCGAAATAGATGCAGAAAGAAACATTTCATCATTTGACAAAGCATTAACATCCAGTTTGTGGATTTTAAAATCCAGACCCCTCAATTTCAGGACCAGCCAAGGCCGGGGTGGCTTTGGAGGGCGCTGGTTTGGGCAGGGAGGGTTTGGGGCAGGGGGAGCAGCTGCAGGGAGGGGTCTGGCGTGGTTGGGGTCTGTCCTGCAGGGATTGCTGCTGGAGAGGGCTGCTGAGGAGGAGGAGGATGCTGAGGAGGAGGAAGATGCTGAGGAGGCTACTGAGGAGAAGGATATTGAGGAGAAGGATGCTGAGGAGGAGGATGCTGAGGAGGAGGATGATGATGAGGAGGAGGAGGAGGATGATGAGGAGGAGGAAGATGCTGAGGAGGAGGATGCTGAGGAGGAGGATGATGATGAGGAGGAGGATGATGATGAGGAGGATGCTGAGGAGGAGAAGGATGCTGGGGAGGAGGATGATGATGAGGAGGATGCTGAGGAGGAAGATGCTGAGTCACTCCCCAGCTCCTCCGCCTGAGCCTTTCCTGCGGTGGCAGGGATGGAGGCAGCTCACTCTTTTCCCACAACCTGACTTTTCTTTCTCTTTTCTCTCTCCCTCTCTCGCTTCCCTCCCCTCTCCCAGCCCCAGTCAAAAGGAATCTTTATTTTAAATTGCTTTAAAATAAAAATCCAGGGCTGCAGCTGCCATGAGGTGCTACTGAATCCTTTCCCATGTGCTCCTCCGGGAGCAGCAATAATCTCTGATGCACGCAGAGAATGCTGCAGCAATTTTCTTCTTTAAAGGAGCACTGAGTGAGTCAGCAACGATTCTCCATCACTGGCACTTCTTGGAAAAAGGGCTGGGCTGGGGAAAACTCGATTTCTTTTTTCCATTTCTTGCAGGAATTGACAGCAATAAAAGCTCTTTGCTGCTGCTTTGCACTGCCTGCTGTACAAGCTTCTCCTTTAACCTCTTTTTCCTCCGGGATTCCCACAGAAAGCTCAGTAAAACCCTCAGAAATTGTCAATTGTGCAGCTTTGGGGAAATGGGAAGGGGAAAGGTGCAGCAGGGCCAGGCTGGGTGGAGCAGCCGGGCCCGGGGGAAGGTTCCTGCCCATGGCAGGGGCTGGAACGAGGTGGGATCCAAGGTCCTTCAAACCCAAACCAGCCTGGGATGCTGTGCATCATCCATTGCCTCCAGCTCTGTTTTATAATCCTACTTTCATTTGTTCAGAATTTTTATATATAATATTAATAAGAAAAAAAACCACAACTATTCCTTTTGCTTTAGAATCTCTTTTGCCATCCCATATTTTATTTTAAAATACCCTAATTATGAGCATTATTGCTCAGTTGTCTTGTTTCCCTATGACAAAGTTTTTAATTAAGTGATAATGCATTTTTTTCCAGAGCATTTTTAGATTTATACAATGAACTGAAGTTTAGATATTGACTTTTTAATCCTCTTTCTGTAATGCTTAACCCCAGTTAAACTCTGTAGTGTTTAGAAAATTCTGTATGTAACCCTTTGAGCTTTTATGGGTTTTTTTCCGTTATGATCACACAGTAAATAATTGTAAAATGTTTTAAATGGTGACATAGATGCAAAAAGAAATATTTTTACCATTAAAATCCAGTTTGTCCTCAATTTCAGGACCAGCCAAGGCCACTTGTGGGTAGTCCCACAATGAATCTGCCTCGTTAACAATTCCTGGCCTGAAACCTCCCTACAGAGAGAACAATC
Organism: Zonotrichia leucophrys gambelii; assembly: GCF_028769735.1. Classification (NCBI taxonomy): domain Eukaryota; kingdom Metazoa; phylum Chordata; class Aves; order Passeriformes; family Passerellidae; genus Zonotrichia; species Zonotrichia leucophrys. The sequence continues at coordinate 5,154,986 of NC_088191.1, read as the reverse complement.
CATGGGAGCAGCACATGAAAAATCCCCATCCCTGCTCCTGGCATCTGTAACTCTCTATTTTGAGTTTTATTTCCCTTTGGTGGCCACAAATCCAAATGTCACCCTTCGTCCTTGGCTCTAAATCTCACCCAGCCCAACTCCTGACTCCTTTGGGAACACAACTTCCAGAATTTTCTACAAGGACTGTACTTGAACATTTGTTCCTGAGCCCTGAAATTCTGGATTTTCCTGAGGTGCTGCTGAGGTGGAGGAAAAACCTTTTCCTTTTTCCTTGGAATCTGCTCCAGTAGTCATTGCTCCCTCTTTCACATCCATGCTCAGCTGAGGATGTGGGGGTGGAGGGTGAACAGGGGAGTTCAGAGCCTCAGTGGGGGCTTGGAATTAGGAAATCCCTTTTCTCCAGCCCTGTAATTTGCATCGAGCTGTTTGTGCAGACAGAATTGTCTGTGTGACACCAGGTACAGCAGCGTTTCATCTGAGCAGCCTGAGGGGGACGGATCCAGCTCCCAAGGAGTGGGAAAGTGCAGGTCCTCCCTTCTCTCCTTCCTCCCACGCTGCTCTGCAAAGTCTCCAGCGCTGACAAACTCCTCGGGAACATTTGGAACTGATCCCCCAGAGCTTCCTCTGCGAGCAGCTCACCCCTACCACGCTTTGTGCAGCTCCAAAAGGAGCATTAACACCCAGGCTCCTGAAATGTGAGGGTTCAGCAAAGAAACAGAATTAAAGGGTGGAGGAAAATGAAGAGGAGAGGAACCATTGAGGTTTTCCCAGTGATTTCATTTCAGGGGGTGTTTCTATATATGATAATAACAATAATAGATGATAATACTCATATATAATATTCATATATAATAGTAACAGTAAATAGAATACAATAAAAATTATATAATATATACTAGATACAATACACAATATAATATACAATATACAATGCATAATATATAATGTATAATGTATAATATAGAATATATAATATATAGTATATAATAGAAAATAGATAATATATAATATATTATATATAATATATAATAGATAATATATTATATATTATATATAACATATAACATATAATATATGTTATACATTCTATATGGCATACTATACATTATTGATATATATAACATTAATATATAATAATAATATATTTCTATACATGAGAATAGCAATAATAACATCTTGTTCTGGAGTTTTTCATCTGCAGATCTCAAGCATCAAAACCATGAATCAGCTTCAAAGGACATTTGGATTGTCCTGGCTAAATATGGAATACAGATTATTTCAGTGGCCCTGGCAATGGTTCCCAAGGATGTTCCTGTTGCATTTGCTGTGTTTATTCTAGCCTTTTAGGAAAAGCTGGAATTTATATTTTATATTTATATAAATATATATTTTTATATTATTTTTATATTATATTCTTTATATTTTTATATTATATTCTTTATATTTTTATATTATATTCTTTATATTCTCTTGGGGTGTTTTGTGGTACAGGTTATCAATGGTGAGTTTATTAATGAGTTAATTGATTAATTACTGCACTGTGAAGGAGGGAGCATGGGCTGAAATACAGAGTCATGACTGGCTATCAGAATGTTAAAGAAAATGTGAAATTTATTAACATTTAAGGGCACCTCTGTAATGGACATGACACTGTCTGTCACTACCTGTGCCTTGCTCAGGGCTGTTTTATTTTAAAATAAAATCCCTGGCAGTTTTGAGGTGTCAGAGCAGGGTTGGTGTCACTGGGGTTTATTTCTGTGGACCAGCCCCTCCCTGGGCAGTGTCACAGCTTTGACACAGAGCAAATCTTCCCCTGCTGCAGAAAACCCAGGCAGGAACAGCTTCAGGAGCAGCCCCAGAGATGGCTGAAGGTGATTCCCTGAGCACTTCCACAGCAGGGTAAGGACCTGCATTCAGCCCCACTGCCACCCCAGAAACCCCCAGTTCTCCTGGAACATAAACAGTGACTCCAATAAAAATGAGAGAGGACAAAAATCTGCCCAGCTGCACCCACAGAGAGCCAGGTCTGTGATTGCCCTGGGGTTATTCCTGGTGTGGTGCAAGGCAGGGGGGCTCTCCTGTCCCTGCTGAGTCAGGAACAGCAGGGAGGCACACACAGGCTCTGGGCCTCTCCAGCAGGTTAATCTGATTTTATCAGAAACCCATTCCTTTGTACACCCTTCTGATACAGGGGCACCTGATTGGTCATTTAATCAACACCCCAACACCACTGGCTAATTAAGAAAACACCCTTTGGTAAACATCTAATGAGAAAACAACTGCTCAAAACACCAGCTGCAAGATTGGTTTAATTCTTTCTCTGAGCCTTCTCAAAGCTCCCCAGAACAATTCCTGGGAAAGTTTATCTGGCTCCTCTCTCTGACCAGGCTGTCACATCCACACTCCCATCCACTGCCCCAGATCTGCAGCACTCTGAGATGCACCTGCCTGGAACAGGAATAAAAGAATAAATTACTGCAGAACAGCTGGAGATTCTATTCCACGTGCAGCTGCTGCAACGTTTTTAATTCAATTTATTAAAGGATATAGACATCAGCTCTATTAAATTACCTGCCCGTGAGGAATGGGGGGATGGAGGGACCATTAGCAAATGCCATTTGCTGACCTCATTGGCCACGGGGGGAATGAATTATGAACAAAGGCACAGCCCCCATTTGTGGTTACCCAGAAGGAAGAGGCTCAAAGGGTCAGCAATCCATTATTGCTGGAGTCCAGGGATGGGCAGATGGGAGATGTGATGGATATTCCTGATTTCAGACCCAACCAGGGTGAGCAGAGGATCCTGCTGGGCTCACCCTGGTTTTCCTGGGGCTGATCTGCCCCCTTTGCACCAGCAGGAATGGTGGCAGGGCTGGAAGGAGCAGGATAAGGCTGGGCTGGATTTTGGGGGTGCTGTTAAGGAACAGTTTTGGGGCAGAGCCCCAGCCCTGCCTGTCACTCCCTGGGGAGGGAGGCACGTTTGGTGCTGTGCAGTGACAGCCCCACACCTGGACAAAACCCATCAGCTGTCCTGGCTCCAGTTCTCTTCCCTCACACTGCCCCTTCCTGCCCAGAGAGCAAAACACCAACTGAGGCTGCTCTAATTAATCCTTACCTCCCAAAAGCTGGGAGTCAAATCCAGAATTACTGAGGGGATTTTTTAGATAATTCAGATTAATTTTTTTTACCAGCACACCCATATTCCAGCTATTTGATGATACATTTTCCTCCAAATGCTTTTACTGGAGTGTTTCAAGCCTGCCCAGAGCCCTGACCTTGCTTTGCTTTTCAGAGCTGTTGTGTAGCTCCCATTATGTTTTCCTGGATTAGAACTAAAGCCCAGCGTGCCTCCAGAGGATAAATAATGTATAGAATCAAGCTGGAAGCTGGCTAGAAGATAATTGCCTGCAGTCCAGTCATTTGGAGCCCCATTTAAAGTTCCATTTAAGGAAGCCAATCCACCAGCAGGGCTTTGGGGATCAGATCACTGCTGCTGCTCCCTGCCCATTTTTGGTCCATTGATGGAGTGTGCAGCTGCAGGCCCCAATCAATCGATCAATCAATAGGAGCAGGCCCTGCAGCTGATCAATGCAGCTTTAAAAGCCTGCAGATCACATTACAAGGGCACCTGCTCCTGCAGGCTCAGCAGATGTGGCTGCAGGCTGGGATTTGGCACGGAAATTATCACAGCAAGGCGACCCCCAGGCAGGGAATGAGAGCTTTGAGGCCATGATTTCAGGAGGCTGATCAATTGCTTTATTAAGCTGTGCTATGTTATACTAAACTATCCTAATTCTATACTATAATACTACAGGATATGAAAAAAAACCCCTGAGCCCTTACAGACAGTCACAACCCAGCTTTGACATAATGGGTAAATTGTCTCAGTTTGGAAAGCCAGTTGTCTGCTAAGGAAGGCAGGATCCTCCCCTGAAATGCAAAATGTAAACCCCTCCCTCCAAATTGTTATAAATTTGAAATTAAAGGGGGCTTTCAGGCAAAAAATATGGTGTGGTATTTTCAGGGTCCCCAGGATGAAGGGAGGAATTGAGAATCTGACTCCATGTTCTTAGAAGGCTAATGTATTATTTTATGTACTTACATTATGTTAAAGAATACTATACTAAAACTGTATTACAGAATAGAGAAAGGACACAGACAGAAGGCTACGAAGAATGATAATGAGAAATTGTGACTGGCCCCTCAGAGTCTGACACAGCTGATGGTGATTGGTCATTAATTAAAAACAATTCACATGAAACTAATCAAACAATGACCAGTTGGTAAACAATCTCCAGCCACATTCCAAAACAGCAAAACAGGGAGAAGCAAATGAGATAATATTGGTTTTTCTCTGAGGCTTCTCATCTTCCCAGGAGAAGAAATCCTGGCAAAGGGATTTTTCAGAAAATGTGACAGTGACAATATGGGAGCAGGAATAAAAGTTCTTTTTTAGGGGAGAAAATAAAAGGATAAAATAAACAGTGCAGTGAACTAAACCAACCCTGCCAGAGTCAGAACCCAGCCTGACACCCTGTGGGTCAGGGTGTTGGCAGCAGTGCCATTGGAATTGTGGCTCAGCCCTCCTGCAGTGCCAGGGCTGGTTCTGCTGGAGCAGGATCCTGGACAAGGGTGGAGTCTCCTCTGGAGATCCAGGGGCAGAGGCAGCTGCTGCTCCTCTGGGGAACCCAGTGCAGAAGCCGTGCTGGTGTTCCAGAATCCCCAGATTATATCCAGGCAGGAATGCTTGGCTGGTGTTCCAGAATCCCCAGATTATATCCAGGCAGCAATGCTTGGCTCCTCCCTCTGGGCTCACATCTCCCAATGGGATGCTGTAGTTCTTATCAGCCATGCAGGGACATTCAATGGCCTCTTATCAGCAGATAAGGGAGGAGTGGGTGTGGAAGAGATAAGGAGAACTGCCCACTGGACAGAAGACAACTGCCACAGAGATGGTGAATAGAACACAATTTGCTTGGCAATCCAGGACATCAATCAATCCAAAACACCATCACCAGTGCCCAATTAACAATCACCTTTGGTAAACAATCTCCATAACTCATTCCACATGTGCCAAACAACAGATGCAGCAGGTGAAGATAAGAATTGTTTTTCTTCTTTCCTGAGCTTTCTCACAGACTTTTAGCTTCCCAGGAAAATCCTGGGAGAGAGAATTATATCTCTGTTCAAAGAATTATGTGAATACCACACAGAAGTGGGATTGAAAATGAGCCAGGCTCCCCTGCACCCACCCTGCTCCCTTTTCCTGGGGAGCCTCTCTTTAAAGCCCTTTTTGTGCCCTGGCTCTGGCATAACCAGAAATTTGTTGGGGTTTTGTCCTTCTGTTCTGTTCTTTGCACAAAGCAAGAGGAATTTCACCTTGGAAAAGCTGCTCCAGCCCTGCCTTCATTGACCACATCACTGCCCACAGTGACAATATCCACTGGGATATTAACTCCCATTTTTGTGCCTGACTCCCATCCTGGAGGCACCAAGCAGTGCTGAGGAAGTGAAGCTGTGGTGGAGCTGAGCAGGTCAGGAGATCTTTTACCAGGATTTATTTATTTCCTTCCATTTCATGTTCAAAAATGTGTGTTTTATTTTTGGCAATCAGCCTTTTGTCACTTATTCCCATTCTCATCTTGACATTTTGACACATCAATAACATTCTGGAGGCTCATCCCAGTGCAAGATGATATTAAAAAGCTGAGGATGAAATAGCCAGGTTTGTAGAAGTTCTGGGGGAGAACTCTACAAGCACTGATTCCCCCTGAGATATTGAGAATTTATGAGGCAAGTAAAGAATGGAGGATTTGCCCAAAGTGACACAAAGTGAGGAAGAGCAATGTGAACCTGGAAATTAGTCACAGTTATCCACTAATTACTGTCCCTCCTTAAACCCCACATAACAATAAAGGAAATTCCACTCAGGAAAGCCTCTCCAGTGCTGTGACCTCACCCAACAAGTTCTTCTCTCCACCTTTATCCACTGCATGCCCTAATAAATACCCACATTCTAAAGCACCTGAAGAAATTGGGACTCTTTTCTTGAATTATCTGGACTTTTAATTAGAGACCCGCTTTTAATTAGGGCCACAAAGGTGCCTGAGTCTGTTACAATTCCAGCCAGTTCAAGAGAATATTCTTTCTCCTGATTTCTCAAGCCAGCAGGAGTTTTCTGTGGGATGGGGACCCCCCTGTGCACCCCCATCTCCTCTGGGAGGGGCAGAAATGCAGAGAAATTTTGGGGGTTAATGCCAAGTGCTTTTAAATCCATGACAGCCGTGGCTGGGCCCCACAGACACTAAAATAACCTAAATATCTGTTTATTTACACCTTGTTTCAGCTCAGGGATCCTTTTTCCTCCAAACCCCAGAGCCCTCCCCCTGTTGCACAGCTGATGCTCCCTCCAGATCCCTCTTGGCCATTTCTAACAAATTTGCTCTTTTGGAATGCAGAACAGAGGCAGGAGCTGTGGTAGGGGGAGAATCCTGAGTCTGTAGCTGAGGAATCTTTATTTTACAACCAGGGGGTTCACAAACATGAAAAGAAAAGCTTTGGGGAAGAGGGGGTTGGAAATTCCTTCCCAGGCTGCTGATAATTCCTGTTCTCACCCAGAACAGCTTGGGGCCATCCCATTCCAGTGTACATTGAATTCCAGCCTGATTTTTTATTGATCCTGGGATTAAAGGAAGGGAATAGCAGACCCTGGACCACAGGAACACTGCAAAGCGAGAAAATGTTACAGGAAAAATCAGGAATTCTGGCATGGGTGGGGCTGGAAGGGACCTGAATCCCACCCAGTGCCACCCCACCATGGCAGGGACAGCTCCCACTGTCCCAGGTTATCCCAGCCTGGCCTTGGGCACTGCCAGCGATCCAGGGGCAGCCACAGCTCCCTGGGAATTCCATCCCAGCCCTTCCCACCCTCACAGGGAGGAATTTCTTGCAATATAAGAATCATCCTATACAATTTAAATTTTTGTTACCAAGCACCAAATCCTGCTAATTTTCCCTCTATTTTAGCCCCAGAATGTTGTGTAAGGAGAGATTCAGGATGGATTTTGCCTTTTATCTCTCCTGAAACCATGTTTGCCCAGCCTGGCCCAGCTGCACAGTGACAGCCTGAGCTGTCTGGGGATCAGCAGTGACAGCAGAACATGGCACAGATCACTGACCCCGTGTATGCTGTGTGGCACTGCCCCAAACCCCTCTGTTCTGCTGGCCTTGCCCTGATTTTCCTCCTCTTTCTGCTTTTTCCCCCCCACTATTCTTTAAATATTTTATTCCTCTCCAAAAGGCTCCCAGCAAAGATGATTTATTTAGTGCAGTGCAGATTCACTCTTTCCCTACCACACTGTGTTTTGTCCTTGTCCTGTGTGCTCCACATTCCTGTTCCAGCCACCTCAGGATCCTGCCCTCATCCAGCTCCCATTTTAAATCAAATTACATCATGCCACGACATTTCTTTGGGAATGTTTTTTGTTGGCTCCTTCGGGTACTGGAAGGCCACAATGAGCTCATCCCAAAGCTGCTCCTCTCCAGCTGAGCACTCCAAATTCTCCCAGCAGAACTGTTCCATCCCTCTGATCATCCTGGAGCTCTGGGCTCTCTTCAGCAGCCCCAGGTCCTTCCTGTCCTTCAATCTCCTTCCAGTTCCTGTGTGCAGAGCTTGGCCAGCCCTGCAGGTGCTTCTTCACCCTGGGTGGGACAGGATGGAAGGACCTGGCGATGCTTCCATGGCTCCTCTGGCCTGGCTGGGACATCCCAGCCCCCTGTGCTCCCCTGTCACCCCAGCCTGACTCAGCAGCCACTCCAGGCTCACCCAGGGAGCCAAAACCCCAAAGCCCCAAACCCCTGCCAGGTTCTGGTTCTGCTGTGGAGCTCCAGGAGCTGCTGTGGACCAGCAGAGGGTTCACAATTCCCCAGTTTGCTGCACCAGGCTCCTGAGCCTGCCTGGGGCTGGGGGCTCAGGGTCCCTCCTGCCCCATGCTGGGGGCTCAGGGTCACTCCTGCCTCAGGTTGGGGGGCTCAGGGTCACTCCTGCCCCATCCCAGGGGGCTCAGGGTCACTCCTGCTTTGTGCTGGGGGCTCAGGGTCCCTCCTGCCCCATCCCAGGGGCTCAGGGTCCCTCCTGCCCCAGGTTGGGGGGCTCAGGGTCACTCCTGCCCCATGCTGGGGGCTCAGGGTCACTCCTGCCTTGTCCCAGGGGGCTCAGCATCACTCCTGCCTCAGGTTGGGGGCCTCAAGGTAACTCCTGCTCCATGCTGGGGCTCAGGGTCCCTCCTGCCCCATCCCAGGGGCTCAGGGTCCCTCCTGCCTCAGGTTGGGGGGCTCAGCATCACTCCTGCCCCAGGTTGGGAGGCTCAGGGTCCCTCCTGCCCCATGCTGGGGGCTCAGGGTCCCTCCTGCCCCATCCCAGGGGGCTCAGGGTCCCTCCTGCCCCATCCCAGGGGGCTCAGGGTCACTCCTGCCCCAGGCTGGGGGCTCAGGGTCCCTCCTGCCTCATCCAGGGGCTCAGGGTCACTCCTGCCCCAGGTTGGGGGGCTCAGGGTCACTCCTGCCCCATCCCAGGGGGCTCAGGGTCACTCCTGCCCCATCCCAGGGGCTCAGGGTCACTCGGGCCCCAGGTTGGGGGGCTCAGGGTCCCTCCTGCCCCAGGCTGGGGGGCTCAGGGTCCCTCCTGCCCCATCCCAGGGGCTCAGGGTCATTCCTGCCCCATCCCAGGGGGCTCAGGGTCACTCCTGCTTTGTGCTGGGGGCTCAGGGTCCCTCCTGCCTCAGGCTGGGGGGCTCAGGGTCCCTCCTGCCCCATCCCAGGGGCTCAGGGTCATTCCTGCCCCATCCCAGGGGGCTCAGGGTCCCTCCTGCCCCAGGTTGGGGGGCTCAGGGTCCCTCCTGCCCCATCCCAGGAGGCTCAGGGTCCCTCCTGCCCCACCCCAGGGGGCTCAGGGTCCCTCCTGCCCCATCCCAGGGGGCTCAGGGTCACTCCTGCCCCATCCCAGGGCATTTGCTGGGCTCCTTCCCCCTCTGGCTGGGGGTGTCTCCCCCTGCCCTGCTCTCCCCCCGTTCTGCCCCTGGCGCAGCCTCGGGCTGGGAGCAGCAGGGCTGGCACCAGCACCAGGGGCTGGCTCTGCAGTGCTTCCTCCCGGCCCTGCTGCAGAGGCATCAATAATTCCCAGAGCTTCCTCAGCACACCCAGATCTGGGCTGCCCTTCACAGGGCATGAGGAGAATGCTGCTCTGGCTCTTCCCAGATCCCAGCCAGTCCTGACCTCGGGAACTGCTCCCATTTGTGCTCTGGGGCTGCTCTCCTGCACCCCAGTGACACATCAAACGTAGGGGACTGCAGAATATCCTGCCCAGGTACTCAGGTCCTGGCACACAGGGAAGAGCAGCAATCCAAGTGAAGTATTTGTGTGGAACAGATGGATTTATTTGGTGATCTGACACAGATTCTTATCCTGGAAAGAAATTCAGGTCAGTTGTGAAAGGAAAAGTCAAAGACATTCCCTTAGGAGATGTTTCTCTGATTAACTTCGGCAAAGTTCCACTTTTGCTTCATCCTTCTGGCCAAAAATCTTTTCTGAAGCAGAGCTGCATTTACAAATAGTGAATTTTTCACCAAAATCAGAGCCTGTGAGAGAGATAGTGTGGAGCCTGTGCCTCAGTTTACCAGATAAAGCAGCTGGGCTTGGCAAAACTGCAAAACTGCAGAGTCATTCCTGCCTTGTAGTGCAGCTCTGCAGGGAGGATCCAGGAGCTTGGATTCCCAGGCAGGCACTTCAAACCCTGCTCCTGCAGCAAGGAGAGAAAAAGAACAAACAGAAATATCCTTTCCATGCCCACATGCACAGAAATATCTACTGGGACTTTGTTAGCAGGAAAGGGGCAGCTGCAGCAAACACAGATCACTCCCACCTGGACTTTCTGGCTCCATTTTTCTGCTCTTTTTTTGGTTTTTCTGAGGCAGTTTGTTCTGAAAAGAGTTAAGCTCTGGGTTTGGTGCCAGCATTGCAGCAAGGGGATGGAGCAAAGCTGAAGGGCAGCAGGATGGATGTGCTGCATCTTTAACTGGGTGTGCCCAGCACTTGCTGCAGTCTCTGCTGCAGTGAGGGCTCTGCAGTTAATGACAATCGCAGCTGCTGGCACACTCAGACAGACAATCTGTCTGCACCTTGATGTGAAACAGAAATTAGCCCAAGAAGGGTGGGGAACCTCCCCCAGCACATCCCCAGCTCTGCCAGCCCAGGGGTCTGTCCCTGATCTGGGCTTGGGGAGTCAAAGGGAGCTGTCCCTGATCCCTGCTTTGGGGAGTTAAAGGGAGCTGTCCCTCGTCTGGGCTTTGGGGAGTTCAAGGGAGTTGCTGGGCACAAAAAGGATCCAGGCAGGGATTTCAGCATCTCCCTGTTAGAGCCTCACCCTCACCAAACACTTCTGCAGAACCTGCTGGATGTGGCACGCAGAGATCACGGGGCTGCTGAGCTCCCTTTGCAGTTTTAAGTTCCTTAAACTCATCTATGTGTGGCCATGAAATGAAAGGTGCTGGCTTCTAAAACTCCTGAGAAGCAGCTTTTAGAGGATTGGGACAGAAATTATTTTGGAAGTGTGTGTTATGCCTTCACAACTGCTGTGGCAGCTGGGCTGTGGCCACTGGTGCTGTGAGGGTTGGGGATCCAAAGCTTTCCCTGGGATGCTCTGGGGATCCAAAACTTTCCCAGCCTCCTTGAGGGCTTGTTCTCTTTACATAAAACCAGCCATTTGTGACAGAAGTATCGTATTAAAATCCTGGGGAATTTGTTTGTTCTAAACTTGGTAGACAGCGTTTGCAGCTATTTTTAGAGACATTCTCAGCACACCTTGCAGCTCCTCGCTGTGCAGACACAAAGTGCTGCTCCGACAGCAATCCCAGTGTCACAGCTGCACTCCCTGCTCCAAACCTCATCCTTTTTTAATTGAGGTTTTGATCACAAAATGCATCTGAGACCTGATCTTCCTTCTGAGAAGCTGAAGATGATTTTTTTTAACCTAAATCTGAAAGTGATACTTAACCACAATAAAACTCTAATTTGGCTGCTGCTTTCATAGCAGCTTTCTCACCCAGTCGCGTCTGGGGTGTGCAGGATGGGTGGGATTCAGATAAAGCTGCTCCTGGTGGGGCTGATTGAGGGATCCATCCCTGCAATGAGGGCAGGGCAGACACCCCCCTGCCCTCCGGGGAGGGCTCGCTGTGCTTTGGGCACCGGGAATGGCAGAAATTGTTCTGTTCCCGCTGATGCTGTGAAAATTCCCAATTCTGAAGCCCCGCGGAGGCTCCAGAGGGGCTGCAGGAAGCGGAGACGTTTCCCTGGGGATTCCAGGGGAAGCGGAGACATTTCCCTGGGGCTTACACAGCGCTGGCATTTCCCGAGGAGCGGCAGAGCCGGGCAGGGCAGGGCTGGAACCGAGGGAACCGCTCCGGAGCCAGGAGCAGCATCAGCGCAGGAGCTGCTGATTCACCCGAGCCTCCCTCCCTGCCTGCCTCCGACGGGCTCTGGTGCCACCAAGTGCCAGCTCCCGGTGCCACAAGGAGCCAGCTCCCAGTGCCACCAGCTCCCGGTGCCACCAAGTGCCAGCTCCCGGTGCCACCAGCTCCCGGTGCCACCAAGTGCCAGCTCCCGGTGCCACCAAGTGCCAGCTCCCGGTGCCACCAGCTCCCAGTGCCACCAGCTCCCGGTGCCACCGAGTGCCAGATCCCGGTGCCACCAAGCTCTGGGTGCCACCAAGTGCCAGCTCCCGGTGCCACAAGGTGCCAGCTCCCAGTGCCACCAGCTCCCGGTGCCACCAGTGCCAGATCCCGGTGCCACCAGCTCCCACTGTCACCAAGTGCCAGCTCCCGGTACCACCAAGTGCCAGCTCCCCGTGCCACCAGGTGCCAGTGCCACCAAGTGCCAGCTCCTGGTGCCACCAGGTGCCAGCTCCCCTCGCCACTAGATGCCAGCTCCCGGTGCCACCAAGCGCCAGCTCCCACTGCCACCAAATGCCAGCTCCCAGTGCTACCAAATGCCAGCTCCCAGTGCCACCGAGTGCCAGATCCCGGTGCCACCAAGCTCCGGGTGCTACCAAATGCCAGCTCCCAGTGCCACCAGCTCCCAGTGCCACAAGGTGCCAGCTCCCGTGCCCATCCCAGAAGCAGTGCCAGACGGGACCAGGTGCCACCCCGGTGTCAGGCCATCCGTGCCAGCCCTGCCGACACCAGGCTCCCTGCCTGCTTCCAGGAATGCATTGCACCATACGGGTCTCTGGTTTGACCCGAGTGTCTGAAATTCTCGTTTCCAGCCCGTGACAAGAGGCGACAGATTCCTGCTCTGCTTGTCAAGGTGTTTATTTTCTCCTACTGTTTCATTCATATCTTCCCAGCTGAATCGTCCAGCAGTCGGTTGTGGCACAGTCCCTGCCTGGTCTTTGCTTTATACTAAACTACTTCTTTTTACATAATTCCATACCCATCACCAGTTAGACAGTTGTCTCTACCTAACCAATCGAAGTGCACCATAGCAAGATGGAGACAAGAAGAAGAAGAAGAAGAAGAAGAAGAAGAAGAAGAAGAAGGAGGAGGAGGAGGAGGAGGAGGAGGACAGGACACACCCAAATTCTTGCCTCTTGAACCCCCACTCTAAATCCCCAAAATTCTACATTTTCACCTGGTGATAAATTCACTCTCATTCTACTCAAACCCTTGTGGCTTGGAACTCCTCACCCAAAGTTGGGAATTGTTTCCATGGGCTAAAATCAAAGGCTCAGGTGTTTGTGACTCCGTGCCAAGGTCTCTGAGTCCCCTCAGGGTCCTGAGCCCTCCAGGGCAGCCAGAGGAATCTCCTGGGTTCTGACAGGACCAGAGCTCAAATAACCCTCAAACAGCACGAGAAAGGCTTGAAGTGGACATTTCCACCATGGGCCTTAAACTTGATTGCAAATTTCAAATAAGTGATTTAGCCACGTTCTCAGCTTAAATGTGGTGAGTGAAATGTCAGGAACAGCAACTCAGGAGCTGAGCCAGCAGATGCAGGTCCTGCAGCACAGTTCAGAGCCAAAGAGGTGGCCGATGCTTCATTCCTGAGCACGTCCTTCTCCTCCCCTGCTACAGCCCGGGCTGGTTACTCAGCAAAACGTGCAGGGGTGGCCTGAGAGCCAACCTGGGAGGGCTGGGCTGGGTTTTGCATGCAGGGAAAGGGCTGGGAAAAGATTACTTTGAAAAAGATTATTTTTTTGAAAAATATAATTTATTTTCCAGGGGAAAAGCTGGAAAAAGATTATTTGGAAAAAGATTCTTTATTTTGAAAAAGATCATTTATTTTGAAAAAGATAATTTCTTTTGAAAAAGATTATTTATTTTCCGGGGAAAGAGCTGGAAAAAGATTATTTTTTTGGCCTCTGAAATCCAAGTTGAAACAGAAGTGAGGGAAGGTACAGCCTTAAACTGTGGCAGCTTTAAAGCTCTGCTGGTGAGACAAAGGCACATCCTGGGGATGCACTGATCTTATGTAATGGCAGATGTAAGAGTGCCAGCACTGACGTAAACGGGGAGCTGGGACATTTTTAGGGCTTCACTCCTGAGTCTCAGGTGGACGGGCTCTGCCAGCACTCTCTGTGCTGCCTGGCTTTTGTTCTCAGCCACTCAAGGTGATTCAGGCTCGTCCTGCATTCCTCCTGGGAAGGGAATAATGCTGGGCTTGAGAGCTCAGCAGAGAAACAGAAACTGCTGCTGCTCCTTCCCCTCACAGAGCTGTGCTGAGCTGCACCATCCCCAGCAGCTGGCTCTTGTTTCAGCCCTTGATTCCTTTACCACAATTTTTTAAAATATTTATAATATAAATATATAAAATTTAATATTCATATATATATATGAATATATATTTCTAGATTTCTAGAAAATCCTATATTTCTAGAAAATATTAAAGTATTTAATACTGGCTAAGGATGGTGTACTACTACAGCAGTGCTCTTTGTAAGACTGGAATGATTTATAATTATAAAATAAATTTGTAATTTATAATTCAAATATATGAAATTAAACCTATGTTAGCAGGCAGCTCTGAGTCTTTGCAGCGCATCCCTGCTGGAATGGGGACTCAGTGGAGGATTTTCCCCCACAGTGGATTTTCTAATCACTATTTTCACTGACATTTCCCCTATCAGTGAAGACGGGAAGCAGCCAGAGGACAGATAAGGAGCTCTGAATTTTCCTTTTCTGCTGCAGAAGAAAGGCCAGAGTCCCTCAGCCTTGGCAAAGTGGATCAAGAACCTCCCCAGGAGCTGAGTCAGCTCCTGCAGTGCTGAACAAAACCTTTGCATGTTCACAGGGCTGGGATCATCAAACACCAGCTCCACTCTGCTCTGCCTCCCATCCATTGATGTGCCGGGCTGGGGCTCACTGGAGCTGAATCACAGCCCTGAGGGATTTGTGCTTGTGAGGAACAATCAGGAGCACAGAGGTGTCAGGGCAGGCAGGGAGCGGGGCTGACTCACAGCTCCTCCACTCTCCTTGGCTCTCCAGTGCACACTCTGGATCAGTAATTAGGGACTGATGGAAGAAATGGGCTTATTTTCTCTTAGCACAGAAGGCTCCATCCTTCTTGGGCAGTTTTTTCCATATTTCTGAAGCAGTGTGTCTCTAATTCATCTCTGAGCCTGAGTTAATATTCTGGGCTGAAAGCTCTCCTCTCCTCTCCTCTCTCAGGCATTGAAGGGTGTGCCTGGATCTGGAATCTCACAGAGGTTAATCCTCCGCCCTGAGAGCTGCTGCTGGGTCAGGCACTTCAGTCTTACACTGCTCAGCCTTGGATTAGGAAAGCAATAATAAAATCCAGCCTTCCTGCCTTTGCCTGCAGCTTTGGTGAAATGAGGCTGCTGTGTTAGAGATAACTGATTTGGGCTGAATTACTGGGGCAGGTATTGACAAGCTGCTCCTCATCCATATCTACACTAAACTCATTAATTAAAATCCCAACAAATAGGAAGACACAGAGAAGCTTTTCCTCACCCACTACAGAGAGTTACATGTTGCCAGCAAGTAATTCTATTTTCCTTTGCTTGCTGGGTTGATTCCCTGCTCCAGGCAGTGAGTACAGCTCTGAATGCCTGGCACAGTGAGCTGACATCAGCCCAGCACTCCTGAGCCTCAGGAGCTGAGCTTTGTCAGGAATTATCCTTGGCCACAGCCACATCCAGCCCCTGCAGGCACAGGCTGCTGTTGGAAAATCAGGGTGTCCATGACAAAGGAAATAATCTGACTGCAAGGCTTTGGAATGCTGAACACTTGCTTTATTAAAACTATATTATATTACATTATTGTGAAAAATGCATGTGTTTTATGATTGACTTTTCGCAAATATTAAAATGAATATTATATGTGTTGTGTTAGAAAATAATGCTGTATTAATTTTCTTAAGTAGTGTGTTAAATATAGTTTTAGGTTATAAAAATTGTTAAAATAGAAACTATGCTATGTAAGATGCTTTGTTTAACAAGAAGTGCTTGCAGCGAGATAGCAGCCACAGGACACCTAAATCTTTCAGGGAAGGGGAATTTATTGCCTTCTTATCAGAAGAAACGAACTTCTTCCCACCTTGGAGGCGCTGTTAGGATTAGAAGGAAGCAGCTGACACTGCCCGGACAGAATCCTGTGTTTGAATGGAATTTATGCATCATGTATGCAGTGTATGAATATGCAACGGCCTATCGTTCTTAAGGGTTAGTCCTTTGTTAGCAGGGGTCCTTTTTCGGGCTCGTGCTGCCCAGAAAAGGTACCCGGACGTCCGTAACTCTTTGTTTTTATTGTCTCATATTGTCCTTATTCAATTTGTCCAAATTGTTATTACTCTAATTGTGTTACTATTCTTTTTAGCTATTTTATTACTATTAAACTTTTAAAAATTTTAAAAACAAGTGACTGGCGTTTTTCACAATTATATTGCACTATATCTATACACAAAGAACCCTAAAGAATACTCACTTCTAACTACTGAGAAACTCATGTCTGTCTGCCAGGACACAGCTTGGACCTGACAGGCTAATTAACATCAATAATTCCACCAGAATCCAATCAAGCAATTCCTCCAGGTAAATAATCTTCCAGCACATCCCACACGAGCACAAACAGAGGAGCAGCAAATGAGATAAGAATTGTTTCGGTCATTCTCTTCTCTGTTTCTCTCCCAGTTCCGAGGGGATGTGGGTCCCGCAGGCTGAGGGTGGGAGCGGCGCGCTGGCCCTGCCTGCATGGGCGGATAAATCGCGGCTGCTGCAGGGCTGGGAGCAGCAGGAGGCTCTGTCCTGCCGGGCAAAGTCTCTGCTTGTCGCACGGTGCCACCTTCTGTGCAGGGCACAGCGGCACAGCCGCTGCTCCCTGAGCTTCCCAGTCGCTCCCAGTTCCGCAGGACCCATGGATGGGCGGCCACTCACCCACCCGGCTGGCAGCGCCCCCTCCCAGTGCCCCCTCTCCTCCCTCCTGGGCTCCCACAGGGACTCAGAACAGCTGATTTTACCAAAAAAATCAATAAATATTCCTGTATGACACCCTCAAAGCCAAGCGGGGCTGGGATCGGAGGGGAGCTGTCCCAGGGCTGGGAAGTTTGGGGGTTAAAGCCCAGTTTGGGGGTTAAAGCCCAGTTTGGGGGTTAAAGCCAGTGTTTTGTGACTCCTAATGCTTCAGACAGGCACTGGAGGCTTGCAGAAGTGAGAGTGCTGGGGTTGTACTCCGTGTCCTCAGCTCTGAAGGATCGTGACAGAGCGTGACTCTGCAGGGCTGCATTTCCTGCAGGAGAACGCTAAACCTCGGCTCGTTCTGTTCTCTGCAGAAACCTCCGGGGCGAGCAGAGACCCAGAGACCCCCGCAGGAACCCAAGCACCGCTCCCTGCCCGCGAGCTGCTTTTCCCGGGGGCTTACAGAGCTTTCCCCTGGGATTTACAGAGCTTTTCCCGGGGGCTTACAGAGCTTTCCCCTGGGATTTACAGAGCTTTTCCCGGGCATTCACGGAGCTTTTCCCGTGCCCCTGGCGGTGCTGCTGGCAGGGAACCAGCCCGTGCCCGCAGCCCCTCCGGCCGGGCAGGGGCTCTGCCCGTTCGGGTGTGCGGAGCATCCTCTGCGGGACTGGGGATGATGGAGCATCCTCTGCCGGCTGCCCCCGTGCGAGGCGGAGTGGCAATTTTCCAGAGTAAGAAATCCATTTTGATTCAGGTGAAATGTACACTTTTGAGTTAAGTCTGTAGGTTGTTTAGTCTGAAACTGCTTCAGCCGAAGGACAAAGATAAGGCGGGCCCTTGAACTCTGAAACAGACACAGAGGGCTGCTACGGAAAGCAGGGTCAAAGTGACCCAGCAATTCTTTCTGATAAAGAAGAATTAGCGGCAAATGTCGCACGAAATCAGTGGAATGAATATGTATGAACCTGTCGTGAAATTGCATACATATGGATTTGAGAGGGAGCTAAAAAAGGATCTGGAGTTCCCAGAGGCACACATGTCATGTTAGGGAACGATTCCCACGTGTGTCCAGCGCTGTGACAAACACACCGCGTTTACAACTCTCCCAAAAGTTGTGGCGTTTGTTTGCTTCCCAAATCAGGTGTGTGGAGCATCCTCTGCCCCATGCCAAGCTGCTCCTGGTGGCACCTGGCACCGGCAGCAGCGGCTCCTCCCGCCCTCGGGGCACAGCAAGGGCTGAGATAAAGCGGTTTGGGGCTCTCTGTACAGGGAGTATCCAGCCCCACCCCCGGGATGGATAAAACCTCGGGAAAAGCAGCTGGAGGATGAGAGGGAATGGCCCTTATTAGATTTAGATGGGATTTTAGGGAAGGAATTCCTCCCTGTGAGCGTGGGATGGAATTCCAGAGCAGCTGTGGCTGCCCCTGCATCCCTGGCAGGGCCCAAGGCCAGGTTGGACGGGGTTTGGAGCAGCCTGGGACAATGGGAGGCGTCCCTGCCCGAGCCAGGCTGGCACTGGATGGGATTTAAAATCCCTCTCAACCCAACCATTCCCTGATTCCTGATTCTCTTCTCCTCCCCACATCCTCGGTATTTTGGTATTCCATCCTTTGATTTTGGTATTTAGCAAGTCCTTCGTTAAATTCTGTTCATTAATTCTCACTCTCAGGGCTGTGGGATCTCCACTGCCCTCAGCTCTGCTCTCCCCGGCCCCACATCTGAGATTTCCCTGCCCGATGCAGCTGAAAAAGCTCTGCAGGCAGGGAGCACCAGCATGGCCCAGTACTGCCCAGTATCAGCCAGTATCCTCACCCAGTACTTCCCAGTATCAGCCAGTACTGCCCAGTATCCTCACCCAGTATCATCACCCAGTATCACCCAGTATCACCCAATATTACCCAATATCATCCAGTATCATCCAATATCATCACCTAGTGCAGCCCAGTATCACCCAGTATTGCCCAATATCATCACCCAGTACAGCCCAGTATCACCCAGTATCACCCAGTATTGCCCAATATCATCACCCAGTGCAGCCCAGTATCACCCAGTATCACCCTGTATTGCCCAGTATCACCCAGTATCACCATCACCAGTAATGCTCAGTATCTATCACCCAGTATCACTGGGTATCACTAAATATCACCCAGAATCACCCAGTATTTCCCAGTATCACCCAATATCCCCCAGTATCACTGGGTATCACCCAATATCATCACCCAGTATCGCCAAATATTGCCTCATGTCAGCCCAAAATCAGCCAATATCACCCAGTAACGGCCAGTATCAGCCAATATCACCCAGTATCAGCCAATATCACCCAGTATCAGCCAAGATCACCCAGTATCAGCCAATATCACCCCAAATCAGCCAAAAATGCCCAGTATCAGCCAAAATCACCCACTATCATCTAATATCACTCAGTATACCCAATATCAGCAAATATCACCCAGTAACTTCCAGTATCACTCAGTATCACCCAGTACCCCCCAATATCAGCCCAAATCAGCCAAAAATGCCCAATATCAGCCAATATCACCCACTATCGCCAAATATTGCCTCATGTCAGCCCAAAATCACCCAATATCACCCAGTACCACCCAATATCACCCAGTATCAGCCAATATCACCCAGTATCAGCCAATATCAGCCCAAATCAGCCAAAAATGCCCAATATCACCCACTATCACCTCATATCACCCAATATCACCCAGTAACTTCCGGTATCACTCAATATCACCCAGTACCACCCAGTACCACCCAATATCACTCAAACTTGGATTGCTGGAATGGAGGAGTTCCCATGAGAATCCAGCCTCTGGAGAATCAAACCTGAATGCGCCTGTACAATCAATTTCCTTTAAAATTTAAAGCCTTTCCCAAGCCAGAGGGAACTGATTTATGGAGGACACTGAAAGCTCTCAAGTCTCTTATCAGCAGCACTGCAAGCAGCAGCATCCTGGAAAAGAGATTATTGTGTTGCTTTTGTTTCTCTGTTGTGGTTCTCTGTGTTGGGAATGTGTCTCTTTCCTCTTTCTCAATGGGACAAAAGGGAAATAAAGTTAAATGAAAAAGAATTAGAAAGATAAAACTCATAAAAAGAGCCAGCATTGGATGAATGGAGAAATTCTTAGGGCTCTGAATGTATCATTGATGTGCTCATTTACTCCTATGCAAATGCAGCTGAGTCATAAAAGCAGACAGACTTTATTTTTTTAATTCTAAAATGTGTTTCTGCTCTTTTCAGAGCATTTCTTATAAAGATCTCTAAGCTGCTTATGCAAATCAATCAAACCCTGCAAGCAAATAGAGAATTTGTGTTTCGAGAGGATGCAAAGAAGATGCTGCCCTTAAGTTGTAAATTAGTACTTCTGAAGAATTGCACAGAACCACTCTTTATTTGCAGTAAAATCAATCCCATCTGAGGTTTGTAGCTCCATCCTAAGAGATCGGTCTGAGAGACAAAATCTGGTTTTTGAGGGGTTTTTTGGGTCCTTTATGGTCTGTGATTAGATCTAGAAATTGCTTGAGCTCATCAGCTCTAAGATCTGGATTTTATTTTTCTTTTCATTAGCATTGGTTTGTTACTGAAGCAAGAATTAAATGTGCCAGCAGAGATAAGGAAGCAGCAAATCCTGGGAGAGCACTCAGGTCCTTCCCTGCTTTGCTCTGTCCACGGAATCTAAAATTCCCATCCCAAACCAAAAGTCGGTGACTTCTTGTGAGAAGCAGCCCCTAAACCAAGGCTGAACAATCATTTTTTGGCACAAATTTCCTGAATTCCTTAGGAAAAACACTTTACTCCTGCCTGAGGCTGAAGAGGGACTTTGGGGTGCGTGGCAGCGATGGCACTGGATGATATTTAAGGTCCCTTCCATGATCCCAAACACATTTCTAGTTTAAATGTGGGATTTTGGCTCTCTGCACTTCTGACTGCCAAAATCAGAGGCTTCATTTTATAGCAACACTTTTCACATAAACCTCCCAGGAGCACAGGAGAAAAAAAAAATAAAATAAAAGATTACTGCTTTTAAAAAAGGGACTCATTAATTGCCATCTGCCAAAGACACGACCCAAGAATTATTGGGAGCTCATTTCCAGCCTTGGAAATGTTGATTAAATCTGACCACACCACCCCCCTGCTGAGGACACTTTCGGGAACAAGGCATTAAAGATGTAAGAGCTGCATTAAATATAAAATAATCAATATCCAGGGCCCAGCTGTGATGGATGGACACACAGAGGGCTCCTCCTAACAGGCACTTCAGAATTAGCCAGGGGTTATTAATGAAAATCCTGCCAGAACTTCCTCCTTTTAATCTTCCTCATGGTCTGGGAAGGGCGGGAGGGAGGGAGGGAGGGAGGGATGGATGAGCAGAGTTACTGGCACAGAAAGGAAAATGTGAATTCAGAGTCTGGAATTCTCGTGCAACCCCTGGGTCTAGGGCAGTTCTGTAACCCTGGCTCTGGTTGAGGGTTCAGAGGTGCAGGAATAAGGGGGGAACTGGAAAAACTCCTCCTGAATTCACACTGGTGTAAATAAGCAGAGTTTCTGCCTGAGATGCCAAAAATCTCACTGAATTTTCATCTTATTAGCTCAAACAAATATCACTCCTGATCAGCTCAGCTCCTCAAGTGTTGCAAAACACCTTTTTGCTCTCAGTGCTAAACCCAAACCCACTCCAGCTCTCCTTGCTGTGCAGTAATTGGGAATTCCCTCATCTTGTCCTTCATCCTTCAGCCTTTTTTCCCAGTGAAATTCCTCCCACAGGTGGGTAAGAAGTGCCACAAGAGCAGAGTTTATTCTTCCATCAGGACACAAACTGAGCCCTGTCTTGTGACTCTGATTACAAATTTAATTTCCAAGGCAAATGGGAACAGTAGACCAGAAAAAGCCCCTCAGCACTGAAATTCAGTATTTTATCAGCAATACTTTCCTACAGAACATTTATTTCTGCAGGAACTACTGAGGCAGACAGCACAGGGGGCCAGGCCCATTCTCAGTGTCATAAACCTCATCCTGCCCTGGGGACACTTGTGGTATATTCAGGAATATCCCATGGCAGGAAGGAAATGATGAATCTGACTCCATGTTCTTAGAACATGGAGTTCATTATTATATCATACTGTTTTATATTGCATTATATTATATTATATTATATTATATTATATTATATTATATTATATTATATTATATTATATTATATTATATTATATTATATTATATTATATTATATTATATTATATTATATTATATTATATTATATTATATTATATTATGCTATACTAAAGAATACAGAAAGGATACAGACAGAAGGTCTAATGAGATAATAATGAAAACTCATTACTCTCTTCAGAGTCCTGACACAGCCTGACCATGATTGGTCATTAAGTAAAAACAATTCACATGTTGGATAAACAATCTCCAGCCACATTACAAAGCAGCAAAACACAGGAGAAGCACATGAGATAATATTGTTTTCCTTTTTCTCTGAGGCTTCTCAGCTTCCCAGGAGAGAAATCCTGGCAAAGGGGACTTTTCAGAAAATATGATGGTGACAAACATTCTGCTGCTGTTCCAAACCCAGCAGAATTCCCTGCTTCCTTTGCTTCTGCACAGCTCCAAACCATCCATGGAGCTGCTCTGTGGAATTACCTGCACAGAAAAAAATATTAGCTAATGGGTGAATGTGGGATTTTTAATATGGTTGGAAACAAGGGGCCAAACCCAAGCCTGTGACCTTTTAGTTCTCTAGAAATTGTGAGCTGGAGGAAAGAAAAGAGGGAAGGGAAAGTGAAGATGTGACAGAGATCTTTGCGTCCAAACATTTTGTAGTAAAAGCTGGGAGTACTAAAAGTCCGTATCTGCTCAGTTTGTTCCCTCTTTCATTTCCTAGAAATAGTCACAATTTCTAGCCCAAGAGTTTTGATGATGAGATTTTCCCCAAGGCCACTGACTTGCAAAACCTTCCATCAAACCCTCAGCAGCCTTCCAGACAGAGGAGCTGCAGCACAGCCTTTGCTGACCTGTTTGGGGAATGCTCGGAAGGAAGATAAAACAATTCTGCTGTAGGGAAGGATCTCGGCATCACTACATGGAGCTCATGCCACAGCCCTCCCAGCGCTGCTGAGAGCAAGGTTTGGTGTGTGGAGTGTGGAAGGGAGGCAGAATGATTCCTTTGGATGAAGCTGTGCCGATTTCCACCCTCTGATGTGAGGAGCAAAGCCTGGCTTCCAGCAGGAGCTCAGGCAGGAGCCCCAGGGCTCCTCTGCTGCTGCTCTGGAGGCTCTGCCTCAGTGCTTGGGGCACAGCACACAGAGAAAATGCACATCTGGATCCCTGCAGGCTCCACCACCTGAGGGTTCCTTTCCCATCACGTTTCCCTGTGGCATTCACATTCTCTGAAAAATCCCTTTGCCCAGGATTCTTCTGCTGGGAAGCTGAGAGCCTCAGAGAAAAGGAAAACAATTCTTATCTCATTTGCTTCTCCTGTGCTGTGTTCATGTGGAATGTGTTTGGAGATTGTTTACCCACAGGTGATTGTTTCACTGGATTCTGCTGGGAGTTGTTTTCACTCTGGCCAATCAGGGCCAGGCTGTGTTGGGACTCTGGAAAGAGCCACGAGTTTTCATGATTATCTTTGTAGCCTTCTGTAAATATCCTTTCTGTATTCTTTAGTATAATTTACTAAACTATACTAAATATACCAAATATAATAATCTATAAAAACTATAGAATAAAAAACTATAGTATAATATATATATAGTATAAAAAACTAGACTAAATATACCAATACTACCAGTATTCTTTAATATAATATAGTATTATAAAATAATAAATGAGCCTTCTGAGAACATGGAGTCAGATTCATCATTCCTTCCTTTGTCTGGGGCAACCCAAATGCAACATTTCCCTTCAGGAATATTGATGTGGGACTTCACACCTTCCTCCTGTCCTCGCTGCTGTCTCCCTGAAGGGTGCTCAGGCATTTATGTGGCTGGCAGTGCAGCACAGGACGTGCTCTGCAGGGCTGCACACAAGCTGGGCCACCCTCAAACACTGCCCAGCCTTGCTGCTGAAGCTAAAGCTGATTTGTGTTGTTATGCTTTGATCTGCAGGGCCAGAGCTGCCTGAACAAAGGGAAATCTCCAGCTGGGGAAAGTGCTGACTGAACAGGAGCTTCTGCTGTCTCTCCTTAGAGAGAAGCAGAGGGAGGAGTGTTGTGTTCGCAGGGTGCCCAGACAAAGGAGGGAATGATGAATCTGACTCCATGTTCTCAGAGGGCTAATTTATTATTTTATGATACTATATTATATTAAAGAATAATATACTAAACTATACTAAAGAACACAGAAAGGATACAGACAGAAGGCCAAAACGATAATAATGAAAACTCGTGACTCTTTCCAGAGCCCTGACACAGCTTGGCCCTGACTGGCCAAAGAATGAAAACAACTCACAGAAACCCAATGGAACAATCACCTGTGGGTAAACAATCTCCAAACACATTCCACATGAGCACAACACAGGAGAAGCAAATCAGATAATTACTGTTTTCCTTATCTCTGAGGCTTCTCAGCTTCCCAGGAGAAGAATCCTGGGTGAAGGGATTTTTCCAGAGAATGTGAATGCCACAGAGGAGGGGCAGGGAAGCCAAGGTTTGAAATTTTAATAAAATAGAAAGCGATGAAAATGGAAACAGCAACTGAGAGCTCCTCTGACTGCAGGGTACATCAGGGCAGAAACTCCCCAGCTCCCCACGGCTGCTGCAGTCCCCATTCCTGTTCCATGGAGGGGAGGCAGCTTTCAGCAGTCAGGCAGCTCTGGAAAGATTTGCACGGAATCACAGAACAGCAAAGATGACATTGCAGGGAATACTCCTCCAGAGAAAAAGCCATAAACCTGTCTGACAAACCATTGCCCTGCTCAGCTCTGTGTTATCCAATTTAACAGGGCCAAAATTCTCCTGGATCAACAGCTCTGCTACAGGAATGTGCCCTCTGGTGACAGAGTGACAAAACTATCCTTCGTCTCCTTAAAGAGGAGAAAGGCCCAGAAGTTTCTTTCCTCAATTAGCAAAAAGCACCTCATAGGACCTGGGGACTTCACCTCAAACTTAAGGACAGCCAACTGGACAGGAGCCAAAAATTCCCACCTGAGCAATTCACTAGGAAAAGAAGAGAACAAAAGAACTAATCACTCTTGTGAGGTGTTTTACCAGGGGCAAGGACCTCGTGCACCTGGCTCGGTTTTTCTCTGTAAAGAGTTTTGTTATTTTGCCTTTCATTAAAACCTTTTTGTTTCCAACACTGCCACAGAAGCCATCCTGCTGATTTTATGCCTTCTGAGGCAGCTGAGCTATCTTGGGTGTGAAATAGAGCTCCAAGAGCTTGTGAGACCTGGCTGGAGACCATATATCACTGTGCCCCACTAGGGCTGATGGGGATCCAGGGAATTCCATGGCACTGGGGCAGAATTCCATGCCAGGTCCTGCTGATAAAGGGAATTAAAACCCTCTGGACCCCTGCAAGGAGTCTGTGCCTGTCTCTTGTTGGGATGCAGGTCCCAAAGTCACAGGAACTGGCAGGTTTGGGACATTGCTGACCCAGATGAGTGAGCTGTGGGGGAATCTCCACCCCTGGGACTGTCCAAAGGCAGGATGGGGTCTGGAGATTTGGGGATGTGCTGTGCTGGGCACGCTGGCACTGGATGGGGTTGGGTTTGGTGGTTTTTCCCAACCTTGTAGGCCTCTCCCAACCTTGGAGGCCTTTTCCAACCTTGGAGGCCTTTCCCAACCTTGGAGGCCTTTCCCAACCTTGGAGGCCTTTTTCAACCTTGGAGGCCTTTCCCAGCCTTGGAGGCCTTTCTCAACCTTGGAGGCCTTTCTCATCCTTGGAGGTCGTTTCCAACCTTGGATGTTTTTCCCAGCCTTGGAGGCCTTTTCCAACCTTGGAGGCCTTTCCCAACGTTGGAGGTCTTTTCCAACCCTGGAGGCCTTTCTCATCCTTGGAGGTTGTTTCCAACCTTGGAGGCCTTTTCCAACCTTGGAGGCCTTTCCCAACCTTGGAGGCCTTTCCCAACCTTGGAGGCCTTTCCCAACCTTGGAGGCCTTTTCCAACCTTGGAGGCCTTTCCCAACCTTGGAGGCCTTTCCCAACCTTGGAGGCCTTTTCCAACCTTGAGGGCCTTTTCCAACCTTGGAGGCCTTTCCCAACCTTGGAGGCCTTTTCCAACCTTGGAGGTCTTTCCCAGCCTTGGAGGCCTTTCCCAACCTTGGAGGCCTTTCCCAACCTTGGAGGCCTTTTCCAACCTT
This sequence comes from Zonotrichia leucophrys gambelii, assembly GCF_028769735.1. Lineage (NCBI taxonomy): Eukaryota > Metazoa > Chordata > Aves > Passeriformes > Passerellidae > Zonotrichia > Zonotrichia leucophrys. Next base: position 5,129,211 of record NC_088191.1, on the reverse strand, counting down.
GGAGGCCTTTCCCAACCTTGGAGGCCTTTTCCAACCCTGGAGGCCTCTCCCAGCCTGAGTGGTTCTGTTCCAGGGTCTCTGCAGCTCCTGGCTTTGAGCTGGCAGTGCTGGGGAGGTGCAAAGCCAGGTCATTACTGACTCTGACCCTAACAAACCCAAACCTGAGTGACTCCTGGGGAATTCACTGCTCCTGGCCTCCTTTCAGCAGGAATCTGAGGCACTTTTGGACTCCTACAGGCACCTTTCAGCATCATTAAGCACCTGAACACCTTTACAGATCTGTCCCCAGGAAATCTCCTGTCCAAATCCTGCAATGTTTGCTGGTTTTACACAAAAGCAACAACTTTTTCAGGAGCACAAATCCTATTTCCAGCTGAGGAACAGGCAGAGGACAGTGTAACCCACAGCACTGCTGCAAGGTTCCTGTCTCCTGCAAACCCAGTTCAGGGTGTTTCACCTTCCTGCAGGGATGGAAAGAAATCATTTCTTTACTGGGCAAAACAACAATTTTGCTCTCCCCTGTCCAGCTGCAGATGGGAACAAGTTTGTCACACCTTGGCTCCATCAGAGCTGGGTTCTGGTGCCTGTAAATTCTGTTTAATTAATGAACTCTGCCCTTTCTCAGAGTTTGCCTGGAGCCACAGGAACTGGGGGCAGGTGAAGAGTGGTTTTGCTGAAAAAATGTTTAGAAATACACCTGACACCTGAACAGAACAGAAAATGAACTGCCAAGAGGGCAATGCAAACCAAGGGACAAAATCAACATTATCAGACAACTGGGTACCAAAATGTGCAGTGGAATATTCAGACAGAAGGTGTCTGGGCAATGGGATTGTCAGACAATATCTTAAACATTGTTCCATGCTAAAATATGTTCAGGCAGATGGATAAACCCAGTGCTTTCCTCCTTTTGGTGGTTTTTTTGCATATTTAATTATCCACCCCACTCTGCTGCTTTTTCTGCGTGGTTTCTGCTGGGGACTGAAAATCAAGAGTTCAGTTCTTACCAGACCTGATCATTCATCTGCCAGAGGGACTGACTTATTACATTAATGAACAGATGGCTTTTGTTGTATGAGGCTTTTTCTTGGCTTCATTATTTTATTTTTTTTCTCCAGTTTCCATGTCCTTTCTCTTGCTAAAATATAACCTGGTTAATTCAAGGGCCCTCTTTGCTGTTTGTACATGAACAGAGAAGATTCAGACTGATCCAGGAGAGTTTTTAAGCATTATCCCAGGAAAAAAAAAATTTCTTTCTTTTCCCATCATTTTAGCTGTAGTAACACTTTAACTGCTGTAGTTTTGATTTGGACACAGGAGGGCACCAGAATTCCATTTCTTAAACTTCAGTTGTGCCACAAAAAAAAAAAAAAAAAAAAAGAGGAGAGGATTTCAGGAAAGTCTGTAAGAACAGGGCTTCATTTAATGACTTTAACTTCATATTTTAAAACTTAGAGACGTTTAGAAATGTAGAGGAAGGTTCTGCTTTTGCAGCCTGATCGTTTGCAAATGTGCTGCTCTTTCAGCTGTAAAGGGCCCAGGAGTAACGTGACTTTTGTAGAGCACTAAAAATGTGGGTGAACCTCACCCACAAATTCTCCCAGCTCTGATCTGTCCCTCAGAATCGGGGGTTTGATGCGGCTGAGAGTTCATTTCTGCTGTAGCCTCAATTAGAATTTAATTATTGATCCTGTTCCTGCTGGGGGCAGAATAGAACAGGCTGCCCACCAATGGCCCTGTGAAGCAACAGAGAAAATGAGCAGGAAAACATGGATGTGGTGATAAAAAAATGAAATAAAAGACTTTCTGAAATAACTCCAGCTTTCAGTGAGAGCTGAGCTCGCTCCCTGACATTTGCAAATCCTGATATTTGATGGAGCATTCCCCAAGTTCCCCATTTGGGTAAAACCAGCACTCCAGTTGCTACTTGCCTGCCTTTCATGCTTTGCTCTGGTTTTCATTTGCTGCCAAGAATTTGTTTCACCTGGGCTGGGAAAACACTGGCACAGCTCAGGCAGCTTATCTCAAAATCAGGAATCTTACAGTAAAATCAGGGCCTGGGCTGTCAGTTCCACTCCTGAGCAGAAAATTGGCAGCCAGAATTCAGCAGGCCTTGGAAAAGAGTTGGTGTCTCCATGAAAACTTTTCTTCTTTAATGATCTGGCCCCAGATCTCAGCAGGTTCCTCAGTTCCCCTCCTGTCCCCTTCAGGACACCTCTCATGGAGCTGTTTCTCCTCTTTTTTGGGGGGTTGTGCTGCAGAAATCAATGCCCAGGCCAAGTAAAATAAAAGAAATAAAGAAAGAAATAAAACTGCCTTTCTAAGGGAAGAAACAGCTGGTTTTGCTCTGCTGAGGAAAAACATTTTAACTGATTTTGGGTGTTAGCACACAGAGGGCACCTTGATTTTCAGCAAGGAATATTCCATTCAAAGCACTGAAACTTTACAAGATTTAACCATCAGCCCTGGAGGGTGATGGATGGAGCATTCCCAGGACGGAAGGGAATGCAGAGTGACCAAAAACCCCATTCTCCTCTGCTTCTCTTGTTGCCATACACTGCCCAAAAAGGCCACAGAAAAGCCACATCCCAATCACAGCAGGGAATAGTTTGAAATCCAGGTGGTCCAAAATCAGACCTAGAAAATCACAGTTAATTGTCCTGACATTCCAGTGACACTGCTCATCACATGAAGGCCTCACAGCCCTTTGCAATATTAAGTTCCCATCTATAAAGCCTGGCTGAATCTTTCAGGATTTGCCAAAGCCATGAATATTTTCTGTTCCCACATTTTCTGACCCCATCCCACCAGGAGGGGCCTCTCTGTGAGCCCCCAGCTCCAGGGAAACCCCACTCAATCCTTAACCAGAGGAGCTGCAGCTCTTTCTGCATGAGAACAAGGGTTTTATGTGCCAGAACAACGTCTGAGCGAGGCTGGCTGGGCTGAGTTGGTGTTTTATAAATACCAAATCAGTTGAGCAGCTCCAGCTTGCAAATCTCGTCTCCTTTTCCTTCTGTGCCTCCCTCCACGCTGTGCCGAGGCCTCAGGTGCTGCTGCAGTTCTCAGGAGCACCTTGAGCCCCTGGAGCATCTCCCCAGCTGCAGCCCTTGGACAAGACCCAGCCATCATTTCAGGGTTTGGGTCAGGGTTATGAATTTTCTATAAATAGGGTTATGAATTTTCTGTCGGTTTTTTGACCTCTGAGCCTCAGGCTGAGCCCCCCCAGGGGGCTCCCCTGTTGGGAGAAACCCTCCTGGAGCTGTTTTGTGTCAGGAAAGAGATGCACTGGATTTTTTTGGTCTTCACGTTCTTGTTTATTATTATCTTATCTAAAGTTTTGCACGCTGTCCTCACCAGGCTCAGTGCACTGGAAAAGCACCACAAAAATGGCCAACAATCTCTTGGTACAAGGTCTTTTAAGACTAAACTATCCAGTTAAGGAAGGACACCTAGATTATTTCCCCTTTTAACCCAATAACTGATCCCCAAGAGCTGCAATGCAAATTTTTCCACCCAATTACAAAATGCCACCCAAACCCATGGAGAAGAAGGAAGAAGAAGCATGAAGAATAAACCCAGGACAACACTCTGTGCCCTCCATCTTGCTCCTGTCCACAACACACTAAAAACCCCAAACCCTCAATTTCTCACCAAGTGATGCACCTACACTGCTCTCTATAATCTATTTCACACTTTTGTGGATTCTGGTCTGTCTTGAAGTCCAGGAAACTTTCTCCATGGATGAGGGGCAAAGTCAGAGCTCCCCTTGGGGTCAGGGCACCCCAGAGCAGACACAGAAATATTCCCTGTGGTGCCCTGGGTTTCCACAATTTTCCATAAATTCATTTCCCCGATTTGGCTGCCTGCTGCACCCTGGATGTGACAGGACTGCACATCCTGGGTGAGTAACACTGTGTGTGTGTGTGACAAACCCAGCTCTGTCCTGGGGGTGCCACTTCAGCACCACTGCTACAAAAACCAGGGCACTGTGCACTGGGACTGTGCCTAAGAGTGACATTGAGCGTTCTGAGTGCAGCTTTTGGCTTTTGTTTGGGTTCATTTGTTAGAGCAAATTGCTGATCATTAATTCTTATTTATGCTGCTCTGCCCCTTCCAGGCGCCAGTGAAGAGGAAGGAAAACTGAACTTACTGGAAACACAGGTGAGAGAGGAGGGAGTATGGAAAACTCTTCCTGAACACGCCAGGCAGGGATCAGAGACCCAAAGTGCCCAGGGCACCCCGAGAGCTGAGCAATAACTCTGCCCTGCTGCCTCTCACTTGCAGTAAAATAATCAAAAATGTGATGATCTCTCCAGATCTTCGTGCTTTAATGCAATTAAAGAGTGGTCAGCTGTTAAAATACTCTGAATAATCATTGTTCTCTTTCATGAGACAGAGGTGTCCTGTCTATGGCAGGGGGCTGGAAGGAGATAAGATTAAAGTCCCCTCCAGCCCCACCATTCCAAGAATCCATGGGCTCCACGGCACTAGTACAGACCACATCCAGTTACTACAGCCCTGGAGAGATGGGAATAACCTGGATCTGCTCAGTTTGGCCCTAAGGCTGGGTGAACAATGTGATTTAACACCTCTCTAGGTGTTACTGAGCACCCCTGTACCAAGACCTTTGCCAGCCCAGCCCACACACTGCAGGATGCAGCCAGCCCTGCTGTGGCCCTGCAGGACCCAGCTGGTGCTCAGCGGGTCCCCATGTCCCTGCTGGAGGTGCTTCACCTCCAAGCCCTTGCTGGAGTGGCAGCTCCTGGCCCTGGAGTGGGGCTTGGCGTCACCGAGCGCCGAGTCAATCTCTAGAACATCGAGTCTCCTGTCAAGTGTGGCCCTGTGACATTTCCCAGATGCCTGGAGTGCTTTTCCAGTAACCTCGTTGTTTTCTTAACTATTAATGAGTTACTCTGAAAGCACAGCAGCCTTGGAGCAGCCTGGGCTGGTGGAAGGGGTTGGGATGAGATGGGCACGAAGGTCCCTTCCTACCCAAACCATGCCATGATTCTGTAGAACCCCAGAATATCCTGTGCTGGAAGGGACATGTGGGATCACTGATCCAGCTCCTGGTCCTGCACAGACACCCCAAAATCCCACCCTGGGCACCCTTGGAGTGGTGTCCAAACCCTCCTGGAGCTGTGGCAGCCTCGGGGCCGTGCCCATTCCCTGAGGAGCCTGGGCAGTGCCAGCACCTCTGGGGGAAGAGCCTTTCCCAAAATCCAACCTTTCCCTGATCCCCAACCTCTCCCTGGTATCCAGCCTCTCCCTGACCCCCAACCTTTCCCTCAGGTCCAACATTTCCCTCATGTCCAGCCTCTCCCTGATCCCCAACCTCTCCCTGATCCCCAACCTTTCCCTCAGGTCCAGCCTCTCCTTGATCCCCAACCTCTCCCAATCCCCAACCTTTCCCTCATGTCCAACTTCTCGCTGACCCCCAGGCTCTGGCTGAATCCCCTCATTCCCAGCGCCAGCGGGGCCATTTCTCCTCGCTCACACCCACCCCCTGAGGCAGCGATACCGAACCCAGACCCAGCCCAGTCCCGAGCGGCTCCGGCCGGGTCCCGGTGCCGGGGCGGGGCCGTGCGGGGCAGGTGATGCCGGAGGCGGGGAGAGCTCCCTCCTTCTCTTCTTCCTCCTCCTCTTTCTCTTCCTCCTCCTCCTCCTCGTCCCGTCACGCTCTCCCCGCCCTCTCCTCTCTCGGCGCGCCGGGGAGGCTGCGAAGTTGGGCGTGTGCGGGGAGTTCGTGGAGCGTGTTTGGGACCGGCTGTGGGCGGCGGGAGCGGGCCAGGAGCGGGGCCAGGAGCGGGGCCAGGAGCGGGGCATGGCTCAGCTGCCCGGGGCGCCCGGCCCGCGGCTCCAGCGCGGGGCTGCGGCGGCCGAGGCGCGGCGCTGAGGAAACCCCGGGACCCCCGAACCCCCCGAGACCCCGGGGAGCCCCGGAGCCGCCGGCATGGCCCGCTGGATCCCCACCAAACGCGAGAAGTACGGGGTCGGTGAGTGATGCCCGCCGGGATGCCGCGGACCTGTGCGCCCCTTCCCATCCCATTCCCTCTGTTCCGTACCTTCTCTCCCACTCCGTCCCATCCCTTCTCTTCCATCCCGTCCCTTTCCCTCCTTTTCCTTCTCTCCTTCCTCTCCTTTCGCTCCCATCCCTCTCGGGCTCCGGTCCCGGTCCGGCAGTGCCCGCTCCCCGAATCCCTCGGGGTGTGTGTCCAGCGCTGGCTTCCAGGAATCCCTCAAAGTTCAGGGCTGACTGTTATCATTTTGCCTCTCTAGCATGTTTTACACTGAAAAAAAGCTATAGCACAGCAGAAAAAAATTGCCTGCTGGTGTGCCTGGAAAGAGATGTGCTTGGGAAAGGATAGAGAGTGTCATGGGCAGGTTGAGGGCTCTGGGTGCTGGAAATCTTGATTTAGGGTGAGGGATGGGAAGAGCTTGACTGGAAGTGTCCCAGGCCAGGCTGGACGGGCTTGGGCAACCTGGGATAGTGGAAGGTGTCCCTGCCCACAGCAGAAGGGAAACTGGAGGAGCTTTAAGGACCTTCTGACCCAAACTATTCCATAATTCTGTGATCTATGATTCACAGACTGACACCTTGTACCTCCGGCTCTGTGCCTTGTTTAAAAGGATTTTTCTGAGTGCTGGCTCACTTGTGTCTAACAGGAACAGAACTTTGTGGTGTTGCTGATAAAATTCCGCTTTGCTTGAGAGTTTTAAACCCACAGTTTTGAGGTTGATGGTGAGAACTGGGCAGGGAACATTTGGCAGAAAGACACTTATGACACAGCGAGCTTTTGATAATTTGTGTTACTAATAGTGATCTTCTGTGCCACTGGTGCTCAGCACTGGACTTCTCAATGTGAGAAAAAAATTACTAATTTCGTGCTTGCAAAGTGTTCACCACCCCAGCTCCCCTGAGGGTGTTCAGCCTGCGAGTTTGAAGGTGAAAAACCTCACCCTGCACGATTTTCACAGCAAATTGAGCTGGGTGACCCCTCCAGTTCAGAGTGGCTGTGCAGGAGCTGCAGAGACATTTTACAGCCTTATCTGGTTTCTCCAGGTAACTGGCAGGGTGTGGAGTGCTGACACCCTGAACTTTGTTTCTTGCTGTTTATCCATGGAAGTGTGCACATGAGATTGCTGTGGGCATCTGTAATTTCCAAACTTCGGTGGATGATCAGATAACCCATATCCTGTGGGGTGATGGGCTCTGCTGGTGTTTTCTGAGCACACCTTTGAGCTGTTCCCCAGCTGGAATGGCCTTGGGCAGCAGATGAATCAGAGGCACTCCTCTGACTTCCCTTTTATTTATTACCTTCCGGGGTGAGTTTTCCGTGCTGGCCTCAGCCAGCTGCTCCTTGTGACAGCTCCTTTCCCACAAAGGGCACTGGCCTGAGAGTAAGCAGGGTGGAGGGAAAAAATGCCTCTTCCTGCATGTTTCCACCCAAAAAGTGTGTGCTGGACGTACCCTGTGAGTCCTGGGTGATCAGCCGGGTGAAAAAGGTGTTTTCTGTGCCCAGGTGACATGGGGCTGTCCTGCTGCAGCTCTGGGGTTTCATTTGCAGCCAGCACTGATAAGGTTGATCCACAGGCAGTTTTAGAATTATTGAGGCACTGCCTGGCTTTGACTCACTGCATTGTAATTTTGTCATTTTGGTGTTTGCAGACTTGATGAGTTTCTTATCTGTGTGTCCTGTGCCCAGCTCTCACTGCTGTGGGGTTACCTGGGAGGGTTGATGGCGTTTGAGTGGGAGATTTGGGCTTCTGGGCTGGGACTGTACCAGGGCTGGAGTGGCTGAAAGGAGGGGAATGCCCTGGGCTGTGTGAGGTGGTGACACATCCCACATGTTACACATGAAGTGTAACAACACAGCTTTTGTTCAGAAAGAAGAGACTGAGGGGGGATCCCACCAATTCATATAAACACCTCCAAAGGGTGCCAGGATGGTGCCAGAGCCTTCCCAGCCATGGCCATAAAATAAAACACAAGTTCCACCTCACCACGAGGAAGAACTTTTTCCATGTTCTGTGGAACAGCTCCAGGGAGGGCCTGGAATGTCCCTCTCTCTGGAGACATCCCAAACCCACCTGGATGATTCCTGTGTCCTCTGCTCCAGCTGGCCCTGCTGGATCAGCTCCTGAGGTCCCTTCCACCCCTCAATAGTCTGGGATTCTGCAAAGGAACACCCAGATTGTAGCTGCTGGTGGTCTCTGCTGTGGAAACTTCTGTAGAACTGCTTGGATTTATTAAAAACGTGACCCTGGAATCATGGCAGTGTAGTGAGGAATTCCAGGAAGTCAGCTGTGTGATTCAGTGTCACTTGTCTGATTGCTGCCCTTCAGAAGGGTTTCTGTGCTGGGTTCTGTTTTACAGACCCATTCATTGTGAGTTGCAGTGGATTTGCCGGGTTTATTCTGCCCTGAGCTGGTTGAAGCTGGGGAGGGAAGATGGCAGAGGGCTGAGTTTGGAGTGGCGGCAGCAGGGAGGGCAAACTGGGAATTGCAGTTTTTAGGGAAGCAAACGTGAGAGTCAAGCAGCTTGCAGCTCCTGCCTGGCAGTGAATTCCCAAGTGACAGATGGGCCTTGGGGAGGGACAGGAACCCCACGGAGCAGCTCCCAGGCAGCATCTCCTCCTGCCTGGCTCTGACAGAGCCTCCCTGCCACAGGTTCCCCTCTGATGGCAGACTGAAGGAGCGTCTTCATGGGAGGCTGATCAGTTCTTGGGCCACGCTGAACACAATAACCTGCTCTGCTCATGTGTTTCTCTCCAAAAGGAGTTGTCATTTGCAGAAATCCTTTCACAAAGTCTCCTTCCAGTCAAAGAACTCTGCTCTGAGGGAAAACACACCTTAGTGAATGCCTAAGACTTTTAACTTTTCTTATCTATTTGATTTAAAGGTATTAACTCAGAGCATAAGGAACCAATAATGTAATTACTTTCTTTTTCTGCTGGCAGTAACCTGGATTTGCACTTTACCTCCAGTGCTACACCTGGGTTGTAAAAGCAATTCTGTCATTGCTCATCAGCTGTGCCTCACTTTGTGGCCTGGAGCCTTAATGGAGTGAGAGAACCTGGAGTCTGTGGAATCCTAAATTAGTCTGTAATAAATCCATTATAAACAAGCAGCCAGGTCCCTTTTCCTGAGCCTTTCTCTCACCCAGAGCAGGGCAGGGTGGCAGTGCTGCCTCTGGGCCAGGTGCTTTCCAGTGGCTGCAGTGATGATGGATCAGGCACACAGGTTCTTGTGGCCCCTCTGACTATGAACCAACAGGATGTGAAGTGTTTATTCATCCTTGTGCAAAGCTGCAAGTGCACCAGTTGTTGAGTGAACACACAAATCTGAGCTTCCAGAATCAGGAATTATTAACTCAGGTTTGCTTGGAAGAGCTCTGAGATGTGAAAAGCAGAGTAATTTGCATTTTGGGGAAGGTGGTGGCATGCACCTGGATGCACTGGGAGGGCTGGGGGGATTCCACAGTCCTGAGGGAGCAGCTGGAGCTGGGCCAGGGGGTTTTGGGTTGGATTTTGGGAAAGGCTCTTCCCCCAGAGGTGCTGGCACTGCCCAGGCTCCCCAGGGAATGGGCACGGCCCCGAGGCTGCCACAGCTCCAGGAGGGTTTGGACAGCCAGGGGTGCCCAGGGTGGGATTTTGGGGTGTCTGTGCAGGGCTTGGTTTGGATCAGTGATCCCAGTGGGTCCCTTCCAGCTGAGGCCACTCCATGATTCCTTGACCCTCATTTTTGGGGCAGTGTGGCTGTTCCACAGAGTGTGTGTGGTGGGACTGGGGAGGGAGCTGGGAGATTTTCCTGGCATTGCCCTGCCAGGTTTGGGTGGCCTCTCCCAGCCCTGGCGGGAGCACAGACTGGGCTGCTTTATTTGAGGATAAGCACTGAAGTCTTTCCTGTGTCACATCCCGCTGGTGGCTGGTTCCAGTCATGGCCCAGGAGTGGCAGCAGCTCCCAAAGCCCAGGCAGGGCCTGGCAGCCCTGGGGGGCTGAGGGAGCTGCGGGACCAGCTCTGCTCACCGGGCTTTGGTTTGTGGTGACTCCTGTGAGGCCTTGGAGTCGCTGCCTAGAGCAGGGGCTAGACAGAGTTAGAGAATAAAGTGGGCATTTATTAATAATAAAAATTATTATTAATAAAAATATAATAATTAACGATAAATAATGGCAAATAATAAATATTTATTTAATATTAATATTTATTAATATAATTATTGTAATTATTAATAAATTAATAACTAATTTTTAATTATATAATTAATAAATATTCATTAATGATATAATAAATATTTATTTATAAATAAGATTATCAATATTTATTATAATTAATAAATATTAATAAAAATATAATGATTAAATATGAATAATGGCAAATTAATAAATATTAATAATATAATAATTAAACATAACTAATAACAAATTAATAAGTATTTATTAATAATAAATATCATTAAAGGCCTTAAAGGTAGCTACACCTTGGGCAGTCAGCAGCATCCAAGGTGCACAGTGGTCCTGAGTTTTTCAAATATGAGTTTGGTTCATTTACATATCAGGGGTTAATTGTCCAATTACAGCTCCAGGTAATGAAGCCATTTACCCCCAGTTCACTTCTGTTGATGCTTTTTGGGGCCTGAGGCAGCAGAGTGTCCCTGGATCTCAGGCCTGGAGGGATTGTTCTGTGTGCCCAGAATGTGAAGCCGGTAACCAACACTCTCTGTGCAGTTCAGAGGGATGCACTGAGGCAGGGCAGGATCTGGAAAACAGCAATGCTGGAACTCGAGGCATCACGGGGGTGCTGGGCCCACAGCTCCGGGCTCCCTGTCCCGTTGCAGGCACCTGCAGAGCTCTCTCCTCAGTCTGGGATCAAAGCCCTGCTCAGTGCTGGAGCTGTGCATTGTGTCCAATTAGGGCAAAATCCGTATTTGTCTCAACTTGCTCCTTGCTTTTCCCCACCATTCCTGTTCTGACTTGGAGCTCACGTCCCCTCTTGTGCCTCTGGTTCCTTGCAGGGGCTCCAGAGGCTGGAAAAGCCAATTCCTCCATTCCTGCTGCAGAGCTGCCCACCTTCCTTCCTGTGTGTGCAAACTCTGCTCATTTCTCCTGCTTTATTCTCATTTATGGCTAAAAATTGGCTGATGGCAATGCCAGCAAAATTCCCAATGGGGAAAAGCAAACCCTTGGCATTGTTAACAGCAAAGAATTGAATTTTCCCAGCAGATGACACTTCATTTCTGACCTAGTTTCCAACTTTTATTGCTGTGTCTGCAGTTGATTTGATGTGAAATTTGGCTGAGCTGCTTCTTGCTTCCATACTCCTTTCTATTTTTTTTTAATCTATATTAGCCAGGGTCTGTCTTCTCTTATTTTTGGTGATTTCCACTCTATTGCTGTAGTCATTCCCTGTGAAATTAATCCTGTGGACTTCAAAGGCATCTCATTGCCACGAACAAGACTTGTCAATGTTCCTTATCTTACTGTGAAAAGAAATATTTCCCCAAGTGTTTTGTGACTTGTGTTGAGTTTGTGACTGATATCACCCTGGTGTTCAGGAACTGTCCCACAGTTCATCTTTTTAACAATTAAATCCCTTTATGGAGGCTCCAAAGAGGCATCCAGAGCTGCTGGGTGCTTCTGGAGCTTGGCCTGAGCTGTGCCCTGCTGATTAGAGGGGGGTTCATTGTAAAGGGACCACAGGAACCAACCTCCCCCAGAGCTGGGGGTGGGACCAGTGCTGAATTTCACACCAGTTCTGGATTGTTCTGGTGGTTCTTCCTCTGGCATAGGGGCTGTATTTGCCAGCACAACTGCAAATGGGAGTTATGGAGAGGAAAAGCAAAATAAACACTCATGAACTGAGAAAAATGTAAATATATTGGTCAAGAGACAGTGACAGTGCATAATGTATAATATTCTTTATCGTCATGTGTAATAATCCTTATCATTCAGCTTTGAAATATGCACACCCCTTCTACCTGCAAACTTGAATTGGAAATCTCTATTTTTTGCTCTTCAACTTGCACTTTACTTGACTGGTAGGACATTTCTCTCAACTATTGCTTTTAAAGAAAAAGCTCCTATTTCTGCCAGGACATTAAAGTCACAGCCATGCCCAAGCTTAGAGCCACGTCAGCCCACAGCCATAAACACATTTCCCCCCTTGCTGCTGGAGCTCAGGGGATGTTTCAGGTCCAGTGCATTTAACTGCTGATGCCTGAAATCCTGCCATGGACTGGGTGCATTTGCCAGCAAACCTGTGCTAATAAAGCCAGCCCATAAATACAAGTTTCTAAACAGCTTTTTGGGCTGCCAGACCATGGTTGCCTTCATAAAGTGATGATGGTGCAGAGTTTCAGTTGGAGCAGTTGCTGAAATGATAAAAAAATGTCTTTTTGGTGCAGTACAGGCTGTTCCTCCCAGGGAGATCTCCCTGGACCAGAGGGGAAAGCTGCATTTACAGGATTCATTCTGTGGCTCATTGTCACAGCACAGCCAAACCCAGCAGTGCTGTGGGAGCATTCTGTGCTCACTGACAGTGAATTTTTGGGAGGTGTTGGTGCAATCCAAGTGCCCCTGGTCCTGGAGGTGCTGAGTCTGAGCCGAAAGTTCATTAAGGTGCAGTGGAGATAACGATTCCTGCTCTTAGGAAGTGTGGAACTTTGATCCTCCATGGCAATAAAGCCATTTATGGCTTCAGCTCCAAAGTTCTGAGAGTGGCTCAGAATGTCACGGACAAGTAGTGGCCAGTTAGTTGTGGAAAAATGCCTTTTTATTTTTCTTTTTTAGCTTATTTCACCCGATTCTTCCCACAGTTCCATTCTCCTGCTCTGACAATGCCATTGAGGCTTCAAGCTGCTGAGAGTTTGATGTAAAGGAATAAAGTAGGGAAGGCTTCAGTGCTTAATTCTTCATCTCCTGGCATCTCAGACAGTTTAATTAAAACTTAGTGCAAATTTTGGAGCAGTTTGTTCTTCATTCTTCCTGGCAGCAAAGGGATCAATATTCTTGTTTGGATTTTTGCTTCTACTTTAAGACCCAACCCCCCATCCCCTGCCAAGATTTCCTGCTCCTCATTTTAATCCTGTTCCCCTATTTCTTGTTACCTGGGATAGGTGGTAAGAGAAAAACGCAAGAGAAAAACGCCTTGGAATTGCCATTTCTGTGGAAATGAGGAGCTGTGAACCAGTCTGGCTGTGCAGTGCCGGTTCCTGATGGGCTCTGTTCTGCACAGTGGGATCAGTGAGCCCCAGGCCATTAAGGGAAGGTCAGTCTGCCCCAAAGTCCACCTTGGCTGAGCAGAATTGCAGTCCCGTTGTTGTGCATGTCAGAAATTCTCCTTGTGTTGCCCCTGCCAGCTCCAGAGAGCTCTGGGGTTTCCATGCAGGGCTTTGCCAGTGGAGCTAAAAACCCCCTCAGCACTGAATCCCAAATTTCTCCCAATGGGCTGAGCCATGCTGTGAGTTCTTTCCCCAAACTATGGGAGAGCTGCTCTGTCTCCTCCTGAGCCCTGGCTGGGCAGGGAGGGTGTTGGAGCCCTCGTTACAAATTCCCAGCTGTTTCTGAGGCGGGTTTTGTTCGCAGCTTTACCCTGGATTTGCTGTTGGTTGTGCTGGAGTTTGAGCTCAGGGTTCCTTTGTGGTGCAGTTCAGCCCCCAGGCACAGCTGGACCCTGTGCCCAGATGTTTCCCTCCTTAACCCCTCATCTCTGCCCCTGCAAAGAGCAGAGCTCAGCCTGGGAGCACTCCCAGCTCTGAGCAGGGGCATTTCCAAGTTCTCCTCCTCCTGCTTTGATGTTTTGCCCAGTGAGAACTGGGACAGTCATTTCAAGCCAGTGGCAAATTCAATTAATTCTTTTGAAAGTGCCACACGCTTTCAAGTTGGAAACAAGCTGAGCAGTCCAATTTATGGAGTGCTGGGGTCTTGCTTTTACAAATCTGCCTGGAACTATTATTGGGAAAGTTACTGTGTTGTACTTAAAGTACCAAAGCACAAATTGCACTTTTAGCTTGCAGGAGGAAAGGTAATTACAGACAGACTTGGTAAAATCCAGTTGCAGTTGTGTGGGTGTTGTAAACAAACACTGCATCTTCACAGGCTGTAAAAATGAGAATTAAATCAGAGGTTGCTTTTGTGGAGTTGGATTTCAGAGCCCTGGTAGGGCTGTGCAGTTATTAAATCAGAATTAGTGCCACAGTACTGTGGGGTATAAACTCCTTCTTGTGGAGGGCACAGCCCCAAGAATGGCTTTGTGTTCTCCCAGGTCTCTTTGTCCAAAGGAACAAAGGAAAACCATAATAGAAAGTTGAGGTGTGTTGAGTTGCAGGCTGGGCTGAGCACAAACCACGCTCTGCCCCTCGTAAACCAGTGGCAAAACCCTTTGTGCTGTGGTCATGTTACAACAATTTCATGGGTCAGGGTGATTATTTAAAATGTTTTAATGTACTTTTGAGAGAATACTGATCCTTCAGTCTGGCTGTTGGTGCTGGGATCCCAAAGAGGCAGAACAAAGCTGCAGGGCTGGGAGGACAAGAACATCAGCACCTTGAACCCTGGCAGGGATCGCCAGGCCTGGGGCACTGCAGCCCTAAAAGCTGTTTGGTGCTCAGGCCAGGCTTCGTTATTTATCTGCCCTTTTCATGTGCTGCTCTCACTGGGAAGCACTGGGAGCAAAGCTGGGCATTCCCAAGCCACAGCCTGGGCAATCACAGCATCAGGGAAGATCAGGTTGGAGGAGACCTCAAGGATCACCTGGCCCAAGCTCTCCTGGCCAAACCCTGAAGAGCACCATAAACAGATGCCTCCAACCTGATAAAATGTACAGAGGTGTGAAGAGAGGCCAGGCTGTTTTTCCAGCTGAGTCTCTGCAGAGGGAACATTTCCTGGTGTTCCAAGGGGACTGGAATTGCAGGTCTGGGTGTTTTGGTTGGTTTCTTTTTTCTGAAATCACGGCCTAGATCTGGTTGGGTGCTGTAAATTCAGGAGCAGCCTGGCTCCTCCACTGGCAGCACTGATTTATTTCTCCTCTGGCTCGCAGCACTCCAGACAGAAGCTGAGACAGCTCATGTAGATTAATTCCTTATCTGAGCTTAAAATCCCCAAGGGCCCTTCAGAGTGAAAATAATAAAGGAAATGGAGAGGCCAGTGAAGAAAATGACACAGCAAAAGGTTTGTGTGTGGGTATTCACTGGGTGGAAAATAAAGCAGAGTGTCTGTGAGGGTCAGAGCACAGGAGCAGCTGAAGTTTGGCTCCTTCCGCCCTGAGTGCTCTGAGACAAAACAGTTTGTGCTGGGGTGAAATTGTGCTGGGCCCAAATCTGCGTGTTTAGGGTGTATCTGTGTCCTGTGTGCAGTTCAGATGCACTCTGAGAACTGAACATTCCTTATTTTTACACAGATACCGTGGTGTAAACACTTTGTGACAAATATCTGAGGGGAAGGCGATGGATGGGGATTCTGCAGACATGAAAATACAGATATTATCTCTTTTTTTCCTTACAGTCAGGATATCTCGTGCTTCAGCAGTTCTGAGTGATGTCAGTTTGCCTGATTTGGATCTGAGAAGCTCTAATTAAAATCCAGGGACTCATTTGTCCCTGCTCCAGAGCACTGGTGTGGAGCTGCCTGTGGGTTTGGGGTGTTTAAAGCCATAGGAGGCCATGGGATCATCCCATGGGAGCCCTTGTGTAACCTTGGGAAAGCCTCCCCATTCCCATGGGCTGGGCTGTGAGGTTGTTTTTCCTAAAGCAAGCCAGGCTTTAGGAGATTAAACCATTGAGGCCAGGATCTGATCCAGCCCCGGATGGGGAGTGAGACAGGATTAGCCCAGAGATGGTGAGGGCATGGCTGAAAGCCTTCCCTGCTCCCACATCTGGGAATCACTTCCATCTGGGCTCTTTGGGCAGGACAGAGTCTGTAAAACCTCTGATTGTTTGCCTGTCTCACTCCAAGGTGATCCATTATTGACAGGAAATCAGGGAATCGTTCAGGCCTTGATCAAGGGTGCATCCAGTGCTTGTGCTGGGCAGGTGGGCAGGGCACCCCCTCACTCGGGTCTGGCTCCTGGCACAGCCTGAGGCTGGAAGTGTTGGAAGCCTCTGGAGGGCAGTGGCTCCTCCTGCTTTTCTCCTGCTTCCCAAAGAGAGGGTGAATGTAGTAGGAGTCCTTGTAAAATCTATGTATTGTGTAAGTGGCCTTGCCCTGATCCTACTTGTTCCAAATGGGCTGCAGCTGTGATGCCCTTAATTGGGTGGCAGCTGTGGCTAATGAGGATAACTGGGGTAAAAGGGGGTGGGTTGAGAGCCTTGGAGGAGCCCTGATGAAGCCACAAGGAACAACACTGCTGAGAAGAGCTGCTCGTGAAAAAACCACCTAGAAGGTACAGGACTCTAGAAACAGGATAATAACAATATGAATACAACAGGTGAATGTAAAACCCCACAGTGACAGCATCCAGGTTCCAAAGGGCACGTCCCATCCTCCTGCAGAGGCAGCTGATGTCATTGCTCAGATGATTTCATGCTCATTTCTGAGATAACCCAGTTTAGAAATGTGGAGTGTGTTCATTGTGTGAGGTCAGCCTGGACCAGGGAGTGCACAAGGTGCTGAAGTCATGAACCCCCAGAATTGCAGGAGTTTGGGGCTGGAAAGGACCCTGAAGATCCTCTCATTCCTGGGCAGGGATGGGCCACCTGCAGCTCACTCTGCTGTCTAAGGGTGGCTGTCAATGAAAGCATTTCCAGCTGCATATTCCCATTAAATCTGAGGTACTGACACCCCAAATGCTCAGCTCTTACTCAGAACTTTTGGAGTTGATCTGAATGGCAGCAAGCACCATCCAGGAGTAGGAATTTTCCCATAACAGTGACTAAATGTCCATATTTCCCAGTGTTGAACCATGAATTACTTTTTTTATCTAAATCTTAATTAAGCCATTCTCAGTTTGTCAGACACAAATTCCTGGGAAGTTACCAGAATGTTTTTGCTCCATACATAAAAAAGACTTTGTTCTTGTGAAGAATGAATTCCTTGGGTAGTTCCTTGTTTTTTCAATAAAGCCACTGTGTGTTTGGCTGGATCTTGGCACCGGGACCATCCCGGGCTCCTCCAAGCAGGGCTGTCCTGCAGCAAAGCCATTCCTGGGTGCTGCAGCAGAGCTCAGATCGCTCTGGTTCTGGCTCTGGGGTTTGGCTGTGGGGCTGAGGGATGGAATGAGCTGGGGCTGGGCTCCTGAATGGGATCCTTTGTTCTGGGGAGCTCCCCAGCCTGTGCTGGCAGATGGGGGGCAGGGGGAGCGGCCGTGGCATTTGGACAGGGCTGGTGTGTCTTTGTGCTGGGTGGGGCGGGGGGTTCAGAGCCAGCTCACAGATAATGGATCTTGCAGGGGCTCTGTTTTCCAGCCAATAATTCACATTTCAAGTGCCCTCATGGAGGGGAAGATTCCATTTCCTTCTGATTTGAGTTACACAGAAATTGTGTGTGATGTTTCCTGCTTTGTTCTCTTTGCGTTTTGAGGCATTTCAGCCCAGCTTGGCTTTCAGGGCAGTCTTGGAAAGGAATTAATCTGTGGGAAAAATGGGGTCTAGGAATTAACAGAAGCATGGAATCATGGAATGGTTGGGTTGGAAGAGACTCAGCAGCTCATCCCATCCCACCCTGGCATCCAGGGACACCTTCCCCTGTCCTGGGGTGCTCCAGCCTGGCCTTGGGCACTGCCAGGGATCCAGGGGCAGCCCCAGCTCCCTGGGAATCCCATCCCACCCTCACAGGGAGGAATTCCTGCCCAACATCCCATCTAACCCTCCTCTCTGTCACTTTGAAGCCGTTCCCCTGAAAATGCCACATCTGTCCCTGGTTCCCCTGAGCCCAGCTCAGGTTCCATGGGCTGCTCACAGACCTCTTGCAGGCTGAGGCTTCTCCCTGGGCCCTTGCACACAGAGGAGCTTGGTGGGGTTTTTAAAGTGTGTTTGGGGGTTTTTGCTTGCAGTAGAATTGTGCTGTTGTTATTGTACTTGTTGTTTTGTGCCTGGTCTGAGGGCCTGGCTCAGGGCTGTGTGCTGGGGCTGACCTGTGCCCAGGGCAGTGGCAGGGCCAGAGCTGCTCCCTGTGCCACCCTGGGGAGCCCAGGCTGTGCCAGCTTTCCTGTGCCACTCCTGCAGTCCCTGCTTTGGGGTGACTTTGGGCCAGAGCATCCATCCCCAGGTTGTGCAATGCCCTCAGGGTCCCTCCTCCAGCCCCTCCGAGGAATCACCCTCTGCCCTGGAGCATGAAAATTGCTGCTTATCTTCAATTCTGGCCCTGGCTGTGCCATAAAACCAACTGCTCGTGGAATTATCTGCTGCCCTTTCCAAACCTGATGGATTCCATGGGCTGGGTGCCCTTGGAAAACACATTCTTCACCTTTTAACCAAACTGAAGCACTAAACCAAACACGAGACATTGCCTCCAGTCATGCTGGAAGAAATGATCATTAAACAAACCCAGGCTCGTGTTTTCCACCTCTGCCTCCGTATTTGGATTAAATTTCCTCAATTTCAGTGCTGCTTTTCATCTGGGATGATGAAAGGAGCAGGATCAACACTCTGAAGTGAATTTCAAAGGACAAAATCGCAGCTGAAGTTTAGCTCGGAGCAAAAAGACAACTTCAGATATTGCTGCAAATTTGAATACAAAAGTCTCTGTATTATTTTTCCTTCTTCCTTTCTTGCTGCTCTGTCAGGATTTAAGTGGAGGGGTTTTATTTTTCCACACCGTGCCCATGTTAGTGATGTGAAGCTTCCTTTTCCTTTCAAGTCAGTGAGAGGTCAGGGAGGGGGCTCCCAGCACAAATCCCTGCAGATGGGATGGCTGGGGACAGCTCTGACTTCCAGCAGCAGGAAACTTCACTGCAACCAGCAAAGTTCCCAGGGAAAATATGCCAGCAATTTGTCTTTTATAATCTTGTACATAAGCATGAGGGAGGAGGTTTCAGACAGTGACCCTCTGTTCTGGCTTAGTTCAGTCTGGCAGGGCAAGGAAAGATAAAATTGACTTTTTTTTGTTGGTTTTTTTGATGTGGGAGTTCCTCCAGGTTGTAAATGCTGCGTGTTGGGATGTGAAACCTGCCTGGTGGAGCAGGCAAGGGGAAGGGAAGGGGAGTGCAGGGCTTGGTTCTGTCTTGTGGCTGCTGTGATCTTCAGGAAGGGGAAGGGATGGCTGGGCTGAATTAACTCTGTGTTCCCAGCAGGAAGGCTGGGCCTGTGTCCACCCACCTTTCCCTGGGCAGCATTTGATGGGAAAAATGCAGCCTGGTGTTTGTATAATGGGTGATTGTCCCAGAAAAACCCATGGGGGCATGTGGGGATTGTGTGTGGGAATCCCTGGGTGCAGCAGCCCTGCAGGGGCCAGGCCGGGGGGGAACTGGGGGGGCTGCAGGGCTGGAACCCCTCTGCAGGGCTGGAACCCCTCTGCAGGGCTGGGAGAGCCCGGAATGCTCATGGGAGGGGAGCTGGAATGCCTCAGCTGGGAGGGAGAGCTGGGAGTGCTCAGCTGGGTCCAGAGAGAGATGGAAATGCTCACCTGGGGAGGGGAAATTCCAGGGAGAGCTGGGAATGCTCATCTGGGTCCAGAGAGAGCTGGGAATGCTCAGCTGGGGAGGGCAGAGCTGGGAATGCTCACCTGGGGAAGGGAGAGCTGGGAATGCTCACCTGGATCCAGGGAAGGGTCCAGGAGAGATGGAGTTCCATTGGAGAAGGATCAGGGAGATCTGGGAATGCACTGGAAGGAGCTGGATGTTCCTGGTCGGAGAGATGGAAGGTCATGGAGAGGTCCAGAATTGGGAATGCTCACCTGGGAGGGAGAGTGGGATTCACCTGGAGGGAAATTCCAGAGAGAGTGAGAATGCTCACCTGGGGAAGGGAGAGCTGGGAATGCTCACTGATCCAGGGAAGGGAGAGTGGGAATGCTCACTGGATCCAGAAGGTCAGGAGAGATGGAATGTTCATCTGGAGAAGGATCCGGAATCTGGAAAGCCCACCTGGGAAGGAAGGATCCAAGGAGAGCTCAGAGCCCCTTGCAGGGCCCAAAGGGGCTCCAGGAGAGGGATTTGCACAGGGGATGGAGGGACAGGACCCAGGGAATGGCTCCCACTGCCAGAGGGCAGGGCTGGATGGATATTGGGCAGGAACTGTTCCCTGTGAAGCTGGGATGGAATTCCCAGAGCAGCTGTGGCTGCCCCTGCATCCCTGAAGTGCCCAAGGCCAGGCTGGAGCCCCTGGCACAGTGGGAGCTGTCCCTGCCCTGGCACTGGATGGGATTTAAATCCCCTCCCAAACCACTCCACACTTCTCATTCAGCTTTGGCCATGAACATTATCCAGATTTTTCTGTTAGAATGTGAATGGAATTTTTACTTCTGGGCCAGGTCTGGGGTGTTTAAGGTGTCTGGGCCACACAGCCAGCTCACCAGCCAGCTTTAAAATCCTGATTTGCAGCCCCTTTGTGGGGAGGGAGAGGAAGGTGGGTGTGGAAGCAGCTCTTAGGAGCAGAAATCCAGTAAAATTCCTGTGGAAATCATGGATTCAGAGCATTGTCCATGTGTGTGTGGCCCCAGGAAACAAACCCTGCCCTGGGGTCAGGGATCCTGCAGGGATGCACATCCCCAGGCTGCTCCTGCTGGGATGTCTGTGGCCACAATATTTTGAAGAAAGCTCTGATCTGGGAGAGTTTGTGGTGCTGAAAGCCCCAGGCTGTGCTGGAGCCCTCACCCCACGGCAATGGGAGGCACTCCATGGGAATTTCCTGGCAGAAGAGCTCTGGGTTTTATTTATTTATTTCATTTCCAGTCCAGAGCTCCTCAAACACAAACCTTGGGAAGTCTCACGAGTTCTCCTCTGAAAATGTTTGGCTGTTTTTTTTTTTTTTATTTCTTTAAAACAAATGTGTTTGTTCACCAATGGATTTCCTTAGGAATACATAAATATGGGAACTTTGTGTTTGGGAAGATTTCATTGCTGAAATTTAGGATTTCATTGCTGCATTCAGGATGTGATCTATTCTTAAATCAGTATTTTAAATAAATCAGGGGGTCTGGGTTTGATCTGCTCTGACTTTGCTGACAATTCCTTGAACCACAGCAAAACATTTCATTGATTTTATGTCTTTTTACTTGGTTTGAAAGGAAATTCCATTTAAACTTTCTCACCTGGCCCCAGAGGGCTCTGCTTTGCCCAGTGAATCTGCAGCAAGTCCCAGGGAAAAGGCACTCCAGCACTTAATCCTCTTCCCCTGGAAATCCCATCAGCATCCAGCTTAACTTTGTCTTTGGGAGGGATTAAATTCACACAGAATCCCAAGTTTTGGTGCTAAAATTGGTTCTTGGCTGGGGAGAGCCTTTGGCAGCAAACAAGTGTGATTTGGTTTGGGAAGGAGTGGTTTGGGGTGGGATGGGGTGGGTTTTATTCCAGCATCCCATTTCTGGTGTGTTCTGATGCTGGAGACAGACTGGAAAATGGTGATTACAGAAGTGATGTGCGTGAGGTGCTGGCGGCTCTGTGGGCAGGTTTTTGGCCAGGTGGGAATGCTCAGCTCCCCAGAAGGTGTCCCAGGCCTGTCTGGAAGGTAAAACCCCCTTTGTTGTCTGTTAGTGATGCTTGTCCATGATAAACTCTGCAGACTGACACATGATGCCCTTTCCCAGTGTATTCCATACCCAGGGTGACTCCATCCCTTTGTTCCTTTCCCAAACCCTGCCCTGCCTTTGCAGAGCCCATTCCCAGAGCTGATTCCCTCATGGTTCTGATTTGTCTCTTTTCTCCCCATTTTTCAGCCATCTACAACTATGAGGCCGTGCAGGACGTGGAGCTGTCCCTGCAGGTGGGGGACACCGTTCACATCCTGGAGATGTACGAAGGTAGGTGCAGCTCACGGGGGCTTTGAGAGGAAAATAGGAACAAATCAAGATCATTTTTCAAATTTTAGATCTGTGTTTTCAACTCCTGTTACACCCCAAAGCACAGGTTTGGTGTGTAGTGGCTGCTGTTGCCTCTTAATTTTTAAAATAGTGCTAAAATGCAGAAATGCAGAGGGTTTCTCATCTCTGTGCTGTTCCAGGCAGAGTTTATCAAGGTCAGGTTTCACCCCAGTGTCTCAAGGCAGCACTAAAAGGAAAAGAAACATTTAATTCTGGCTGTTCACTGCTGGTTTCACCTCTGCTTTGGCTCCTCTTTGGGCCAGGCCAGGCAGCTGTGCTCATGGTCCTGCTGGAAAATAAGAATAATAATTAAAGAAACCCCTGGCTTTTAACCTGAGTGAGTTCTTGATCTGAGTGGATGACAGAAAAGGAGAGGGAAGGGCTGATTAGTTCATAGTTCATGTTGTTTGGAGTTGTAATATCACAAACTGGCATTAAATGTTCTTAAAATGCTCCAGTTGTGGAGCTTCCATGCCCTTTTTGGGCTGTTTCTCCTCATCCTTCACTGGGCCATTTTTCATACCTTAATGTAAACCACAGAGTAAACAAAATTCTTAATTTAAAGATTAAAATGACTCTTGAGTGTTTCAACTCTCGCTATCAAATTTGACTCTTTGACAAAGATTTCAATATTGAGACTGGAACAGAGCCATTCAATCATTTTAAGGAATGCTCTGGTCGCTGCTTCCCTCTCCAAAACTCAAAGGTAAAATATAAATCCAATTATTTTCAAGCAGCATTGATTTGAATGAAGATTCTGTGCTCAGGATCAGCACTGAGAACAGGGAGCTGCTCCTTTTGAATTTGTTCTTGGCCCTTTGCTCCCTTTCCACGCTCAGACCTGGGAGCAGCTCCCAGTCCTGGCAGGTTCTGCCGTGGTTTTACCCTCTGTGGGTGATCGTGGTGGGGGAGAGGGGAAAAAGGGAAATGCCCAGTGGAAATCACTGATTTATGACATTGTTCTGCAAAAAGACACAGGGAAGGGGGAGGAGAACTCCCTCGGGAAGAGGAGGCATCTTGGACTTGCCAAAATTTGAGGGGATTTAGTTCTTTCTCCCTGTTTTTAATTTTTTAATCATTGTTTAACCCCTATTTCTTGTAATCAGTTCAACAGAGAGAGGAACAGGGAATGAGTACATAAATGGCACCTTTTTTTTGGCCTGAAATCTCCCAGTTTGGAGCTTTGTCAGGAGAAAATTGCCTGTGAATAGTTTGGGAGAGACGTGAATGTTTTCATGTGTGGAGGGGAAAGTGATGGTTCCCAGATGCTGAGCCATCAGTGGGGAGCAGGAATCTGTGCCTGAGGCACCTCAGGGCACCAAAAATTCCCTTTTTCCAGCAAGAGCAGCCAGAAATCCAGGCCAGACAGTTGGGAGTGTACAGGAGGAGATGCAGAGATGGGGACTCTGCTCTAATTTCCCATAAATTCACCTCCAACCCTCCCCATTCTGATATTCTGCCTGCCTGGAAGGAGCTTCTTGTTCTTCCCCAATCTCTTTTTTTGGGCTATCAGCTCTCAGCTGTGTTCCCAGCTCTCTGGGGGTCTGGTTTGGAGGATAAATGTTCTCACAAGAGGCTTTTTCTGCTCCTTTTCATGCTAATGCTGCCTGCTCACCACTGGAGCTGATAAAAACTGGTTTTGTTCCTCTAATCACTGCTCTTATCTGGACACACAAGCCTCGAGTGAGGAAAAGTTTCCATGGAAGCAGGGCGGGGGCTCTGAGGGAGGAAAGGCTGGAGATGCCCTGTGGAGGCATTTTTGGGGCTGGGAGATTCCCCATGAAGTCATTTTTTGGAGGGTTGGGACATGCCCTGTGGTGGAACTTCTTGGAGCTGGAGATGCCCTGTGGAGTCATTTTTTGGGGCTGGAGATGCCCTGTGAAATAATGAAATATGGGAAATAATTTTTGGGGGTTGGAACAAACCCTGTGAAATCACTTTTGGGGGTTGGAAGATACCCTATAAAATAATTCTTTGGGGTGGGAGGAGGAAGTCCTGTGAAGGCACTTTGGGGTTGGGAGATGCCCCATGAAGTCATTTTTTGGAGGGTTGGGACATGTCCTGTGGTGGAACTTCTTGGAGCTGGAGATGTCCTGTGAGATAATGAAATATGGGAAATATGGGAAATAATTTTTGGGGGTTGGAGCAAACTCTGTGAAATCATCTTTGGGGGTTGAGATAATAATAATTTTTTGGGGTGGGAGGAGGAAGCCCCATGAAGGCATTTTTGGGGCTGGGAAATTCCGCAGGTAGTTATTTTTTGGGGTGGAAGATGCCCTGTGAAGGCATTTTTGGGGTTGGGACATGCCCTGTGGTGTAACTTTTTGAGGGCTGGAGATGCCCTGTGAAATAATGAAATATGGGAAATATGGGAAATAATTTTGGGGGTTGGAGCAAACTCTGTGAAATCATCTTTGGGAGTTGGGAGATACCCTATAAAAAATTCTTTAGGGTGGGAGGAGGAAGCCCTGTGGAGTCATTTTTGGGGGCTGGGAGATTCCCCATGAAGTCATTTTTTAAGGGGTTGGAACATGCCCTTAAAAATAGTGTGATTTTTTGGGGCTGGAGATGCCCTGTGAAACAATTTTTGGGGATTGGAGCAAAACCTGTGAAATCATTTTTGGGGGTTGAGAGACGCCCTGTAAAATAATTCTTTGGGGCTTGCAGGAGGAAGCCCTGTGAAGGCATTTTTTGGGAACCCAAACCCTCTGGGCAGTCCCTGCAGTCAGGTGCTGCTCCTGTGCTGCCTCACAGTGCCAGGAAACTTCCTGAAATTGCAAAATCCCTGCTTGATTGTGCTGCAGCTGCAAGGGCTGGAATCACAAAATATCCTGAGTGTGAGGGACCCGCAGGAATCATCCAGTCCAACCCTGCACAGACACCCCCAAATCCCAGCCAGACTGGGGCTGAGGCTCTGAACATGCTTTGCCTCTTTGTTTTCCAAGCCCCAGGTTCCAAGTTAGGCTGATGCTGTGGGGGTGGGTGGTGAGGGCACCTGGGAAGATTTGGGGGAGATAACACAGGGGGTGATAAAACAGGGGGGATCACACAGGGGGTGATAAAACAGGGGGGATAAAACAGGGGGTGATAACACAATGGGGATCACATGGGTGATAACACAATGGGGATAAAACAGGGGGGATCACACAGGGGGGATAACACAGGGGGTGATAACACAATGGGGATCACACAGGGGGTGATAACACAGGGGGTGATAAAACAGTGGGGATCACATGGGGTGATAACACAGGGGGGATAAAACGGGGGGGATCACACAGGGGGTGATAACACAATGGGGATAACACAGGGGGGATCACACAGGGGGTGATAACACAGGAGTGCTCACATTGGGGGGATAATACAGAGGGTGATAAAACAGTGGGGATCAGCCAGGGGGATCAAGAAGGAGTGATAACATGGGGTGATGAAACAGTGGGGATCACACAGGGGTGGATCACATACAGGGGATCATGCTGGGAGTGATAACACAGTGGGGATCACACAAGGGGTGATAACACAATGGGGATAAAACAGGGGGTGATAACACAGGGGGTGATAACACAATGGGGATAAAACAGGGGGGATCACACAGGGGGTGATAACACAGGAGGCTCACATTGGGGGGATAATACACAGGGTGATAAAACAGGGGGATCAGCCAGGGGGATCAAGAAGGAGTGATAACATGGGGTGATGAAACAGTGGGGATCACACAGGGGGTGATAACACAGGAGGGATCACACAAAGGGGATCACACAGGGGGTGATAACACGGGGGATCACACAGGGGGTGATAAAACAGTGGGGATCACATGGGGTGATAACACAGTGGGGATAAAACGGGGGGGATCACACAGGGGGTGATAACACAGGGATGGATCACATACTGGGAGTGATAACACAGAAAGGATCACACAAAGGGGATCACACAAGGAGTGATAACACAGGGGGATCACACATGGGTGATGATAACACAGGGGGATCACACAGTGGGGATCACACAGGGAGTGATAACACAGGGGGATCACACAGTGGGGATCACACACAGCAGGGATAACAAGGCAGGGAATAACAGAAGGGGATGACCCAGGGAAATGGATTCATTCCTCTGCCCTGCAGCGCCCCTGTGCCAGGGATTGGTCAGGGGGTGGCATCCCTGGAAATTCAGCTCCAGCTTGGACAAAGGACATAGGGAAGGAGGTCAGAGGGAAGCCACAGGCTGAGCAGTGTGACTGAAGGTTCCAGATGTTTCCAGTACAAGCTGTCCATGGAGTCATTGAATGCTTTGGGTGGGAAGGGACATTAAAATCATTCTGTCCCGGCCCCTGCCATGGGCAGGAACATCTCCCACTATCCCAGATTGCTCCATCCTGGCCTTGGGCCCTTCCAGGGATGCAAACACTTGCAGAGGTGTTTCTGTATGCCAGTGACAATCTGGGTAGGACACCTGAGAGCTCTCAGATCTCTTTTCTTGGATCCCTTTTACGCACACAGAGCCAAACCCACTGCACATCCCAGGGCTGTTCAGGTCCCACACTGCAGAACGAGGTTTTGTTGTCCCCTCATGTCTCTGCCTGCAGAAGGGCAGGAGCTCTGGACAAGATTTCTCCCTCCCCTGGCAAGAAGACACTCAGTGCATGTTCCTCCTGCCTGCCAAGGGTTCAGCACAGTGCACGTGCTGCAGAATGCAGGAGAAGCAGGGACTGGAAAAGGAACCTCGCTGCCTCCAGGACTGTGGAGGCTGCTGCAGTGCAGGGAGCCTGGCCTTGAGCAGGGAGGATGCTTTGCTGTTGAGGGGAACCTCTCCCAGTCTGCAGGATTTATCATGATTGTTGTTAGCTGTGGGATTTCAGGGGAGCTGTGGGTGGAAGGAATGTGTGCTCACATACCGTGACCCCTGGCAGGTTCTGTTCTGCTGAAAAGAAGTTTACCTTGAATTTGTTCCTGCTTTCAGTCAGCCCTGGGGAGGGTGAAGCAATGCCCTGAGTGCTGTGGGACAGGACAGGCCCCCAGGAGGAGGAACAGGGACCTTGTGGTCCCACATGTGACCTGGCCTTGCATCACTGGGGAGAGCTCAATCATCACTGGAGTGTTGTCCTTAGATTTTTCTTTTCCATACTGCATAAAATCCACTTAGTGAAGGGTAAAGTTGACGACTTGATCAACTAAAAAAAAACCAACAAAACAACAACCCCCAAACTTTTAGTAATTTCTTTGCAAGTCTGCTGTTTTTTTGTTTTCACTCAGATTTCACTCTGAGTGTTGGAGCAGCTGAAATTCTCCATGTCATCATCAACTGCAAAACCTTTCTCCATTTTTAGCCCATCTCTGCTTGGGGAAAACACTCAAACACTTAAACAGTCTCATTCCTCTGAAGATTTAAGCAGATTTTGGGTTTCTTTTCAAGAAATCATGTAATTAACTGACCACTGCCCAAAGATTGATGTTCCTGTTAGTGATGGATAAAGTTACTGAAGGTGGGAGCAGAATTCCGACACAAGTTGCATGAGGTGCTTGCAGAAACAGCTTTGCACAATCAGGCCCAACGTGCTTTTATGCAATGATTGCAAAATATTTTACAGGAATGGGGGGAAGGCCAGGGGGCCCTTTGAAACAGGAGGAAGTTGTGCTGTCAAAGGGCTGAACGTGTTAAATGGGATTGAAATCCCTCCTGGTAAATTCCATGAGCTCTGTCTCCCACCCTGAGTAATTTGTCCTTTCCCCTTCAATTAATGACAACTTAGATAAAAATAGAACCTAAATCTTCTCATCCCTAATCCAGGACCTCATCCATGGCTCCATGAGCAATGGATAATCTTGTTTTCCTCCTGTGGAAAGAAATGGAATTTCTTCTTTCCTCCTAACTTATTACTGGAATATTGGAAGTTTTGAGGTGGAGGTACCTCCTGATTGCTGGAGAAAGGGCACAAAGCTGCATTCCAGAAAATAAATAAATAGAAATACAACCACATGCATATAAAAATACTCCAAAAACCTGAATTAAATCATTCTAGGCTCTAATTTATGGTTGAGGAGTGTCAGATCCATGGTTCTTTATGGAACCTTCTTTGATAAATATAGGAATATTGGAGGGA
The DNA here is from genome assembly GCF_028769735.1 of Zonotrichia leucophrys gambelii. Taxonomy (NCBI): domain Eukaryota; kingdom Metazoa; phylum Chordata; class Aves; order Passeriformes; family Passerellidae; genus Zonotrichia; species Zonotrichia leucophrys. The sequence continues at coordinate 5,101,169 of NC_088191.1, read as the reverse complement.
CCAACAATAAAACCACCAAAAACAAATCCACACAGAAAAAATTTAAACCCAGAGAAACCAGTCTCCCCTCCTCTCTTCTTTGCCTGATTATTCCCTTAAACCCCTTTGCCTTCTTGATGCTGCCACTCAGCTGGACATAATCTCCTTGGATGGGCTTTAATGTCCCTCCCAAGCCAATCCATTCCATGGAAATCCTGGGTAAAACCCAGGTGCCAAAGAGAGGAGAAATGTTCTCTCAGAGACATTTGCTCCTGAGGCCTGGGCAGCACAATTGTTGCATCTGCCTTAGAATTTTTAGATCTTATCAAGGTAGGATTGATAAACAGGATTTGTGTCAGGGCAGGGAGCTCAGCTCCTACAAACAGAGCTGTCTTCCCAGGAGTGGATCCCAAATTGGTGTTGTAGAAAGGTGGTGAGAATCACAATTTGTATTTAATTGCTGTCAACAGGAACTAATGAAATACAAATATCTGTGTTTGCTTTGCCAGGCTGGTACCGAGGATACACGCTCCGCAATAAATCCAAGAAGGTACGACCTCACTTTTGGGTGGCTCCCATTTTAATTTCACACCTTGCCAGACCCCATCTGGTGCTGAAAACTCCTGTATTTCTTGTCTTAACCTCAGGCAGGACTCCTGTCCTCAGTGACAGAAATCAATGACCTTGAGCTGCAAGTTCAGAGCCATGTGTTGGGAATTCCTCCATTGGAAGCATGAGGAATGCAGTTGGAACTTCCAAAATTACCTGTTCCCATCTCCATACAGGAGATTATTGCTTTATCATGATGCTCTGGGACCTGTGCACGTCCAGCATTAGTTCTGTTTAATGGGAACATCAGAGTTTTGAGTGGAAAATATTCCAGAAATTACACATTCCTGGCTCTCAGCCAAGCTGCTGGAGCTTGGGCTGGAAGCTGCCTGGAAATCCAGGTTCCCCCAGGAATGCTGGCGCCTCTCCTGTGGTAACATCCCCCACAGCTTCTGCTTTTAGGAAGAAAGAGGGGAGAAAAGGGAACAGAAAAGGATTCCAGCATTTCCAGAAGGTTTCTCTGTAACAACAAAAATTTGGGAGCTTTTCTAGGGAGCACAGGGTAGCCTGACTCCAGGAATATTTCATGTCAGTGACTAGTAATTTTCAGGAATTTCTAGCATTTTCTGCAGGAAGGTGAGGGTCATTGGTGTAAAACAAGGAATCAGCTTCTCTGAGTTGCCTGTGTGGAACCTGCTGCTCCTCCCTGTCCTTTTTCCTGGCATACTGGGACATTTCTTGCTCCTTTCCCCTGTTTTTTGTTAAATATCTTTCTGTCACATCCTATGCCACAGTAGGATTGATTTATTTAATTTCTTTCTTTATTTTTAGGGCATTTTCCCAGAAACTTACATCCATTTGAAAGAGGCCATTGTGAAGGACCGGGGGTAGGTTGGCACTTCTTTGGCAGCAAAACCTAGGGAATTTCATTCCCTTTAAACCCCAGAAGAACCAATTTATACAGCTGTGGCTGTCACAAAACCAGGGTGTATCTCCTGAGCTGGACTGGCAATGCATAATTCCATTTTTCAGAGCACTGACAAAGCAGAGCAGTGGGGAGTAGGGGCAGCAGGAGATGATTTGCAGGGTTAAGGAAGCTCTGCTGGACAAGTCAGTAGTGGGGAGGGTCAGTGCAGCTCCATCCAGCTCCCCTGGGGACTCCTGGAAGCCACAGCAGCCTCCTGCTGGCAGCCAGGGCCCAGCAGGAGCGTGGATTCCTTCCTGTCTTGGAAAACACTGGAGGAAATGACTCCTCCTTGGGTTCCTTGAGCTGTATCTGTGCTCGTAAAGTGAGAGCAAAACAGCGGCTGCAAAGGAAGGAACTTTATAAAACACTTCTTTTTCAACTCTTATTTTCAAGTAACTGTTACCATTGCATGTGGGGATTCTTCCAAGTTTAATTTCTGTCTATTTATCCTGGGTTTGGAACAAATCCACAGGGAATAAGAGGAGTGAAAGAAGCTTGAAGCATTTTGCATTAAAAATGGATGATGAATGTGGATGTGTGTGTGTTGAGAACAGCTTAAGGGTCTTGACATCATGTGTGAGTGAACTGTGTGAACATCAACTCCTCTGGAATTTCCATTTTTACATTTATCAAAAAAGGGTGTTTTCCATTAAGTTCAAGCCCTGAGTGTGAAAGCTCTCTCTGATGTCTCCCTTCTCCCCAGGCAGCACGAGACGGTGATTCCCAGCGAGCTGCCCCTCGGCCAGGAGCTGACGGCCACGCTGCGGGAGTGGGCAGTGATCTGGCACAGGCTGTACGTGGTGAGTGCCATGGCTGGGGCTGTGAGGGGGGCTCAGCCTGGGAATGGTGGCTGTGAGGGGAGCTCAGCCTGTGAGGGGAGCTCATCTGGGCTGGGGCTGTGAGGAGAGATCAGCCTGGGGGCTGGGGCTATGAGGGGAGCTCAGCCTGTGAGGGGAGCTCAGCCTGGGAATGAATGGTGGCTATGAGGGGAGTGGGCAGTGATCTGGCACAGGCTGTATGTGGTGAGTGCCAGGGTTGGGGCTGTGAGGGGAGCTCAGCCTGGGAATGGTGGCTATGAGGGGAGCTCAGACTGTGAGAGGAGCTCAGCTTCTGAGGGGAGCTCAGCCTGGGGCTGGGGCTGTTAAGGGAGCTCGGACTGTGAGGGGAGCTCAGCCTGGCAATGTGAGGGGTGTGGGCAGTGATCTGGCACAGGCTGTACATGGTGAGTGCCAGGGCTGGGGCTGTGAGAGGGGCTCAGCTTGGGAATGGTGGCTCTGAGGGGAGCTCAGTCCAGGGCTGGTGGCTGTGAGAGGAGCTCAGCTTGGGAATGGTGGCTCTGAGGGGAGCTCAGTCCAGGGCTGGTGGCTGTGAGAGGAGCTCAGCTTGGGAATGTTGGCTGCACAGGGTAGCTCAGCCTGGGGCTCGGGCTGTGAGGGGAGCTCAGCCTGGGAATGGTGGCTATGAAGGGAGATCAGCCTGTGAGAGCAGCTCAGCTTCTGAGGGGGGCTCAGCCTGGAGCTGGGGCTGTGAAGGGAGCTCAGCCTGTGAGGGGAGCTCAGTCCAGGGCTGGTGGCTGTGAGAGGAGCTCAGCCTGGGAATGGTGGCTGTGAGGGGAGCTCAGCCTGGGAATGGTGGCTGTGAGGGGAGCTCAGCCTGGGAATGGTGGCTGTGAGGGGAGCTGAGCCTGGGGCTTGGGCTGTGAGGGGAGCTCAGCCTGGGAATGGTGGCTGTGAGGGGAGCTCAGCGTGGGAATGGTGGCTGTGAGGGAGCTGAGCCTGGGAATGATGGCTGTGAGAGGAGCTCAGTCTGGGAATGGTGGCTGTGAGGGGAGCTCAGCCTGGGAATGGTGGCTGTGAGGGGAGCTGAGCCTGGGAATGATGGCTGTGAGAGGAGCTCAGCCTGGGAATGGTGGCTGTGAGGGAGCTCAGCCTGGGCTGGGGCTGTGAGGGGAGCTCAGCCTGGGGCTTGGGCTGTGAGGGGAGCTCAGCCTGGGAATGGTGGCTGTGAGGGGAGCTCAGCCTGGGAATGGTGGCTGTGAGGGGAGCTCAGCCTGGGAATGGTGGCTGTGAGGGGAGCTCAGCCTGGGAATGGTGGCTGTGAGAGGAGCTCAGCCTGGGAATGGTGGCTGTGAGGGGAGCTCAGTCCAGGGCTGGTGGCTGTGAGAGGAGCTCAGCCTGGGAATGGTGGCTGTGAGGGGAGCTCAGCCTGGGGCTTGGGCTGTGAGGGGAGCTGAGCCTGGGCTGGGGCTGTGAGGAGAGCTCAGCCTGGGAATGGTGGCTGTGAGGGGAGCTCAGCCTGGGAATGGTGGCTGTGAGGGGAGCTCAGCCTGGGAATGGTGGCTGTGAGGGGAGCTCAGCCTGGGAATGGTGGCTGTGAGGGGAGCTCAGCCTGGGAATGGTGGCTGTGAGGGGAGCTCAGCCTGGGCTCTGCAGGAAGCTCTGTGCCTCTGCCTGGGGCAGGACTGAGTGATGGAATGGGGCCTGGGGGGCTCAGAGTGTTCAGCTGTGGGATGTGACAGAGGCAGGGTGACACTGTGGGTGTCCCTGCCCTGGGGCAGCAGCGCCTGGCACAGGTCACACTGTCACCGTGTCAGGGCTGCCTGGAGGGCCCAGCTCACCTGGGAGATCCAGGCCCTGCTCTGCCTGTCCTTGCCAGCCCTGCACGAGGGCAGGGAAGCCCAGCTGGGCACAGGGCTGGAGTGTGACACAGCTGTGGGCAGGGTGGGCTCTGCTGGGCTGGGAGGGCTGTAGGAACCCCATGGACTGGCTGATCCCCACCCAGAGCTCCCCTGGGAAACAGGGACGGGGGAAGGGGCAGAACCAGGCATGTGCCATGGGGGCAGATGTGACTTGTGACAAAGCACATCATGGAATGTTCTGGGCTGGAAGGGATCACTGATCCAGCTCCTGGTCCTGCACAGACACCCCAAAATCCCACCCTGGGCATCCCTAGAGTGCTGTCCAAGCTCTCCTGGAGCTGTGGCAGCCTCGGGGCCGTGCCCATTCCCTGGGGAGCCTGGGCAGTGCCAGCACCCTCTGGGGGAAGAGCCTTTCCCAAAATCCAGCCTGACCCTCCCTGGCACATTCCCAGCCATCCCTGGCCCTGTCCCTGCCCCACAGAAGGAATTCCTTGGCTGCCCCAAGGCCTCCCATGGCTGGGGCTCTCAGCAGGGTGGGGAAGGAGCTCTCCTGTCCCAAATCCCTGAGCACAGAGTCCCCTCAGCAGTGTCACAAGCTGCCACTGCAGGCATCTGAGGACTGTCCTGCAGCAGGTGCTTCTTGCTCAAAGAAATGAGTCCACAGGGAGTTGCTTTATTTTAAAGACACATTAAAGAGCCAAATTTGATTTTTCTCTGAGCAGTAACGAGTTCAGCCTGCACAAAATGTGCTCCAATACTTTAATTAAGAAGAGGGAGTGAGTTGAAATGAGCTCTAATCACCCAGTGCAAGTTTTCCTACTGGAAATTTCACCAGGCCACAAATAAGTTGTGTTTGTGTGCCACAAAACCACAAGAATTTATTCCACCCTCTCAATTTAATGAGAAGCTCTACGTGATGGTATTACTGTGTGAAAAGAGAGTTTTGTTCCCGGCATTTTTTATTTCTGAATAACTTTCAGGTCCCAGCCTCAGAATCTGTTTTTTTAACAAGCAGAAATCTTTCATGTTCCTGTGCTTAACCACTATAAGTCTTAAAATAGGTTTGGAAAATGTTGTGGTTTAAAATGGATTTGAGTTTATTTTATTTTCCCTGCAGTATGTATTAAAAGAATTTTTTAAAAAGCTAAAGGAGGAAGGAGGCATTTGAGGAGAAAAAGGAAACATGAGGGGATTTTTTATTTTGGCAGCATTTAATTTCACTTCTTTAATTTCTGGGGGTTTCATTGCAGCAGTGGCTTTATCTCCACTGCAGAATAAGTACAGAAATGGGGAGAGTTTTTAATTGGTCTGGTTAGTAGGAATTAGCTGTGGAGATAACTCAGGTCAAATTGAGGTCTGCTCTGAAAATTCACACGAATTGCCTTTCTTTGCAAGCTTTTTTATGTAAGAACGTGGGGTGGGGGTTATTTATGAAATATATCTCAAATATCCTTTCTATGGAGCTAAAAACTCAAGCAGCCCCATCAGCACCGTGGTGTTCACTCAAATCAACTGAGGCTGACCCAAATCACAGGCAGGATTGTTTTCATACCTTTAAATTTGAGGGAAATATGAGTAATTTATGTCATCCCTGTTCATTGCAGAGATGAGAATGGGGAGATAATTGCAATTAGGTTCTGTTTGTGCTGGGTGGGAGCAGGGGGGGTTTGTGGCTCACCATGAACAGCTCCAGCCCCCAGGGAGCACCAGAAGCACCCCTGGCTGTGGGGGAGATGTGGCCCAAAGCCAGCTCCTGCCCTTTGGGCTCTCAAACCCCAGGGAAGGCTCTTAATGCAAAACCAGGCACTGAGTTAGGCTTGAATTTCTCCTTTGGAGCTGAATAACCTCATCACTGTGCCAGTGACTCAAATCTGTGGCAAAAGAGTCAGAATCCTGTCAGGAACTGCCCCACTGAGGTGACAGAGAGAAAGGGAAGCCTGGGCTCCCTTTTTAATGGGTTAAATGTTTTCCCTGACACTTTAAAAACTTATTTACATATCTAAGCACACACTGCCACAAACAGGGTGGGTTACCACAAATCCACGTTTAATTACAGCCTTGGAGCTTGGAGGTGCAGGAACAAGGTGTGGGGATGGGACTGATTTTGTGAGGGTGGAACCAGTGAAGGGCATGGGAAGTATTTTCATTAATTAGAGATGGGAACAGGAATGCAGGAGGGGACTCTTCACCAGGCAGGTTTTGTTCAGTGTCCTTGCTCAGTTGTGCTCCTTTAATATAATCTCTCTGTCTCTTTTATAAAAAACCTCCATCAGAGCAGTCTGGAAGTGCTGGAAATCACTTGCTATTTTTAGTGGGTGAGGTTTTTCTAAAATAATGTCCCAGGGAAAGGTGAAGCCCTTAAAGACACTTAAAAGATCTTAAAGGCACTTAAACCTTGGCAGTGCCAAATGCTGCAGAATTTACTGTGTGGCTCTGATCTTGTGGTGTCACAAAGTGCCAGGTATTTTTAGTTCAATAAAACTTGTGTGGCTCTGCAGCTGCACACATTGCAGAAGGGTTGCTGAGCTAAGGTTCCCAGGTGTTCTTTGATTAAAATTGCCCTTTTTTTTTTTTGCCTCAGAACAACAAAACCACACAGTTCAGGCATGTCCAGCAGCTCACCTACAGCCTGATAGAGTGGAGATCCCAAATCCTCTCCGGGACCCTGCCCAAGGATGAACTGGCTGAGCTCAAGAAAAAAGTCACTGCCAAGATTGACTATGGCAACAGGTGAGCTCCAGACTCCACCTGCAGGGCAGAGGAGGCTCCCAAACCCCAGGGAAGGCTCTTCATGCCAAGCCAGGCACTGAATCAGGCTGAAATGAGGTGAAATGGCAGCTTTGAGTCCCTGAGACATCGTGGCCACCTGGCAGGTGGAGATGGAGCAGTTGGTTCTTGGTGTGCCACAGGTCTCTGTGCCTTGGCAGGAATTCTCCTCTCTTAATTCTGCTCAAATCCTGGCACAGGGGGGCCTTGCCCTTGGAGCACAGTGTGTGCCTGGGTTTGGATGTGGTGGGAAATGCTCTGCTTTCTCAGCAGCTGAGGGGCAGGGTTCCTCAGACAGCCCAGCCCTCAGTGCTTTGCAGTCCCCAGGACTCATATCACAGTCAGCTCTCACCCAGGCCCAGTGAGCAAATTAAGAAGTTGTTTATGGCAAAGAATAACAACCAGCTGCTATCTGGGAGCTCTGTATGTACTCATCCACCTTTGAAACAAAGCCATTTAAGCAGGAATAAGGGAGATGTCACCTTAGGATTGACTTGCCTGACAAATTCCTTCTCTCTTCAATGGGAAAATGGGAGGGAGGAGTTTTTTGAGACAAGAAAACCAGCAGTGAGTGAGGTTATTCCAAGGAGTGGGATGTTGAGCACTGGCAGCCCGGGCAGGGATTTGGTCTTTGCTGCTGCCACATTCTGGCTCTTTTGTGTCTCCTGGGGCTGTCCAGGATCCTGGGTCTGGACCTGGTTGTCCGAGATGACAATGGGAACATCCTGGACCCAGATGAGACCAGCACAATCTCCCTCTTCAAGGCCCATGAAACTGCATCCAAGAGGATTGATGAGAGGATCCAGGAGGAGAAGGTACCTCTGCTGTCCCTGGTTTGCCCTCTGTGCCCACTGAGTTCTTATATTCCTCTTAATGTTGTGCTCCTCTGGCAGCAGAACTAAATTCTCCTGTGTTTGTTTGTAGTGGAAATATAAAATGTAATGGAAATGTGGAATTCTTTGCAGTCCCTGCAGCAGAGTTTGGACCTCCGGGGACAGCCAATATTCAACTCCACACACACTTACAGCCTCTATGTGAACTTCAAGAACTTTGTCTGCAACATTGGGGAAGATGCAGAGCTGCTGATGAGCCTCTATGACCCTGACCTCTCCAAATTCATCAGGTAGGGCTTTCTTTGGAAATTCTTAAGCAATGTAGTCATCAGGGTGATCATTCATAGAAGTCAGCAGGTTAGAAAGGGAGATCCTGCAGATGTTTTCCAGTTCTGTTGGTTGCTGCCCCAGTGGGGGAAAATTAATTCCAATTACTTTGGAATGAGTTTCAGAGAGATAGGAAGTCCAGACACTGTCCCTCCTAAAGCTGGGTATTTCTTTGATCCCACATTGTCTTTTTATATTCTTAATTTTCTCTGCTGTGGCTGCAAGCCTTGGTTAAGTATTTTATTAATTGTTTCCCAGTAAATCATGGATTTAAATGATGTTTGCTGTCCAGTCAGTGCCAGTTCACATCTGAAGAGTTGGGAGGATGTGAGGAGCTTTATCAGGGAGGCAGTTCTGTGTCAGGAACACTCTGTGTCCATCACTGCAGTTATCAGGTGTGGCCATGCAGTGGGAATTGTCCAGGGAAGCAGCTGCCAGGGCTCACCCCATCCTGCCTCCATCAGTGAGTCACTTCACAGGCATTTTGGGATAAAAGATTGGTCAAATAGTCCTTAAAGATTAAAATGCTGTTGGGCGTTTGCCAGGAAATGAGGATGTCAGGTGTTGATTTGTTCAAATTTACTTTTTCTCCCTTTCTTTGCAGTGAAAATTACCTGGTTCGTTGGGGCAGCAATGGGATGCCTAAAGAAATTGAGAAACTGAACAACCTCCAAGCAGTGTTTACTGTAAGTTCAGAGAATCCCAGAACAGGTTGGGCTGGGAGGGACCTGAATCCCATCCAGTGCCACCCCTGCCATTGCAGGGACAGCTCCCACTGTCCCAGGCTGCTCCCACCTGGCCTTGGGCACTGCCAGGGATCCAGGGGCAGCCCCAGCTCCCTGGGAATTCCATCCCAGCCCCTCTCCACCCTCACAGGGAAGGATTTCTCCCCATTATCCCATCTCTCCCTGCCCTCTGGCAGTGACAAGCCATTCCCTGTGTCCTGGCACTGTCAGTGTGTCCGTCCTGTCCATCCCCATTATGGTCTCCCTCCAGATCCAGAAGGCCACAATTTTTACCTGCGTAGAACCCAACAAAACCCCTCCTGTGGTATTCACATTCCCTGAACAGAGAGACACAATTCTCTCTGCCAGGATTTTTCCTGGGGAAGGCAGTGAGAAGCTCAGAGAAGAAGAGAAAACAATTCTTACCTCTGCTTGCTGCTCCTGTTTGGCACATGTGGAATGTGTTATGGAGATTGTTTACCCAAAGGGATTTTGTTACTGGACACTGGTGAAGGTTGTTTTGTTTCCTTGGCCAGTTGGGTCAGAGCTGTGTCCTGGCTGTCTCAGACAGTCATGGGTTTTTCTTTAGTATCTCTTTAGGATGTAGTATAGTATAGTATAGTATTGCATAGTATTGTATTGTATAGTATTGTATAGTATTGTATTGTGTAGTATAGTATAGTATTGTATAGTATTCTAGTATAGTATCTATACTATATATATACTATCTATCTATATATAGTGCATATATATATACATAGATATAGTATATATATGATATATATATAGATATAGATATATCTATATATAGATCTATATAGATATATATATAATAGTATATATATTGTAATTAGGATTATTTCTATTTAGTATAGTATTACTATTTATTATAGTATTATATAGTATAGCTTAATAAAGCAATTGTTCAGCCTTCTGAAATCATGGAGCCACAGCACGTTATGCCCTAGCTGGGGGATTGCCTGTTTCCCCTCCCTTCTTCCCTCCCTCCCCCTCTCCTCCTTTCTCCTTTCCCCTCAGAAAGGACACTGATGGAGGTTGATGTGAGCTCTCTTTTCAGGACTTGAGCAGCTCAGACCTGATCAGGCCCAGGATCAGCCTGGTGTGCCAGATCGTGCGCGTGGGGCACATGGAGCTGAAGGATGGCAAGAAGCACACCTGCGGGCTGCGCAGGCCCTTCGGCGTGGCAGGTGGGCACTGCCCCCCTGGGGGCACCTGCAGGGCCCAGTGAACCCCTGGGGGCACTGGGACACAGGGCTGGCAACGGGGAGCTGTGTGCTGGAAGTGCCAGCACAGCCTGGGAGCTGCCAGCGCCAGCATTGCTGCTCCAGGGTGGATAAATTGTCCCTCTGAGATCTTCATGAGGGTGATAGCTGGAGATCAAACACTGGCACTGCTCACTTTTGTCACCTCCCACAAAGATAACAGGGAATAAATGGGTGGTGAAAGTCTAGGGAGCAAGGTTTGGTGCAGTTTAATCCCTTCCCTGAGCCCAGTGGTCTTTGCCATGGTTCTCACTTTGTCCCTTTGTCCCGTCACACATGGAGCTGAAATCCAGATAAAACCAGACAAAGCTTGCATGAGAGCAGCTCCTCCAGCTCCTCGCTTGCTGGTCATACGTTTAAGGTCAATATTTTTTAACACCTTTAAAATAAAAGTGTTTTATGGGGGGTGAAATATTTGTAAGTGGACGTGGCTGCGTGTCCCAAATGGCTTTGGGGTTAAATCACATTATTCCAGATTTTTCTGGTCTTCTTTGGCTGCAGCAGACTTATCAGGGCCTTATCAGAGTGGGATTTGCTCCTCAGGACTCATGGGATAAAGCTGGAGGTTTTAAAGGGGCCTTGGTGAACCAGACTGCCAATTCTTACTTTATTCCTGGGATTTCTTGTGAAGGGGCTTGCTTGAAATCCTTGGTGGAAATCAATATCCAAAGGAGCAGCATTTGAACACCAGTGGAATTTCTTTGCCTTGAAATGCCCCAGTGCCACCTGGTTTTCTCAAAGGGTATTTTATAAGAGTATTTTATCAGGGTGTATTCAACATGTTCACACTCACTGCTATGAGCTGACAGTGCACATCAATGTAAATGTGCATTTAAATTTAAAAACACATTTAAATGTGTTTTTAAAAAGGTTAAAATGGGAGTGATGCTCTCCATTGCTGTCACAGAATCCCAGATTTTTTGTGGGTTGGAAATAACCTTAAATCCCATCCAGTTCCACCCCTGCCGTGGCCAGGACTCCCTCCACTATCCCAGGTCACTCAGAGCCCTTGCTTTGAGTGCCACTGGCCCAAGATAACCCCTTGTTGTTTCCATTCTGAGAGGGCAAAGCTCTCTCTGGGCTCTGGGCAGCTCTGAGTGCTGCTCTGGTGTCGTTGCAGTGATGGACATCACTGACATCATCCACGGCAAGGTGGACGACGAGGAGAAGCAGCATTTTATCCCCTTCCAGCAGTGAGTACTGGGCTGCAGGGCTCACCCACCCCTGGGCAGAGCAGGCATCCTCTGGGCAGGGGCAGATGGAGCCTGGCAGAGCCCCAGGGGCTCTACAAACACATCAGCTGATAGCAGGCAGCTCTTTGCAGGGAGAGGTTCCTGTCACCCTCAGGAGCCTTTGTTCCCCTTGGTTTTCATGGCTCTGTCAGAGACTCAGTTGCTTGGGGACTTCAGCCCTGCAGCTGGAATTTCTGGGTACCTGTGGGGTGAGGAAGAGGAGCACAGAGTGAATTAATGTTGTGGGGCTGGGGAGATGTGGCTTACAAAATGTTGTGGGGTTGAAAGGCAGGATTTTCAGAGAGGCTGAGCTTTTTGTCACTGCTGTGTGGGGCCCTCTGGGCCACTCCCTGCCCACATTTCTTAGTCAGTCATAGGGAAGGGGGTTCTCCCTCTTCTAGGGAAGAAATTCCAGCCCCAATGAGTTCTGCATTTCTGAGAGTTAGACTTGTGTGTTTGTTCTGCCTGCTCTGATTGCTCCCTTTCTTTGGCACATTGGAGTAACAAAAATGGAGCTTGTTTGGGTAGGCCCAGCCTTGTTGTTACAGCCCTAAATAGAGCAAAGCATTGGCTGCAGCCATTTGTTATCACAGGGTATTTTCCGGGGAGATTTGGGTTTGTTTCCCTGCCCTTTCAGGGCCTGGAAGGATGGCTTTCCCTTTGCAGAAAAACGTTAGTCTGCTACTTGATATTTGGGTTTTTTTGTGAGTTTGATTGCTTATTTTTTATTTGTTTAGGGGTTTTGTTTTGATTTGGGTTTTTTGTTTGCTTTTTGTTAATTGTTTTGTTTCAGGGTTTGTTTTGTTTTGTGTATTTTTACTTGTATGTTTGATTAGTTTTTTGTTTTGTTGGTTTGGGATTTTTTCCCGTTTTTTTTGTGCTCCAGTGAGGCTGAGTTCAGACTCCCAGCTGGACACCAGGGTGGGCAGCCTGTGGGGACCTCATTTCTCCCTCATTATTGGTGGTGTGGGTACAGGAGTGAAGTCAGACTCAAGATCCAAACCTCACTAGTCTTGTTTGTGACTAGGAATGGGTTCAGCCCATAGGTGTTGTCACAGCAGTCATTAATTTATATTAATTTATATTTGTTTGCCAGTAGTTAATCTGCATAGAGACAGCTCTGAGCCTGAAGTCAGGGCTTAAATCCTGAGGTCATTGTTACTTACCTTAGGCCTGAGGGACAGACTGTGGTGCATCTCCTAATGTGAAAGTTTAAATGGATTTTATGCAGGTGAAGGAATGAAAATCCCCATGGAATCCTTAAAAAGCCCCACATTTATTTGTAAACCAGCCAGCTGCTGGCCAGCCCTCTCCTGTATGTGGTTGGTGTCAGTCTGTCCCAAATCCTGACCCCGTTTTTGTGTCCCCTGGCCAGGATTGCCATGGAAACCTACATCAGGCAGCGGCAGCTGATCATGTCCCCCCTGATCGCCTCGCACGTCATCGGCGAGAACGAGCCCCTCACCTCTGTCTTCAACAAAGTCATCGCTGCCAAGGAGGTCAACCACAAGGGCCAAGGTGCAGCCTGGGGAAAGCCAGCCTGGGGGAGGTTCCAGGGAATAAATGGGTGGTGAAAGTCTGGGGAGCAAGGTTTAGTGGAGTTTAATCCCTTCCCCGAGCCCAGTGGTCTTTGCCATGGTTCTCACTTTGTCCCTTTGTCCTGTCACACATGGAGCTGAAATTCAGATAAAACCAGACAAAACTTGCATGAGAGCACCTCCTCCAGCTCCTCGCTTGCTGGTCATACGTTAAAGGTCAATATTTTTTAACACCTTTAAAATAAAAGTGTTTTATGGGGGGTGAAATATTTGTAAGTGGACGTGGCTGCGTGTCCCAGATGGCTTTGGGGTTAAATCACATTATTCCAGATTTTTCTGGTCTTCTTTGGCTCAAAGATACTCAAGATTCATCTCTGAAAGTTTGGGACTTGCTTCAGAGAATCTTCTTGCCCAGAAAAATCTTACTCAGATTCAGGGACAGGAAGGACTGGGCAAGAGAGAACCAGATGGGGACATGGAGTTGTCATGAAATCACAGATTTTTTTGGAAGCACAGGCTTAAATTTCACGGGTTTGTACCTGTTTATTTTCAGTAAACAAGTGTCATCTCCCCTTTCTTAGGTCTCTGGGTCTCCCTGAAGTTGCTCCCTGGGGATCTGGCTCAGGTTCAGAAGGATTTTTCCCACCTTGTAGACAGATCCACTGCAGTGGCTCGAAAAATGGGGTTCCCTGAGATCATCCTTCCTGGTAGGTCCTGTGTGCTTCTGCATTCCATGGAGTGAAAGAACCTGAAATTCTAGAATTTCTGTCACAAAAAGACTTTTAAAAAAAATTATCTGAAAACTTTATATTTTTCTTCAAATTTCCTGGTTATTTTCTTAATTTTTGTCACAAGAAGTTGAAAACATGAGTTGCCTTTCTTACGGCAAAATGGTGATTTATGGAGCTTTTGGAAGAACATGTCTCTTTAGTCAAAATAATTTTGGTTGCATATGGCTTTGACCCACCCATTCAGAGTGGGATTAACCCTAGAGAGCTCATTAAATTAAAAAGCAAAACAAAACATAAGTACAGAGGTTTGTAGAAAGTTCATTTTAGAAGATTTTGTGTAATTTGAGACAGAGATGAGAATGGTGTGATGGGAAGTGTTGTTAATTAAAGGCTAAGAGGAAATTAGGTAACATGGTACCCAAGGGTGTTGAATTTCAAGCTGTCCCAGTGGGAATGAGAATCGAGCTCATGAAACCCTGGGAATTGCAGGTGATGTCAGGAATGACATCTACGTCACCCTGATCCAGGGGGAGTTTGACAAAGGCAAGAAGAAAACCCCCAAGAACGTCGAGGTCACCATGTCTGTGCATGATGAGGATGGGAACCTGCAGGAGGTAGGACGGCCTCTGACACCCTCTGAAGATTTGCACCCAAAATCCTCCATATTTACCTTTTTTCCCTCTCCCTGTGTTTTGTCCAAAGAAAGCCATCCACCCTGGGGCTGGCTACGAGGGAGTCTCGGAGTACAAGTCTGTGGTTTATTACCAGGTCAAGCAGCCCTGCTGGTACGAGACTGTCAAGGTATGGCACTGTCATCACTGTGTCACCTGAGTCAGGAGCAGCAGTGAGGCACACACAGGCTCTCTCCAGCTGAGTTTATTAAAAACCCATTCCTTTATACACCCTTCTGATATAACCTGATTGGTCATTTAATCAATACCCCAACACCATTGGTTAATTAAGAAAACACCCTTAAGGTAAACATCTTACGAGAAAACAACTGTTCAAAACACCAGCTGCAAGATTGGTTTAATTCTTTCTCTGAGCTTCTCACAGCTTTTCCCAGAACAATTCCTGGGAAGGTTTATCTGTTTCTCTCTCTCTGACTAAACTGTCACATCCACAGGTCCCCCTGTTTGTTGAAAGGAGGAGGCAGGGTCTGTAATCCCCTGCAGGGCCCCTTGCAGGAAGGAGAGCAAACACAGCTCAAGAGTCTCTTCAGCAATTTGCCAGTTGTTAATCAGAACCTCAATCAGATGCTGATTTAGAATCAGAGAGATTTCCAACATACACCATCAAATTCTTTCCAGTCAAGCCTTGCTGTGTATGTTTTCCTTATAAAAAGCCTTTGCTGATTCCAAGGCAGTGGCACACCTCATTGGTGTGCTCAAGGGCCAGGCAGTGTAACTGTCACAGCCCTTCTTCAGAAACATCAACATCTGTGTTCTCCTGTGTGTGCACAGCAGGGCTGATGTGGAGCAGCAGCTGCATCAGCCCTGGGAGGTGCTGCAGAGTGGCTGGGGACAGTCTGGGACAGGCAGGGACAATGCTGCTGTTGTGCTGTTCCCCGTGCAGGTGGCCATTGCCATAGAGGAAGTCAGTCGCTGCCACCTGAGGTTCACGTTCCGCCACCGCTCGTCCCAGGAGTGTGAGTGCCAGGAGGGGACCCCTGCAGGACTGCTCTGCTCCTCCCACTCTGATTTCTGCTTATTCAGTGTTACAGACATTATTCTTGCTCAGTTTACTTATTCCCAGTTTGTGGCAAGCAAAAAAACAAAAATATTCAAAATTTTTGCACCCAGAATTTGGCGCTGGTTTTGTCCTGAAACTGAGATTTTGTAAGGAGCAGCAATTTATCCTCCTGAAAGATAATTGTCAATGTTTGTTATTGCTTTGGCTTCTGAGTGTAGGGTGTTGCTTTTAATTTATTTGCCAAAATTCACTGCAAGGCCTGGTGGGCTTCTAATTATCTTCCTATAGGAGGATTTCCAATTAGGATAATAAAAGGCTAATGAGAGCTTCAGAACCAGAAGTTCCATAGATCACTTCAGAGCCCTGAAATGAGATCAATAATGGGAGGCTCAGCCATTGAAGGCCCTCAAAGGCACCTGGTTCTGGGGGCAGTGACATCCTTCCATGTCCACAGCTCATAGACCAAAATCCCAACCAAAAATACCTACAGAATTCTATATCAGAGGATCATTGAATTGTTAAGGTTAGAAAAGACCTGGAAGATCGAGGAGTCCAACCATTAATCTGTCCAGAAAAACCCCTAAAGTTGTGTGTGGGAGATGCTCCAGGAGGATGTGTTTGTGTAGCTGCAGTTAACTATTAAATAAAGCTGCTGCTGAGGTTAGAGGGCTGCATTTTGGGTTGTGTGGACATGAATAAGACAATGGCTAATGAAGATTTCTCCTGTTTTGCAGCCAGGGACAGATCTGAGAGGGCTTTTGGCATGGGCTTTGTGAAGCTGATGAATGCAGATGGAACAACACTGCAGGATGGCAAACACAATTTGATTATTTACAAGGTAACCTGGGCATTTCCAGCCTTGTCTCGTGTTTGACTCATCAAAACTCTCTCCTGGCTGATTTTCCAAGCAGTAGAAAGCTACAAAATGTGTGTGTGGGGTGGGAAATCCTCCTAAACTTTGTGGCTTTGGAAATAGCTCAGTTCATTGCAGCATGGGCAATTTATCCCTGAAAGTAGGAACTCAAACAATGATAGAAATGAAAAAGTGTTTCAAACCCTTTCTGGCTGTCACTGTGGGCCATGACCCTTCTCCCTGCTGTGTCCAACCAACAGGGTGACAACAAGAAAATGGAAGATGCCAAGAGTTATTTGACTCTTCCTTGCACCAAAACAGAGATGGAGGAGAAGGAGGCTCCCTCAGGGAAAAACCTGCACTCTCTGGCCAACTTCACCCCCACGAAGGACAGCACAAAGGACAGCTTCCAGATTGCCACTGTCATCTGCTCCACCAAACTCACCCAGAATGGTAGGGCTTGTGCTGGGGCTCTGAATTGCAGAGGGCATTTTCTCCAGGCCAGAGAGCTTCAGCTTTCATTTTGCTGCTCATGTGTCAGTGGCAGCCCCATCCCACCAAGCTCCCAGAATGTGTGTGCAGCCCCCAGAAACCCTTTCACACAAATGCTCAATCCAGACTGCCAGTGCTCAACCCAGCAAGGTTGTTGGCACATGTGGAAATGTCAGTGACCGTGTGTTTTATCAGAATTTGAAGTGTTTGAGGTTAATTGCCTTCTTTCCTCTGCCTGTTCAGAGAGCAGCAGTTGGGGCTGAGCTCTCCAGGGTGATGATGTGCATTAGCTCTGCCCTGTGCCAAAGGGCTCAGAATGAAGAGCAGTGTGTGCCTGAGCCAGCCTGGGCTGGTCAGTGATGGGAGACTTCCAGCAGCTCTGGAAGGGCTGTGCTGAGTCCTGCACTTCAATAAAATTCCGGGCTTGAGATACCTGCTCTTAAAAAAACCTGCAAAATGCTCTCCAAATGTGTTATCAGATGGCAGCCAGGTTTCCATTTATAGCAGAGCTTTGCTGTTTTGCCAAGACAGAAGCACCTCAAGGTAACATTCTGTACCTCAGGGTGATTGTTCTTTGTGCACTGACTAAAAATAGCCCCCAGCCTTGCTGTGGGCTCTGTGCAGCCCTTCAGGCAGCTGCCGTTGCTGATTGCTCTTTGTGTCCTTGCAGTTGACCTGCTGGGTTTGCTGAACTGGCGCTCCAACGCCCACAACATCGCCCACAACCTCAGGAAGCTCATGGAGGTGGAAGGAGGAGAAATTGTGAAGGTATTCCCAGGGGTCTGAGCCTCCTTGGTGCTCACAGTCCCATGTGTCAGCCTGGTGTTGGACCCAAAAGGTGTCTGGCTAGGCTGGGAGGGCAGGTCTGGGTGCTGAGGAATGGGAGAATCATCAGATCATGGGATGGTTTGGCTTGGAAGGGACCTTAAAAGCAGCTTTTTCCATCCCCTGCCATGGACAGGGGCACCTTCCACTGTCCCAGCTTGCTCCAGCTTGGCCTTGGACACTTGGACACCAGGGATGGGGTAGCCACAGCTTCTCTGGGAGCCTGTGCTCCACCTCTCATTAGTGGAATTTACCAGAATTACAGAAGTTGAATATTACAGGGATCAGGGAGAGAGCAGTGACTCTATTTTCCCCTTTATCCTTATGAAATAACAGATACATCCAAAGCCTAACTTTTCATTCTCAACTCCTTTGTGAATGAGGAGAGGCTTGCTGTGAATCTGGGAGCAGAGACAGCCCAGAGATCTCACAGCATGCTGTGGGGAGTGGACCTGAAATGGGGGAATTCTCACAGAAAACATGAAGGATTTAGGATGAAGCCTTACCTGCAGAGAGGGGTCCCAAGAGTGAATGTGCTGGGATTTTGGAAGGTGATGGTTTTATGGAGGAGCTGACCATGACAGGAATGTGTCACTGCAGACAGGCTGAGTGCAGGGTCCTGCCTGGGACAGGGCCAGGCTGCTTTGGAGAGCTCAGGATTTTCATCCTGTGGGATGAAACCAGAACAGCAAAGTGGGGCCATTTAGGGCTGAGAAGATCTTCCTTACTGTAAAGATGATCATGACAATCATGTGCATGAACACAGGGCTGGGATCCCTTCTGAGATGTTTTCTCATGGACACAGGGCTGGGATCCCTTCTGAGATGTTTTCTCATGGACAGGATTTACAGTTCAGCCAGGCTGGAAGGGGAGGAATGATCCAGCTCATGCTGCTGTGCAGGATGCCAGAAGCAGTTGCCCTTCCTCACCTTTTACTGTTCCTTTCCCCCTCTAGTTTTTGCCAGACACCCTCGATGCACTTTTCAACATCATGATGGAAATGTCAGAAAATGAGACCTATGATTTCCTGGTGTTTGATGCCCTGGTGAGTGAATCTTCTATGGCTGCAGAGTTTGTTTTCAGCCACATTTCCAGTCTGTTCCTGGTGATTCCAATGAGCAATTGGTATTTTGCTCTAGTAATAAAAGATATTTAAACACTTCTTAAGGCTTTTTCAGGAGCCAGGAATGAAATGCACATCAGATTTTTAGTAGCCACAGTGAAAAGAGTAATAAATTCCACACACACTGTGACTGTTACAACATGAATAACACTCTCTGTAGCATTAATGCTGTTGATAAAACAAAATTATAACCCAGCAAAATCAATTAGAGACTGTTCTGTTGGAGTTAGTGTGCAGCTCTGTGCATCTGTTTCCTTCTGGACTTTTGGCAGGTGTTTATTATTTCTTTGATTGGAGACATCAAGTTCCAGCATTTCAACGCTGTGCTTGAGACTTACATCTACAAACACTTCAGTGCAACCCTGGCCTATGTGTGAGTATTGGCCCAGGCCTCGGGTGTCACCCAGCAGTGGCACTGAGGGCTTTGGGGGTGACATCAGCTCTTGGGGATGGATTTCATTAGGTCATTTTTGATGATGTTAATGGGGTAAAGGCAGCAGAGAGCAGAGTTCCATCCCTTCTCTGTACTCAGGAGAGAAAGAATCCTTCTTATTGCTCTTTTTGCCCTCTAAAAAATTCAGTTGTGAGATTTTTTTTCTGTGAAATCAGACAGAAAAGACTCTTCTGTCATGGATCTTGGCTTTCCTTGATCAAGCATCCCTCAGCCAAAGGTCACCACCCTTGTGGTAACAGAAGTGAAAAGTTCAAACTGAGGCCAATAGGGAGGGCAAAACCAGAAACCAAACTGCTTTTCCTCTCTGAAAATCTCCTTTTAATTTTTACTGATCCACATGAACTGGCTGTCACCCTAAAATAAACACAACTTGAAGTGCCCCTCTCCTGGAGTGCCTCCTTCCCTGCCCTGCCACACAACCACTGCTTCCACGTGGTTTCCTTTGCTCCTCTCTGAGAGTTCTCACTCAGGGACAGAGCCTCAGTCCCCTCCCCTGCACTGGGGTTTGCATCTTCCTGTGCAGCTCCTTTTAGGGCAGAGGAAAAGCAGAGCCAGAGGGTGCAGTCTGTGGACTGTGAGCCCGAGGTGTGAGGAGGAGATGGGCTGTGAGCAGGAGCCCTGGGCTGTTCCTGTGCCTGCAGTTCCTCTCTGGGGTGAGGGAGCTGGGCCTGCACAGGAACTGAGCCGTGCCTGCATTGGTTCCACTTTTTGTCTTGTTTCCAAAGGAAACTCACCAAAGTGCTGAACTGCTACGTGGGGAATGCTGAGGACTCCAGCAAGACAGAGCTGCTCTTTGCAGCCCTGAAAGCCCTGAAATACCTGTTCAGGTTCATCGTGCAGTCCCGGGTGCTGTACCTGAGGTGGGTCCAGCCTTCCCTCCCTGGGCCTCCTCTGGGAAACCCACTGGAGTTCCTTCCAGTAAACACCACTAAGGCAGATATTCTTCACCAAATCCTCTATCACTGACTCACTAAGAGGATCTTTCTGCCCTTTGTCTGTGGCTGGAACAAATGAGTTGAGCAAAAATTGAAATACCTGATTAGAAGGGAGAAAAACCTTTTTGTCCCCCCTAACATGCAATAAGCAGCACATGGTAGAGCTGAAAAGGAACACAGCAGTTATTTTTATAAAATAAAACATGGAATTTCCTCCTCATTTTCAGAAACTTTAAAAAAACAATACACAGATACTTCAGTCATTAGATGAGGTGGGGGATGACACATTCTCCAGTTGGGGTAAAATCAGAGTGGTTTAACTGCAGCTTCAAAAACACCTTTCCAGAGAGTCACAATGAGGGTTTGAAACCCTTTATTCATGTCCATTTTGGATTTTTTTTCCTGTTCAATACTTGGAACCCAATTTGCTGCAGTGGCAGCCTGAAAAGTGCAGGTTTTCCCCTCTGACAGATTCCAGCAGGAAATGGCTGCAAAATCTCCAATTCCATTTTTACCCCCATGGCTTTGCCAAAGGAGATGGCATGAAGATGTTGTTGTTGCACAGGATGAAATCCTGACTGAGCTGCTGGATTTGTGTGTGTAACTGGCCCTGTTCTTTGCAGTGTGTATGGGAAGAGTGAGGATGGCAATGAATTCAACGATGCAATTCGCCAGCTCTTCCTCTCCTTCAACATCCTCATGGACCGGCCCCTGGAGGAGGCTGTCAAGATCAAGGTGAGCAGAATTTCCGGGGAAAAGTGAAAAACTTCAATTAGATCAACTGGTGCAGTTGGGAAGGGGCTGGGCCAGAAAAAGGAAGGAGAGAATTATCCATGAATCCCTTCTCTTCCATCTTTCCCACTCTGCACTGCAGATCTTGGGTCCTGGAGGCTCTTTGGATGCATAAATTTGTTTTTTATTATTTTAAACCAGTTCTCTGCAGTTGTCCTCACTGGATTTCCCACGTGCATTTCACGTCCTTGGTTTCTTTCTTCTTTCAGGGGGCAGCTTTAAAATATTTGCCAAGCATCATAAATGATGTCAAACTGGTGTTTGACCCCGTTGAGCTCAGGTAACTGTATGAAGTTTGTTTGTCCTCCAAACCCAGTTTATCTGGGAGGAAGAATTTTGGAAACTTCATTAAAAACAGCCACTCTGGTTATGATCTGATGGTGCAGATCCCGTGCATGGACTCAAGGAAGTGCTTGCTGAGCTTTAGAGGAAGTCAGGGGAGTTCAGAGGATTCTCTGCATCCCAGTTTTTCATTCTGGGAGTGTCCAAGCCCAGGTTGGATGGGCTTGGAGCAACATGGGATAGTGGGAAGTGTCCCTGCCCATGGCAGGGGTGGAGCTGGCTGATTTTAGGGTCCCTTACTACCCAAATCCTTCCAGGATTCTGGGATCCTTACAGGCACCTTGAGATTTTACTGAAAAGCAAAATCTGAGGGCAGTGAAGTGTTGAAATCTCATGCAAGTTTCCACCAGTTCTTGGTGAATGCTCCTGAAAAGTGTGGCAAAGGCTGAGCCTTGGCTGGGAGCCCAAAAGTTGTGTTTATCCAGGAAATTCTCAGCCCTGTGGGTTGCTGGTTGTGGTGCTCAGAGCTTTGCCCAGAGCTGCCCAGCCCTGTCTCCTGTCCTGCCACAAGTGATTTGCTGGGAAGCAGCAGACAGGCAGCAAATGGCCGTGGAATTTCATTAAAGGGAATCTGGGGCTGGAGTGAGTCACTGCTGCTGATGGAAGGGGCATCTGGGAGGAGGCTGTGCCTTTGTGCTGGGCACGTTCCAGCTTTCTCCAGGCTGCTGAGTCTGTTCAGATGAGGCCTTCAAACTGTCCCTGGGTGTGACAGCCAGGGGGAATAACCTGTGAGGGCACAGAGCAGTGGGATTAACCTGTGAGGGCTCAGGTTTGTAGGGTTTGGGATGCACCTGGTGTGTCCTGGAATAAAAGTTTCAGTTAAAGAGGGTCAAGCCTGCAGTTTCTGAACACTGCTCAGTTTTACTTTCACAGAATTCACAGAATTCTGTGACTAGATTGGAAGAGACCTTAAAGATCATTGAGTTCAACCCACACCTTAACACCTCAACAGGGCTTTAAGTCCCTTGAGAATCACCCAGGGCTCTGTGGCAATGTGCCTGTTGGATGGAATTCCCAGAGGAGCTGTGGCTTTCCCATCCCTCCCAGGCTGGGGCATCCTGGGGCAGTGGGAGGTGTCCCTGCCATGGCAGGGGCTGCAGCTGGGGAGCTTTAAGTCCCTCCCAACCCATCCCATTGTGGGGTGCTGTGGTTCCAGCTGTGGTTCCAGCTGTGGTTCCAGCTGTGGTTCCAGCTGTGGCCCAGTGTCTGTGAGGGATGGGTGGGCTGGTGCTGATGCTGCAAACACACTGCTACACTGACCCTCTGCTCCCTCTGCCTTGCCCACAGTGTCCTCTTCAGCAAGTTCATCCAGAGCATCCCTGACAACCAGCTGGTCCGGCAGAAGCTGAACTGCCTGACCAAGATTGTGGAGAGTGACCTGTTCAAGCAGGCTGGTGAGTGGCACTTGGGAGGCTCTGGGCCTCAAAAGCCTTCAAAAGGAGTTCCCTGTCAGTCATCAGGGGCCACCCACCACTAAATCCAGCTCTAGAAACATTCCTTGCCATGGAAACTGAGGTTTGTGCTGTCCAGCCTTTATACAATGCCCAGTGTGTGGGATCCTGATCCAGGGTGGTGATTCAGAAGGAGGGAGAAGCGGCGGGGGCTGTTTGATGGAATATACAGAATTTATAAATGAAAGGGTGGGGTTAGATGGGATAGTGGGAAGGAATTCCTTCCTGTGAGGGTGGGGAGGGGCTGGGATGGAATTCCCAGGGAGCTGGGGCTGCCCCTGGATCCCTGAAGTGCCCAAGGCCAGGCTGGAGCCCCCTGGGACAGTGGGAGGTGTTCCTGCCATGGCGGGGGTGGGATGAGATGATCTTTTTGGTCCCTTCAACCCAACCCATTCTGGGATTCCACTGTTCATATTACAGATCATTTATGACTCTCCAGCCCATTTGTCATAGCTCCAGAGGCTTTAAGCAGGTTCTGGTGTCCCAGATGGAATCAGGAGCAGGACTCTCCTGTGAGGTGCCCATCCCCAGGGCATGCTGAGGCTCTGCTCTGTCCCTGTGTCCCTTTGCAGAGTGCAGAGATGCCCTCCTGCCCCTGCTCATCGATCAGCTGAGTGGGCAGCTGGATGACAACTGCAGCAAGCCCGACCACGAGGCCAGCTCCCAGCTCCTGAGCAGTGTCCTGGAGGTCCTGGACCGCAAAGATGTGGTGAGCACGAGCTCTCAGGGCTGCCAGCTCAGCTCAGTTCTTCTTTTGAGAAGTCACAGTAAAGAAACATCCTCTACTTGTGCTTTAGTGAGTCAGAATTGTGATATTTATAGAAACTGGGATGGCTTGCTGTGCAGTTCTTTGTAAGGGCTCTGTCTGAAGAGGAGCCAGGAAAGGTTGAATTAGTTGTTATCACTACTAGAAGCATTTACTTCCCTTTCTAGGGACCAGAATGTCATCTCAGCTGCTTAGGTGGCTTGTTCAGTAATTTGGAGCAAGTCAAAGAAGTATTACATGGTATAAAAATGAGGAGGTTGCTCATTCTCTGTTATGGAATAGGGACAGCAATCACTGTTCAGCCAGAAAAATGTACTTCCCACTCTGTTCATGGGAATTGTTCTGAGTGCCTGTGAGCAGAGTGGTTTGAGCTGTTCAGAGAAGAGCTGCCAAAGCCCCAGCACGAGCTGATGAAGCTGGGGCAGATCCATTAAGGGAATTCTCCACCCAGTGAATCCCAGAGTGTTTGAATCGATCGCTCGTGCACTTAAATCTCCTTTTTCTGCTTCCCCTCATGAAATTCATCCCTGCCAGGGCAGCCCTCCCACACAGGGAGCTGCCCCTGGCAGGCTGTGCCTGAGGAATGGTCCCCAGTGTCCCTTGCTGGCTGTCCCCAGGGTGCCACTGCTCTGCACATCCAGCAGATGATGGAGCGGCTGCTGCGCCGGATCAACCGCACGGTGATCGGGATGAGCCGCCAGAGCCCGCACATCGTGAGAGCCCTTCCACCTTCCCACCTTCCCTGCCTTGTCTGAGGGGTTCAGTCCCTGAGAGCCCTTCCCCACCTTCCCTTCCTCTGACTGAGGGGTTCTACCCCCTGAGAGCCCTTCCCTGCCTCTGACTGAGGGATTCAGTCACTGAGAGCCCTTCCACCTTCCCTGCCTCTGACTGAGGGGTTCAGTCCCTGAGAGCCCTTCCCTACCTTCCCTGCCTTGTCTGAGGGGTTCTACCCCCTGAGAGCCCTTCCACCTTCCCTTCCTCTGACTGAGGGGTTCAGTCCCTGAGAGCCCTTCCCACCTTCCCTGCCTTGTCTGAGGGGTTCAGTCCCTGAGAGCCCTTCCCCACCTTCCCTTCCTCTGACTGAGGGGTTCTACCCCCTGAGAGCCCTTCCCTACCTTCCCTGCCTTGTCTGAGGGGTGCAGTCCCTGAGAGCCCTTCCCACCTTTCTTGCCTCTCACAGAGTGGTTCAGTCCCTGAGAGCCCTTCCCCACCTTCCCTGCCTTGTCTGAGGGGTTCAGTCCCTGAGAGCCCTTCCCTGCCTCTGACTGAGGGGTTCAGTCCCTGAAAGCCCTTCCCACCTTCCCTGCCTGCCTCCTCAGGAGCTCTGACTGAGGGGTTCATTCCCTGGGAGCCCTCCTCTCCTTCCCCAGCACCTTTAACTGAGGGGTTCAGTCCCTGGGAGCCCTCCCCTCCCTCCCCAGCACTCCCTGCAGTGGGTTCATCCCCTGGGAGCTCTCAGTGGGCAGCAGTTCATTCCTGATGAGCTCATCTCTCCCTGCCCTGCAGGGCTTCTGTGCCACCCAGCCGTGGCTCCTGGTGTTTTTGTGAGGATTAGGATTCAGGTTATCCCCCTCCACTTTGAGCTGAGTCACTGGGGGTGATTTCATTTCCTTTTGGCCCCTGTGCACAGAATTTTGTGTCAGTGCAGTGCCTGACACAGGATCTGTGCTGCATTTTGTCACCTGGGCTCAGCAGGGTGAAATGTTGGGGGATGAGACCCTTCAGGGGCATTTCTGACTGAGGGGTGCAGGCAGCTCTGGGGTGCTTTAACCCACCCTGGAGTTCATGTACAGAAGGATGGGAAAGCCAGGAGCTGGGGATTTGCCTGATTTTTGATGAGTCTGGGGTCACTTCAATGTGCCACCCATGAGAATTGCAGCTGGCCCTGCTAAATCTGAAAATCAGAGTCAGCTTGGAAAAGACCTTTAAGATCTGATGGGGTGGATCAATATATATATAAAATAAAATTCTGTGTTGGGAGGATGTGTTTCTCTTGTGATCCATGGGGAGAAAGAAGGCAATACCCAGATTTCAAACTTGAATTTTAGGAATTCTTGACTGGTTTGGAGGAGCAGTCTCAGGCTGATGTCAGGACACAGATAAGGAGGATTCTGATCAGTGATATTTGATCAGGTCACATTTAGAAGTTACAGTGCTTAAGCCAGGAGAACAACCAGTGATTTGTGGCTTTCCCTTTGCAGGGTATCTTCGTGGCCTGCATGACAGCCATCCTGAGGCAGATGGATGATTTCCATTACAGCCATTACATCAACACTTTCAAAACCAGGCAGGACATCATTGTAAGTCAGCCTGGCTGGGCAGTGAGCTCAGCCTGACTCTGCTCTGGGTCATTCTCTGCTCACTTTGGGGGCAGCAAACCCTCAGCAGTGGCTCCGGTGCCACAGTTTCTGGGAATTCATTCCTGTCACCCTTGCTGGGCACTGGGGGGGTTGCTGACTCAGCAGAGCCCTGGAGCAGCGTTTGTGGCATTGAGGAAAAACATCTTTAATGGGTAAAAAATGTTTGATTTGAGTCAGGAACCAGAAGAGGGAATGAAGATGGAAAAGTAAAGCATTTCATTGTCTGGCTCTCACTTTGTGCCCCTGTTCTCTTTATCTAATTCTTTCTCCTCCTCTGAAGTTTAATTAAATGCTTGAATCTTGCTTTAGTGGCAGCAATGCAGAAGGTTCTCAGAATGTTAAAAATTCACATCCCCAAAAACTTTGGGTGTGAAACAAGGTGAAATATTACATTTTTCTGCTTAAAGCCAGCAGATTTTCCCTCAAACTCCCCCAAATGGCCCCAACTTGTATTTTAGCAAGACTGGTGCACAACACAAGAACTGTTGGAGCTTTTTTGTCCCTTTATTCCTTATTTTGCAATTGGCAAGTGGCAGTTTATTGAAATACCAGCTGGGGAATGGCCTGGAGTTTTGTTCTTCCTGTACCAAAATCCACCAGAAGGTCTGGATTTCATTTTGGGGAGCCAAGGTGATCCCTTTTTTCCCTGTGCAGTTGGAATTACAGAATTTCACAGAAAATCACTTGCAAAATCAGCTCTTGGGGCAGCGTGGAGCAACACAGCCATCTACAGGTCACTCCCACTTCATGTGGCTTTGGGACTGCTTTTATCTTAGCCAAGTGATGGAAAGGAAGGGAAAGGAAAGGAAAGGAAAGGAAAGGAAAGGAAAGGAAAGGAAAAAGGAAAGGAAAAAGGAAAGGAAAAAGGAAAGGAAAGGAAAGGAAAGGAAAGGAAAGGAAAGGAAAGGAAAGGAAAGGGAAAGGAAAGGGGAAAAGGAAAAAGGGGAAAGGAAAGGGGAAAGGAAAGGGGAAAGGAAAAAGGGGGAAAGGAAAGGGGAAAGGAAAGGGGAAAGGAAAGGGGAAAGGAAAGGGGAAAGGAAAGGGGAAAGGAAAGGGGAAAGGAAAAAGGGGAAAGGAAAGGGGAAAGGAAAGGGGAAAGGAAAGGGGAAAGGAAAGGGGAAAGGAAAGGGGAAAGGAAAGGGAAAGGAAAGGAAAAGAAAGAAAAGAAAAGGAAAGGAAAAAGGAAAGGAAAAAGGAAAGGAAAAAGGAAAGGAAAAAGGAAAGGAAAGGAAAAAGGAAAGGAAAGGATAAGGAAAGGGATAAGAAAAAGAAAAAGGAAAGGGGAGGGGAAAGGGAATGGGAGCCCAAATCAGGCAGATTTAGGAATTCTGGAAGTATTCATCCAGTGAGAAGATTTTCAGAATGATCATGGGAAATA
Source organism: Zonotrichia leucophrys gambelii (assembly GCF_028769735.1). Taxonomy (NCBI): domain Eukaryota; kingdom Metazoa; phylum Chordata; class Aves; order Passeriformes; family Passerellidae; genus Zonotrichia; species Zonotrichia leucophrys. Next base: position 5,074,138 of record NC_088191.1, on the reverse strand, counting down.
ATAATTTCTAATCTGATTTTTCTACACCTTTAAATCTACAGGAGCTAACCTGCCTTTGTAGTGGTGTGGTAGTTGTTAATACCAACAGAAAATTTTGTTTTACTGCAATAACTGCTTTTATTTTTCCTGTTCTTTCTTTGTGCTGGTACTTCCAGCCCTGCCTTGGCATCATTCCCTGTTAGTCTGGCACTTTTAGGAGTTAATTCATGTCTTCAAGGTGCCCATGTCAAGGCCAGCCCTCTCATCAGGCTCTGATTTAATAAAGCCAAAAGGATTTTTACTGAGGCAGCACCAAGTGCTCCATTTCTCCATCAATATCTTGCCAATTCTTCAGCCCAAACTGTTCAGCTCAACAGATTTTTTGCTGGTGATCATTTCAAGGGGATGGCTCCTCCTGTGACCTTCTTTGTGTCCCTCTCACATTTGAATATTAATGTGCTGCTGCAGAGAACAGAATTGATTTAAGAGCTCAGAGTGGCTTTTGGACCTGCAGAGACCACAAGGAGGAGATCAATATTCCTGCTACTCCCTTCTTTTGCTCATCTCTGCTCATTTTCCTTTTTGTTCTCTCTCATTCTGCAGTTCAACCTTGTTTTTTTCCAAGTTTGAAGTCTTGTTTGGAGGGTGTTTGTGCAAAAAGTGTCTTTTCTGCAATAATGTAGGATAATTCTAAATCACATCTCTGATGTTATATTCACTGTCTCTCCTTAATTATTCTTAAACAGGACCAGGAAAGGTTTAACTCTAATTAGTGAGTGAAATACAATAATTTCAGGCTTTCTAGACCATTCTGTTGCATTGTCACCACTCAGAGATTTGGGAACAAGCCCTGCAATATTGGTTTTGCTGTCTAATCCAGCTTGTGCACTGCTCCAGCACAGCTTAATGCAAAACAGCAAAGACAGATCTCATTAACCAGACCAGCATTGTGTGCAGTTGTTTCTCCTTGTGCCACTGGATGGATGAGATGCCAGCAATAATTTCATTATTGGGCCGTACCCACAGGATGAGAGCCCCCTGTTAGGCAGGGCAGGGCATTGATTGCCAATTAGCAGGATCATTAATCAGTGCAATCCCAAACATTTGCATTTCATGAGGTCACAGCAGCATCTCCCTGTAATCCCGTGGACACAACCCCTCCACGTGCAGCCTGATGGGTTTTATAAAAAAAATTATTTTTTTTATGGGTTTTTTAAAAAAAAATATTTGTTTTATTTATGCTCTTTTATTTATTGCTCCAACAGGATTTCCTGATGGAAACATTCATTATGTTCAAGGACCTGATTGGGAAGAACGTGTATGCAGCGGACTGGATGGTCATGAACATGATGCAGAGCAGGTACAGGCCTGAGCCTGGGCTGGCTCTGGCTCTGGGGCCTCCCTGGGCCTGATGGGAGGGTGACTCACACAAGGCAGTTTTCTTCCTATTTTTTACAGTTTATTTATTTTATTTATGTTCTTTTCTTTATTTATTTCTTGTTATTTTTATTTATTTATTGTTGTTTCTTAAGGCTTAAGTCTGGTTTAAGTACAGGCTTGAGTCTGGGTAGAGTCTGGCTTTGGGGCCTCCCTGGACCTGATGGGAGGGTGACTCACACAAGTTTTCTTGTTTTTTAAAAAACTCAAACAGTTTTCTTGTTTTTTAAAAAAAATTATTTGTTTTATTTATGCTCTTTTATTTATTTATTTATTGTTATTTTTATTTATTTATTTTTATTTCTAAGGCTTAAGTCTGGGTTAAGTGGTTTTGGAGCCTCCCTGGGCCTGGCATGACTCACATGTGGCAGTTTTCTTATTTTTTAAAATGTATTGATTTCATTTATTTTCTTTTCTTTATTTATTTCTTCTTATTTTATTTATTTAATTTTATTTCTAAGGCTTGAGTCTGGTTTAAGTACAGGCTTAAGTCTGGGTTAAGTCTGGCTTTGGAGCCTCCCTGGACCTGACAGGAGGGTGACTCACATGTGGCAGTTTTCTTTTATTTTTTAAAATATATTGATTTCATTTATGTTATTTTCTTTTCTTTATTTATTTATTGTTATTTTTATTTATTTATTTTTATTTCTAAGGCTTAAGTCTGGGTTAAGTCTGGCTGGAGCCTCCCTGGGCCTGACAGGAGGGTGACTCACATGTAGCAGTATCCTTGTTATTTTTTAAAATGTATTGATTTTATTTATGTTATTTTCTTTTATTTATTTATTGTTATTTTTATATATTTTCTTCTTATTTTCTTCAGCCACTTCAGGTTGGTTTCAATCAGATTCCAGCTGTTTTTAGTTCCTGTGCATTTCCACTGGTAGAACTGGCAGTCTCTGTCCTGCCCAGAACATGACTGAACCCTGGGTTCTTTTTTCCAGCTTAAACCAGAGAAGCCTTTTTGATCTCAGTTCTGGGGGAATCACATGGGAAACCTAAACCCAGAGCTGGCCAATGCTTAACCCCTCTCCCAGAGAGGAAATGTTCCCTGATGTCCAACCTGAGCCTCCCCAGTGCAGCTCGAGGCTGTTGAACCAAGGGTTGGCTTTGCCTGAATGTTCCCTGATTTAGAGGAATTCCTGCCTTTTTGGGAGCGTCTGTTGCTGTCTGCTGAGCTTGCACATGGGAGCTGTGAGCCCAGAGGTGCAGTGTCACTGATTTTGGGTACAGAATCACCTTATTTGATGTTTTTGTCTCTCCAGGGTTTTCCTCCGGGCAGTGAACCAATTCACCTCCGTCCTCAACCGCTTCTTCCTGGATCAGACTCATTTTGAGCTCCAGGTGATTGTCCTGTTTTCTCTGGATTTTCTTATGGATCCCAGCCCTGTTTTTTCTGGATTTTCTTATGGATCCCAGACCTGTTTTTTCTGGTTTTTCTTATGGATCCCAGAACTGTTTTTTTCTGGATTTTCTTATGGATCCCAGCCCTGTTTTTTCTGGATTTTCTTATGGATCCCAGCCCATTTTTCTCTGGATTTTCTTATGGGTCCCAGACCTGCTAGAACAGCTAAACCCCACTGCTAGCAGGCTGTGGCTCACTGAGGTTCCCTCCCTCATGGAGGGGGCTCTGCATTTGGGGCTGGGCAGCTCTTTTGTGCCTGTTGTTGCTTTTCCTTTGTTTTCTCCTCTCGGGTTTCTGTGCTTGAGATGACCCTGAGGTGTTGGAAACTCTCTTTTTCCCAGCCCTGCGACCAAAGTTGAGATTCATCAGTTCTGCTTGTCAAGGTTGTTTATTTTCTCTTATCTGTTCCATTCTGTCTCTGCCCTGCTGAGATCTCTCCAGCAGGTCGGGTTGTGGCACAGTCCCTGCCTTTGGGGTGCTGTTGGCTTTTTATACTCAGAACTACCTGTGCTTTATTTACAATAATTTTCCAGTACCCATCACCTGTGTTAGACAGTCTGTCTCTGCTCTAAACCAATCCAAAATCCAATCACAGCAGAGGATGGAGGACAAGAAGAAGAAGAAGGAGAAGAGAAAGAGAAGAAGAAAGAAGAAGAAGGAAGAGAAGAAGAGAAGAAGGAAGAAGAAGAAGAAGGAAGGAAGAAAGAAGAAAAGAAGAAGAAGAAGGAAGAAAAGAAGAAGAAGGAAGGAAGAAAGAAAAAGAAGAAGAAGAAGGAAGGAAGAAAAGAAGAAGAAGAAGAGAAGAAAGAAGAAGAAAGGAAAAGAAGAAGAAGGAAGAAAGAAGAATAAGAAGAAGGAAGGAAGGAGGAGAAGGAAGAAGAAGAGGAAGAAGAAGAAGAAAGAAGAAGAAGGAAGGAAGAAGAAGGAGGAAGGGAGAAGGAGGAAGGAACAGGACACACCCAGATTCCTCTGTCTTGCCTCCTGAACCCCCATTCTAACATCCCAAAATTCTACTTTTTCACCCTGTGACAAATTCACTGTCATTCTACTCAAACCCTTGTGCCTTGTAACTCCTCACACAAAGTTGGTAATTGTTTCCATGGGCTGAAATCAAAGGCACAGGTGGTTTTGGTGGTTGTGACTCTGTGCCAAGGTCTCTGGACCCTGCCAGGGTCTGGAGTCCTCCAGGGCAGCCAGAGCAATGTCCTGGCTTCTGACATCCTCCCATTTTAATCTCCTTTCTCTCCCCCAGCTCTGGAATAACTATTTCCACTTGGCCGTTGCCTTCCTCACTCACGAGTCCCTGCAGCTGGAGACCTTCTCCCAGGCCAAACGCAACAAAATCATCAAGAAGTGAGTTCCCATTTCCCTTTTTGCTGTCAAGGCTCCGTTTGGGCTGTTCAGACACCCCCAGGCTGGGAGGAGGTGCTGTGGAGATGCTGATGAAGGCACTGTGGTAAAGGGGTGAGCAGGACAAGATGTCAGGGCTGGAAATTAGGGCTGGGTGAAGTTTGGTCAGGCAGATCTTGAACTGTTGCAGCACCTTGCCAGGGGTCTCTCCACTGGAAGGTCTGTAGTGGAAAGGTTGGCATGATTCCCAAAATTCCCTTTTGCAATTCCTCAGCCTTTGTGGAAGGTAGGTCAGAGGAATCCTCAAAGCCCTCCAGCTTTTTAGTCCCCCACCTTTTACTTTTCTTCATTTCAGAGCCATTCATATCCCCAAACCAGCAATTTTTAGTCACTGAGGAGCTTTTACCTCTTCATTCCCTTGGCATTGAGTGCCTGGATATCTCTGAGCATCCTGACACAGACTTTTGTTAGGATTTTTCCTCTTTTTTCTGCAGAAGTGGCTTGAAGAAGCCTGATAGTGAAATCATTTTGCATTGCCTTGATGTCGGAGGTTAAAACTTTAGGGAAAAACACCCAAACCCAACCAGAGTGGGGTGGAATTGCAGGAAAAAACACCCAAACCCAACCAGAGTGGGGTGGAATTGCAGGAAAAAACACCCAAACCCAGCCAGAGTGGAGTGGAATTGCAGAAAAAACACCCAAACCCAGCCAGAGTGGGGTGGAATTGCAGGAAAAAACACCCAAACCCAACCAGAGTGGGGTGGAATTGCAGAATTCCCCTTTTCTCTGCAGAAGTGGCTTGAAGAAGCCTGATAGTGAAATCATTTTGCATTGCCTCAATGTCAGAGGTTAAAGCTTTAGGAAAAAACACCCAAACCCAGCCAGAGTGGGGTGGAATTGCAGAATTCCCCTTTTCTCTGCAGAAGTGGCTTGAAGAAGCTTGATAGTGAAATCATTTTGCATTGCCTCGATGTCAGAGGTTAAAGCTTTAGGAAAAAAACACCCAAACCCAACCAGAGTGGGGTGGAATTGCAGAATTCCCCTTTTCTCTGCAGAAGTGGCTTGAAGAAGCCTGATAGTGAAATCATTTTGCATTGCCTCGATGTCAGAGGTTAAAGCTTTAGGAAAGAAAACCCAAACCCAACCAGAGTGGGGTGGAATTGCAGGAAGCAGAGGGGCTGCAGCTTTCAGGAAATCTGAATTGCCAGGAATTCTGCTCTCAGCAATCTGCAGTGCCCTGGCAGAGGGAGCTGTGCCCATTGGTGCCTCTCCCGTTCACCTCTCCAGCAGCATTGCCGGGATCATTGCAGGGCTGGGCCTCTCTCATCTCTGCTTTCCCTGCTTTCTCTAGGTATGGGGACATGAGGAAAGAAATTGGCTTCAAAATCAGGGATATGTGGTATAACCTGGGTGAGTTCCAGCTAAAGAATTCTCTTTATTCCAGCTCTCAAGCTGCATTTCAGATCCTTTATTTCCTTATAAAAGCTGCACGTGTTTCATGTGGGGAAATGCACTTACAGTTCAGCTGTTTCAGCACACAAAAATCTCTTTTTTTCTGTGAATAACTTGGAAAAGCTGATTTTCTCCTCACATCAGCTGCTGAGATAATTTCTTAGATTCCCTCCAAAGGATGTTCTGCCATGTAAAGGACGAGTGGGATTTTTCAGAGAGCCTTTTTTTGTGATTTACAATTCAGCTCAATTATTTCCTTGGGCTATTCCTGAATTTTGGAGCTGTAACCTGGTAATTCTTGAATAAAATCCACATTCTGAGCAGAGTGGTTGCTGTGTGAATAATGTGCTTAAACATTGGGAAATGCAAATCCTGCCACTGGATGTGTTTGACTCTGAATTTCTTGCAGGTCCCCACAAAATCAAGTTCATCCCCGCGATGGTGGGGCCGATCCTGGAGGTGACCCTGGTCCCAGAGCCTGAGCTGAGGAAAGCAACAATTCCCATTTTTTTTGACATGATGCAGTGTGAGTTCAACTTCAGTGGGAATGGGAACTTCCACATGGTAAGGGATGCCATATATAACCCATATATATAATAATACAGTATATAGAGATATTAAATGCAATATAATATTAAAATATATATATAATGATGAAATATTATATAATAACATATATAATAATGAAATATATATAATGAATATAATATTAAATATATACACAGTATGTCAAAAACCACAATTATATATATATTATATTTTCATATATAATATATTCAGTATTATGCATAATGTAATTGTATATTCATTATATAATGATGAAATATTATATAATAACATATAATAATGAAATATTTATATAATAATGAATATAATATGAAATATATATACAATCTGTAAAAAACCATAATTTTATTTATATTATATTCTAATATATGATATATATACAGTATTATGCACACTGTAATTGTATATTCATTAAATAATAATGAAATATAATTTTTAGTAATATATAATAATTAAATATTTCTATAATAATGAATAGAATGTGAAATATATATACAATATGTAAAACGACACTATATTTTAATATATAATATATTCAGTATTATGCATAATGTAATTGTATATTCATTATATAATGATGAAATATTATATAATAACATATATAATAATGAAATATATATAATGAATAGAATATGAAATATATACACAATATGTAAAAAGACACAATATTTTAATATATAATATTATATATTCAGTATTATGCATAATGTAATTGTATATTCATTATATAATAATGAAATATAATTATATAATATATAATAATGAAATATATATAATAATGAATATAATATGAAATATATATATACAATATGTAAAAAACCACAATTATATATATATTATATTTTAATATATAATATATTCAGTATTATGCATAATGTAATTGTATATTCATTATATAATGATGAAATAATTATATAATAATATATAATAATGAATAAAATGTGAAATGTATAGACAATATGTAAAAACACACCATATTTTAATATATAATATTATACATACAGTATTATACACAATGTAATTGTATATTCATTATATAATCATTAAATATAATTATATAATAATATGTAATAATGAACTATTTATATAATAATGAATATATATAATTAATATGAAACATATACAATATGTAAAAAGACATTATTTTAATATATAAAATTATATGTTCAGTATTATCCACAATGTAATTGCATATTCATTATATAATAATGAAATATAATTATATAATAATATATAAAAATGAAATATATATAATAATGAATATTATATTAAATATATATACAATATGTAAAAAACCACAATTATATATATATTATATTTTAATATATAGTATATTCAGTATTATGCCTAATGTAATAGTCTATTAATTATATAATGATGAAATACTTATATAATAATATATAATAATGAAATATTTATATAATAATGAATATAATATGAATTACATATACAATATGTAAAAAAACGCAATTTTATATATATTTTAATATATAATATATATACAGTATTATGCAAAAATGTAAATGTATAGTCACCATATAATAACAAAATATAATTATATAATAATATATAATAATGAAATATTTCTGTAATAATGAATAGAATATGAAATATATATACACTATGTAAAAAGACACCATATTGTAATATATAATATATATTCAGTATTATGCACAATGTAATTGTATATTCATTATATAATGATGAAATAATTACATAATAATATATGTACTAATGAAATATATATAATAATAGATATAATATGAAATATATGCAGTATATAAAAGACACAGTTTTTAATGTATGAGATTATATATACAATATTATGCACAGTGTAATTGTATATTCATTATATAATAATGAAATAATTATATAATATATATAGTAATTAAATATATATTATAATGAATAGAATATGAAATATATATACAATATGTAAAAAGACACAGTATTTTAATATATAATAGATATTCAGTATTATGAATAATGTAATTGTGTATTCATTATATAATAATGAAATATAATTATATAATAATATATAATGATGAAATATATATAATAATGAATAGAATATGAAATAAATATATACTATATGTAAAAAGACATTATTTCAATATATAATATTTTATGTTCAGTATTATGCACAATGTAATTGCATATTCATTATATAATAATGAAATAATTATTAAAATGAACAATTATTAAAATAATATTAAACATATTAAAATAATATATATGTACTATTGAAACATATATAATGAATATAATATGAAATATATACAGAATATAAAATACACAGTTTTTTATATATAAGATTATATATTCAATATTATGCAAAATGTAATTCTATTTTCATTATATAATAATGAAATAATTATATAATATATATAGTCATTAAATATATATAATAATGAATATAATATGAAATATATATATACATTATGTAAAAAGACACAATATTATATATTTAGTATATATACTGTATTATACACAATGTAATTGTACATTCATTATATATGACTATAAAATGTATATAAAATTATATATATAAATACAGTATAATACATGTATTTGCAGTGTACACACAATACTGGTACCTTCACTACAACTGTTCTGCATTGTCCCTGGGGCAAAAGGAAAATCGAATACTGGAACAAAGCCAAGGAATCCCCACCCAGAGCTGTGCCCAGCCCTTGGGAAGCCCCTGTGCTCTGTGGGGTTCAGGAGTTCCCAGCGCTGTCCTGCCTCAGCCTTCCCATGGCTTTGATGATCCCTCAATTCCCCTTTTCACCCCTCCCTGCGTTTGCAGAGCTGTCAATGCTCACCTGTAAACTGGGAGGAGTTTGGAGACCCTCAGAGGGTCTGAAATGTAATTTTAGCTGTTTGTTCACCTTTACAACAACATCAGGAATCCCCCCCAAGGGCCTGTGGCAGTGATGCAGGGAGCTGAGGGCAGCAGGGATCAGGGTCAGCAGTGTTTCATTGCACCACAGCGTGGCTGTGTGCGGTCAGATTTCCTTCTCCAGGCCTGGCATTTGGGGTTTTATCCCTTTTTTCTGCCTCAGCCCTGGCTGCAGTGCTGGGGGAGGCTCCCCAGAGCTGCTCTGTTCCACCGCGGGTTCTGTGTCTGCAGTTTGAGAACGAGCTGATCACCAGGCTGGACCAGGAGGTGGAGGGGGGCCGAGGGGATGAGCAGTACAAGGTCCTGCTGGAGAAACTGTGAGTTTTATTTTATATCTTTTACATATCTATATATTTTATATCTTCTATATATCTATCTAATATATCTATATTATATTTCTATTATTCAATTTATGTATTATATTTTATATATTTCTATTTATTTACATTTATAAATTTATATAATATAAAAATTGTTTTATTATATAAATCATATAATGTATTTACATTTTATATTACAGTTATTATTTTATATAATATATTATTTATATATTATATTTTAAATATTATTTCATATTTTATATATCATATATTTTATTGTATTTTATATATTATCTATATGTTAAATTTTTTACATTATTTTATATAATATCTATAATATGTATATAGTATATAATATATTATATATATTATAATATATAATATATATATATAATATAATATGTTATATAACATATAATGTATGTTATATATTTTAGTATTATATGTTTTAATATATTATATTATATATATTATTATATATATTATATATATAATATATATTATATGTTATATATATATATGCATTGTATGTATTATATATAATATCTATATAATATATATGTAATTATCTATATATAATATATTTTTATATTATTCTCTATTTTATATATTAAATAATATATAATGCAGTATATATTTTATATTATTTTATGTTATATATAATATAATACTTTTATCATATTATATATTTTATATATCTATATTATTTGCAGTATATCTATTATTTATATGTTACATATTTTTATATTATATTTTATATAATATATATGTACATTAATTTTTTGCATTATTTTTATTTTATATATTATTTTTATATTGTTCATATTTTTTATTATATATATTATATAATATATATTATATTTTATTTTGTTGTATTTTATATATTATATATTTCTATATTATTTGCAGTATATCTATTATTTATATGTTACATATTTTTATATTATATTTTATATAACATATATGTACATTAATTTTATTTTATTTTTTACATTATTTTTTATTTTCTATATTATTTATATGGTTTATATTATCTACATTATTTATGTATTATATATTTTTCACACTTTATTGGGCTGCTCTCCTAATGCAAAGAAGCCCTAATTCATGAATTATTCCAGTGAGCAGTGCAGGTGTTCTGGGGCTGACTGCCCAAAAATGAGGGGTTTATTCTGCACTTGTAACTGGAGGTGGAATTCAGAGTCAGCTGCCAAACTGGGGAGGGGCTGCAAGGGGAAGTAATTGGGGAATTTTGGAAAACTATTGAGTGGTGAATCTGCCTTATCTATTTTAAGGTTGCTGTAAGAGTATTCCCTGTAATCAGCAGACTCATCTAATTCTGATAAAGAATTTTAGTGACAAGAAATGTATGAAATGTCTGATTGAATCTAATTGGCTTTAGTGTAATCTGGCACTTCTGGGACATTTCTTTATGGCCATGAAGTGGCTTCATTTCCTGTGTGTGAACCCAGAGCTGTGGTGAGCAAGCAATAAAATCAATGTACAGAACAGATACTTACTTCAAAGGATTCAAAGACTCGGTTAAAGCAAAATTGGAGCTTTTAGCAATAAAAACTCAATTTTTTTGACCAGCAAGTGCTGTCCTGCCCTGCCTGAGTTGGCTGTCTCAGGTGTGGGTGTCCAGCACTGTGTCCATCCAGGGAAATTGGGTCATTCCCACTGAAATTTGGGCAATTCACCCCAAAATGCCATTTCCAGTCCTGGGAGGCCCAGCTGAGTGTCCTGCTGTCCTGCAGGCTGCTGGAGCACTGCAGGAAGCACAAGTACCTGGCAGCCCCAGGAGAGGTGTTTGCCCTGCTGGTCAGCAGCCTCCTGGAGAACCTGCTGGACTACAGGACCATCATGCACGATGAGAGCAAGGAGAACCGCATGAGCTGCACCGTCAACGTGCTGGTACGGCTGGGGACAGGTCCCTGCGCTGGGGACATGTTCCTGGGACACCTCCCTGGGCTGGGGACAGGTCCCTGGGCTGGGGACTCGTCACCTGGGCTGGGGACATGGCCCTGGGCTGGGGACAGTTTCCCTGGACTGGGGACTCATCACCTGGGCTAGGGACCTCATCACCTGGGCTGGGGACTCTCACCTGGGCTGGGTACCAGTCCTTGGGACACTCCCTGGCTGGGGGACCTCCCTGGGCTAGGGACAGGTCCCTGGGACACCTCCCTGGGCTGGGGACCTCTCCCCTGGGCTTTGGGAAGCTCATCTGGGCTGGGGACATGTCCCTGGGCTGGGAACACCTCCCTGGGCCAGGGACATGTCCCTGGGACCCCTCTCCCAGGCTGGGCACCTGGGCTTTTATTTCCCCTGGGCTTTGGGCACCTCCCCTGGGCTGGGGACAAGTTTCCTGAGCTGGGACGGTTTTTCCCTGGGTGCCTCCCCTGGGCTGGGGACAAGTTTCCTGAGCTGGGGACAGGTTCCCTGGGATGCCTCCCCTGGACTGGGGACCTGTCCCCTGGGCTTTGGGAACATCACCTGGGCTGAGGACACCTCCCTGGGCTGGGCACCCCCTCCCAGGCTGGGGACATGTCCCTGGGACCCCTCTCCCAAGCTGGGGACTCATCACCTGGGCTGGGGACCAGTCCTTGGGACACCTGCCCTGGGCTGGGGACTTCTCCCCTGGGCTTTGGAAACATCTCTCCCAGGCTGAGGACCTGTCCCCTGGGCTTTGGGCACCTCCCCTGGGCTGGGGACAGGTTTCCTGAGCTGGAGACACCTGCCCTGGGCTGGGGACTCATCACCTGGTCTAGGAACCTGTCCCCTGGGCTGGGGACACCTTCCCTGGGCTGGGGATCCCTACCCAGGCTGGGGACAGGTTCCCTGAGCTCAGGACACCTGCCCTGGACTAGGGACACCTCCCCTGGGCAAGGAACTCATTACCTGTGCTGGGGACACCTCCCCGAGCTTTGGGTGCCTCCCCCGGGCTAGAGACTCATCCCCTGGGCTTTGGGCACCTCCCCTGGGCTTTTCTAGACCCCCTTGGAATTATTTTTGATCTAGGGAAGGATTTTAATGAATTCCTCATGCCATTTTTGGTTAATGGTGTGCCCAAGTCAGGCTCTGGAGCCATGATCACAGAAAGATGGGCAGTCCAGAATCAAGGCCTTGGCTGATCCTCCCAGTCTGGAACCCTGGAGCACAGGCAGAGGAGGTGCCTGGCTGATGGCTGGGGTCCCTGTTCCCCTGCAAAGAGCCTGTGTCCCTTCAGACAAGTGATTTCTCTGATTTGTCCCTTTTTGGAGGTGCTGGTGCCCCTCTGGTATGAAGGGATGGTCCCAGGGCTGAGCAGCCAAACCAACAGCAAATATCCCTGAAATGTCTAAAACTGCTGCTCAGGTTACTTGTGTGGAGATGATTCTGCAAATCTGGGCTGCTCTGCATTGCCAGTGTTTGACTTTTTCTCTTGTTGGCAGAATTTCTACAAGGAGAAGAAGCGAGAGGACATTTACATCAGGTAGGCTGTGTCCTGAACCAGCCCTTGTTCCCCTGCAGCTCCCTTGGACACAGGAGCCCTTCACAGCAGGGAATTGTTTTGTTCTGCTTTGCCCAGGTATCTGTACAAGCTCAGGGACCTGCACACAGACTGTGAGAACTTCACAGAGGCTGCCTACACCCTGCTCCTGCACGCTGAGCTGCTCCAGGTATCCCAGGCTTGGGCTTTGGTGAGGCACAGACTGCTCACAACAGCCAAAGCACTTTGTTTTCTGATTTAATGGGACTTCCAATCATGTAGGTACCAGTGGTCATTGAGGGGCTTCACAATCTTGCAGATTCCACAGCAATGGAATATGATATATATAAAATTATGACTATGATATATATCAAATTATATAGTTATATATATAATGATATAATGTTATAAATAATCATATATTATATGCATAAATAATAATTGTATATTATAAAAATATATATAAATTATATATAAAATAATATTTATATTTATATAATAATATATTATATATTGTATAATATATAATATAATTATTATATATAATATAATATATATTATATTTATATATATTATTATATTTATATTTTTATATATTTATATAAAAATATATAAAATAAAAATAGGTGATTTAATTAAATAATAACGAAAGAAAAATCATTATTAGCATCCTCCTGCTGCAGTGAGCTGGGAGAGAATGTCTCAGGTTTTATATCCCTGCCAAACTTCCTTTGCCTCCATGAGGGGTTTGTTTTGAGTCACCCTGTCAGGATTTCTCTGGAAGCGTTCCAGTTGTTTCACCTTTACATTTTTGCTGTCCCAGTGGTCAGAGAAGCCCTGTGCCCCTCACCTGCTGCAGAGGGACTCCTTCTGTGTGTACTCCCAGCAGGAGCTCAAGGAGAAGCTCTACCAGGAGATCATCTCCTTCTTTGACAGGGGCAAGGTGAGCGCTCACCCTGCTCCTGCAGCAAACCCTGCCCTGGCAGATTCCCTTTGCTGTGGATTTAGGATTTCCTTACTGGTCAGTTCTTGCCTCAGTGCTTGGGGCAGCCTGGGGTTGGTTAAAGGGGAAAGCAGATGTGGTTCCACCCCAGGCTGGGGTTTTGGCAGGGACCCCAGCACTGCCATCAGCAGGGCACCTGCTTGTCTGGAGACATTTAAACCCTATTTCTGTGTTCCAGAGAGTGTCTGGAGGGTGAAGCTGTCCAAGGTTCTGGGTGGATGGGAGCAGGGCAGGTGTTTTCCTTCCTTCCCCTGGGAGGGCCCTGTCAGGTTTTGGGCTTGCAGGGAGAGAGGTTCCCTGGCTGCTGCACCTTGGAGAGAGGGTTCTGCCAGGGCTGAATGGCTTTGAGCTGAAATAAGGGCATTTAGATGGAATTTGGGACAGAATTCCTCCCTGGAAGGGGCGGGGATGGAATTCCCAGAGCAGCTGTGGCTGCCCCTGCATCCCTGGCAGTGCCCAAGGCCAGGCTGGAGCCCCTGGGACAGTGGAGGTGTTCCTGCCCTGGCAGGGGTGGCACTGGGCTTTGAGGTCCCTTTCCACCCAGATTCCATGATCCCATGATGAGACAAACCCCAGGAGCTGCTGGAGGAGGAGACCCCCATGGCTTCTCTCTCTGCTGTTCACACCTGCCCTTCCTCCTCCCAGTTTGTCCTGTCAGGATCTCAGTGGAGACCTGGCTTTGTAAATCACTCTCAGATCTCCAAATCACAAGATCTGTATGACTGTAATAACCCTGCAAAACCAAAAATGCACAGCGGAGTCTGAGGGAAACCTGGCAGAGCATGAAAGCAGTGCCTGAATTAAAATCAGCTGCATTTTTGTTTACCTATCTGTGCTAATGAAGGCTTTTAACTGAGTCTTTCATGTTGCTTGTGCTCTTCTTCCCCCTGCTGCCCGTCCTCCCCCTCGTGGAGATGTGGGAAAAAGCCATTCAGCTGAGCAAGGAGCTGGCTGACATGTATGAGAACAAGGTCTTTGACTACGAGGGACTTGGCAATCTCCTGGTGAGGCTTTTCCCTCCCTGCCCAGCAGGCTGCTGACTGCTTCACTTAATACTGTTCAAGCAGGATAAGCCTAAAATAAATGTATGTTAAAGGCAAACAAACCAACTTAACCCCATGGCTTTGTAAAGGTTAGTAGTAGAATAAATATTTTCATAGTGTCTTTTCACCTCCTAATTAGCATGATAATACCATGTGCAGATGTTTGGAATTCTTGGTCTTAAGCAAATGAAGTAACAACCAGAGTGTATTTTCAGGCTCCATAAATCTCATCACCTTGTTATTTCTGTGGTGAAAGTGCTGGGCATGAACACAGAGCTAGAGAATTCTCTTGGCTCAGAATTCTGCTTTCTAGTGGTTAAGGATGGAACCAGATGGTCTTTATGTTCTTTCACAGCAGAATCATCTGCCCAGTTTTATTTCTGCCAGTTCTCTGACATTTGTCTCCATTTGTGTCTTCTCCCTTGCAGAATATATTTGTATTTCATTTGTTTTCCCACAGTGAAGGATTTCAAATCTCCTTCTGGAATCCTAAAGCCATGGCATTGTTCTCATGTCTGCAGAGCAGGAAATGAAGTTGGTTCTGGCCCAGACAAAGCAAATATTTAATCAAGTAAATGGATAAGGATGAGAGACTGCATCAAAAAGCAGTTGTGGAGTGTGTTCTGAGGGCAGAGATCAGGAATTGTCCCTGGGAATGTGTCCTGCAGCATCCCAAAGTGAAAGTGTGCTGTTGTTTTCTTTTCCAGAAAAAAAGAGCCACTTTTTATGAGAACATCATGAAGGCCATGAGACCTCAGCCTGAGTACTTTGCTGTTGGCTACTATGGACAGGGTTTTCCCTCTTTCCTCAGGGTAAGGATCCTTCCCCACCCAACTTCTGCACTGCTGGAGACCCTGAAAGTCACAACTTCTGCAGAGCTCCCACGAAAACTGGGTGCCAAACTCCTTTTCCTTTCAGTGGCACTGAGAGATCTAAATCCCAGGGGTGTCTAAAAAGAGTCAAGCCAGAGATGAAATTTTGTGTGTTACCAGCTCAAGTGGGGTCTGGGTGTTACAATAGGTCTTTTAGATGATTGGTAAGTTCTTCTATGGATTTAAGCAGAATTTACCTTTTGTGTTTGTGCTCCCAATGTGATTGTTGCTGTTAGGAAATGTTCAGCCTGTAAAGAATTTATCCCATTGCTTTTCAGCCTCAATCAGCCAAATTTTCAGGACAGGGATTATTTCAGTGGTCAGGGAGAGTTTGTCCCACACAGGAGAATTCAAGTGCAAAGGTGCTTCTTATTCCAGCTGCTGAGCATGCTGGATCTGTGTGGAGGACAGGAATGACTCAGATCCAGGGTCAGCGAGGCTGAGAATATTCCTGTTATTTAAAATTCAGGGCCATTTTACCTCCTCAGACTGGAGCTGTTTGAAGCTCTGGAAAGGAGGAAGTGAAGCCAAGCTCAAAAAAAGAGAAGAATGTTAAGTTAGAGCTGTGTGAGGAGATGGCATGGAGGGCTTTCAACTCCAGGCCATGTTTGGGCATCCATCCCTTCCTGAAGCCACTGCCAGGTGACAATGATTGGCCGTGGTCTGGTGTGGGTGTGTGGGACAGACCTGCCAGGGGTGACATTGTGGGGCTGGTGGCCAGGAATGGGGCTGAGGTGAAACTGCCACCTGTGCCCAGGGACATCCCTCAGGGAACTCACAGCAGGGCCCTGGAATGGAGAATTTCCTGGTACATTTATTCCTTTACAAAAATCAGCTCCTGGCTGAGATCCCTGTGCTGAAGCTGGGAGTGCTGGCAGGTGTGAGCAGGGCAGTGACTCTGGGATGTGTTTGTGTGGACAGCCCCACCTGTTTGAGGGTGTCCCTGCTCATTGCAGGTGGCTTTAAAAGCTCCTTTCCAGCCCTGTTTGATGAGTCTCTGTGCAGCAATGGATTTTTAAGACAAATCTGAGGTTCCCCTTGCCAGGCCTGGCTCCCAGCAGTTTCTGTGCCTTTGTCGTAGACATCTTTTATGAAAAATCTTAAGGAAAAGATTTTTCCTCCTGAGAAGCTGAGAGGCCTCAGGAACAAAATGTAAACAATGGTTATCTGCTGCTGTGGAATGCAACAGGAGGATTTTTCCTCCTTAAGGAAAAATCTTTTCCTTAAGATTTTTCCTCCTGAGAGGCCTCAGGAACAAAATGTAAACATTGATTATCTGCTGCTGTGGAATGCAACAGGTGAATCTTTGATTAACCCATGTTAGATGTTTCTAATTAATGGCCAGTCACAGCCCAGCTAGTTCAGACAGAGAGTCTGAGACAGCTGCCTTTGTTATCATTCCTTCCTATTCTATTCTAAGCCAGCCTTCTGATGAAATCCTTTCTTCTGTTATTTTAGTATAGTTTTAATATAATATATATCATAAAATAATAAATCAACCCTGCTGAAACATGGAGTCAGATCCTCTTCTCTTCCCTCATCCCAAAATCCCAAACCCCTGTGAACACTCACACTCATTTCAACCTGTGTTCCTTCCCTCACCTCTTCTGTCCAGCTGGGACCCTCCCTTCCCATTACCCAGCTCTGGGGGATTTGGGAAGCTCTGTCCCTCTGCTTTGCTGAATTTTAATTCCCTTTTTCTTCTCCTGCCCCCAGAACAAGATTTTCATCTACCGTGGCAAGGAGTACGAGCGCAGGGAGGATTTCAACCTGAAGCTGCTGACCCAGTTCCCCAATGCTGAGAAGATGACCAGCACGGCCCCTCCAGCAGAGGAGATCAAGGCTTCCCCCAAACAGTGTATCTTTTGGGTTTGGGGCATCTTGGCACCCCCAGAGCTCCCTGTTCCCTCCAGCAGTGATGGGAATGAGGGGGTTACTGCTCCTGGGGGATGTGGGGGCAGGCACTGGGCTTGAAAATGTGAAAAGGGGCTATCCAGAGCTGTAAGGGTGGGTTTAAAGAACAAGGTGCTGTCAGGGTGAGGAGCAGACTGCAGGGAGGGTTCCCTGTGTTTCACTCAGGGGCTGCTGGCTGCTCTGGCCATGGTGGGACCAGTTGGGTGTTTCTGGGTGAAAGATGGGAAATGCAGGATGTGAAAAGTGAAGGGTACTCCCTTCTTCCTTGCAGTCCATTAGCATTTATGAAGTGCTGGGGTTTGTGTGTTTTTCCCCTTTGTAAGAAGTGTGAAAGGATTATGACACTAAAAGTTGTTGGGTGCAGAGCCCTTACTATTTTTAATTCATATTTTTGCCCTTGCTGGTGGGACTGCAGGCTGTGTCCCAAGCTCCCCACCAGGCTCAAGATGCTCTGAATTGGGAGTGTGAGCCAGTGGAGATGCTCCAGATTGCTGCCAGTGACTTCAGTCAGTGGCTCCTGGAGGATGCACGCCAGGAAAACCAAATCCTGGGCTTCCAGCCTGTGCTCAGCAGGCCAGGCTGGAGAATCTGAGGGTCCATTTTGGCCCTCAAACCCTGTGCACAGAGGCCCAGGCCAGGCAGTGACAGCAGATGCTTCCTGTGCAATCCTCCTGCCAAGCACTGAATCCACAGAGGAAATTAAAATCCATTCAAGATCAAGCTTGGTATCAAAAATGCCTCTTCTGTTGCTGCTTTGTTTCAGCTGCTTCCTCTGCATCTGTTTGTGTTTGTCCTGATGTTCCTGGCTGGGGATGAAGCTGAGCTGCAGAGTTTGGAGGCAGATCTGAGCCATCCCCGGGGTTTGGGGGTGTTGGTTCCGGGGCTCTGGCACAGCCCTGGGATGAAGGGAGCAGCTGCAGGGCTTGGATGTGGGACAGGATCTCCCTGCACTCCCACAAACACCTCCTGACACCAGGAGTGCCCAGATCTCTGTTGTCTTAGGCAGACCTTGCTGCTCCTGGGGCTGGTTTTGCTTTCAGGCTCCTTTAACCTCCTTTGCCTCAGGCTCTTTTTTGTTTCTTTAGGCTGTTTTTTGCTCTTTTATGACAAAACACCTCCTTCTTCTTTTGGTAGGGATGTGCTGGGGCCCCCAGGTGAGCTGTGCTGAGCCTCAGGGTTCCCTGCAGCCCAGAGCAGCCCAGGGAGCTGAGCAGGGCTCAGGGCAGGCTCAGGAGCTGTGCTGGGACACACAGCTCACCCAGCTGGGCTCAGGGGCTGTGCTGGGACACACAGCCCACCAGCTGGGCTCAGGGCAGGCTCAGGGGCACTGCTGGGACACACAGCCCTCCAGCTGGGCTCAGGGGCTGTGCTGGGACACACAGCCCTTCAGCTGGGCTCAGGAGCACTGCTGGGACACACAGCCCTTCAGCTGGGCTCAGGGGCACTGCTGGGACACACAGCTCACCCAGCTGGGCTCAGGGGCACTGCTGGGACACACAGCCCACCAGCTGGGCTCAGGGGCACTGCTGGGACACACAGCTCACCAGCTGGGCTCAGGGGCTGTGCTGGGACACACAGCTCACCAGCTGGGCTCAGGGGCTGTGCTGGGACACACAGCCCTTCAGCTGGGCTCAGGGGCTCTGCTGGGACACACAGCCCTTCAGCTGGGCTCAGGGGCACTGCTGGGACACACAGCTCACCAGCTGGGCTCAGGAGCCTGTACTGGGACACACAGCTCACCAACTGGGCTCAGGGGCTGTGCTGGGACACACAGCTCACCAGCTGGGCTCAGGGGCACTGCTGGGACACACAGCTCACCAGCTGGGCTCAGGGGCTGTGCTGGGACACACAGCTCACCCAGCTGGGCTCAGGGGCTCTGCTGGGACACACAGCTCACCCAGCTGGGCTCAGGGGCTGTGCTGGGACACACAGCCCATCAGCTGGGCTCAGGGCAGGCTCAGGGGCACTGCTGGGACACACAGCTCACCAGCTGGGCTCAGGGGCTGTACTGGGACACACAGCCCTTCAGCTGGGCTCAGGGGCTGTGCTGGGACACACAGCTCAC
Organism: Zonotrichia leucophrys gambelii; assembly: GCF_028769735.1. NCBI lineage: Eukaryota > Metazoa > Chordata > Aves > Passeriformes > Passerellidae > Zonotrichia > Zonotrichia leucophrys. Next base: position 5,054,363 of record NC_088191.1, on the reverse strand, counting down.
CCAGCTGGGACACACAGCTCACCAGCCTGGCTCTGTGCTCCTGGGCTCAGCTCTGCCTGTGGCTCCTCAGCCAGGCAGGGTGGCTTTGCTCTGCCTCTCAGAATGCCCTTCAGAGCTGCCTCAGTGGGTTGAAGGATGTGTGGGGCTGCCTTAACCCCCACTGAAACACTGCTGAAATCTGGGTCTCCTCCAGCCAGGTCTCACAAGCTCTTGGAGATCTATTTCACACCCAAGATAGCTCAGCTGCCTCAGAAGGCATAAAATCAGCAGGATGGCTTCTGTGGCAGTGTTGGGAACACAAAGGTTTTAATAAAAGGCAAAATAACAAAACTCTTTATAGAGAAAACCCGAGCCAGGTGCAAGAGGCCCTCCTGCCCCTGGTAAACACCTCACAAAAGTGATTAGTTCCTTTGTTCTCTTTTTTTTCTAGTGAATTGCTTAGGTGGGACTTTTTAGCTCTTTTCCAATTGGCTATCCTTAAGTTTGAGGTGAAGTCCCCCAAGTCCTATGAAGTGTCTTTTTGGCTAACTAAGAGACATTTTTAGGCTTATTTCCTTTTTAAAGGAACAAAAGATAATTTTGTCACTCTGTCAACAAGGAGCACATTTCTGTACACTGCCACTTCAGAGGGCAGAGGATTCTCAGAAGCCATCTCCTCATGGGGCCAGGTTGGCTAAGCCTTGCTTTTCCAGCCAGCTTTTTGCTCCTGTAAAGCCCAGCACAGTCCTCAAAGCAGAATTTTGGAGGAGCAGGATAGGCTGTTGTGCTTGGGGATACAATCACTAAGATCTTTTCAATGTCTGTCATTATTCCCAGGTACAAAAGCTGAGTGTGAAGCCATTCCTTTGTTCAGTTGGCTTCATGAATCTAAAAGGTGGGAGGGAAGGAGCAGCAGCCTCTGATAAATAACTGTGGGGTGAGAGAAGAGCCAGATGCAGCCACAGAACCTCTGCAGAGCCCTGCTGCCCTTTTCTTGTCTCCCAAAGGAGAAATCAGTGGTGCCAAGGACCCCCAAGCATTTTCAGGGAATTTCAGCACCTGGAAGTGTCCAAGGCCAGGCTGGAGCACCCTGGGCCAGTGGGAGGTGGCCCTGTCCATGGCAGGGGTGGCACTGCATCAATCTCAAGGTCCTTTCCTACCCAAACCATTCTGGGGTTATTATTTGTGAAGTCCTTTTCCTTTTGAGTTTTTAATTCACAAGGAGCCTACAAACAGCAAGATGCAAGATAATGCCTGTGATTTGTGGTGAATTAGTCAGGTTTGAAGAAAAATCCTTAATGAGAGCACAGGGATTTGTGGAAAACTCTGACAATGGAAACAGGAAGGGTTTTTCTCTCCCTCTGCTGTTTTCCCAAAAGGTTTCCTGGTTTTTCATCCTTAACTGGAGCTGCTCAGATGTGCAGTGCTTCATTGTGAAGCCTGTGATGAACCTGCCACCTAATTACAAAGATAAACCTGTTCCTGAACAGATCTTAAAGTAATTTATTTTTCTTTTCCTTCAAAATTTTGTGTGTGTTTTCCCCACTAACTTGGGCACAAGGTGCTGTGCCTTGTTATTTTGTGTAAATTGTGTAAATTCCTCCCCACAAAGTGTGAGGAAACACTTGAACATTTGAGTGAGGAGGATGGGAGTGAGGAAATCACCTTTTTACTCTGCCTCTTCCCAGCTACTACAGAGCCAACGAGGTGCAGCAGTTCACTCACTCCAGACCTGTCAGGAAAGGAGAGAAGGATCCAGACAATGAGTTTGCTGTGAGTCCTTTGCCTTTGGTTTGGTTTCTTGGTGGCATTTGGACCAAACTGTCACCTTTTCCCTCTCCCTGTGGCCACAGAGATTGGGAATGAAAAAGCAGGAGACACAAAGGGCATTGTGAAGCTGGGGGTGATGTCAGGGGGCTCCACAGCTGGAGTTTGGGCATTCAGCATCCATCAGAATCCATAAATTGGTGCTGTGAGAGCCCAGGCTCAGCAGAGCCCAGCGCGGGGCTCTGTCCCAGAGGAGGTGGGAATTGGGAAGCAGGGACACTGTAGGGAGGTGGAAGGCTTTGGAGGGTGATGCGTGGGGTAAGGTGGGCTGGCGTAGGACAGAGGGATCCATGGAATGGTGGTGTGGGAGGTGCCAGGCTGGGAAGGCCATGGGGTGGCATGGCCTGTGGAGTGGATGCGTGGGGTGGGAATGGCTGTGGAGTGAGGGTGGGAGAGTGGCCATGGCTGAGGGGAGCTGGGCAGCATAGGGCTGGGATTGGTGGGAATGGCTGTGGGGAGGTGGGAATGGCTGTGGGGAGAGGTGGCATGGCTGGGGAGAGTGGAATGCGTGGGCATGATGGCCGTGGGGAGTGGGAATGGGATGGCTGTGGGAGATGGCATGGCTGTGGGAGAGGTGGGCATGGCTGTGGGGAGATGGGAATGGCTGTGGGGAGGTGGCCATGGCTGAGGGGAGCTGGGCATGCATAGGAGCTGGATTTTGGGCATGCGGTGGGAAGTGTGGGATAGGCTGTGGGGGAGGTGGGCATGGCTGGGGAGTGGAAATGGGCCCTGCTGGGATGGATGGGTGGAGTGGAATGTGGGCATGGCTGTGAGGAGCTGGGAATGGCTGTGGGAGGTGGGCATGGCTGAGGGGGGTGGAAGCTGTGGGCATGGCATGCTGGGGAGGTGGCATGGCTGTGGGGAGTGGGCATGGCCGTGGGAGGCATGCTGTGGGAGTGGTGGCGCGTGAGAGTGGGCATGGCCGTGGGGAGGTGGAAATGTGGCCATGGCCTGGGGAGATGGAGTGGCTGTGGGGATGTGGGCATGGCTGTAGGGTGAGGTGGGGATGGCTGTGGGGAGATGGGCATGGCCTGTGGGAGGTGGGATGTGGGAATGGCTGTGGGGAGAGGTGGCCATGGCTGTGGGGAGGTGGGAATGGCCATGGGGAGGTGGGAATGGCCATGGCCAGGTGGGCATGGCTGGGGAGGTGGGCATGTGGCCATGGCTGTGGGGAGGTGGCCGTGGGGCTCTGCCAGCTCCTTCAGGAAGCCTCACTCCACGCAGGAGAGTGTTCAGTATCAAGGCCAATATTTGCCTTACACCTCAGATATATTTTTTTCCTTCTCTACCCAGAACATGTGGATAGAGAGGACAACGTACACGACAGCTTATTCCTTTCCAGGCATCCTCAAGTGGTTTGAGGTCAAACAGGTCACAACGGTGAGTTCTCCATGGCGGCTGCATCTCCTCCTCCTCAGTCCCTCATGGAATAAAGCCTTGAGCACTTGGGAGTGCCACTCCTTCCACTGCTGGATGTGGCACACATAAAAGCAAATTTTTTAGTTGCTTACTCAGGGGAGAGGAATGAATCACAGAGCCATGGAATCCCAGGATGGTTTGGGTTAGGATTTACTTAAAATCATCCAGTGTCACCCCCTGCCATGGCAAGGACACCTCCCACTGTTCCTGGGCTGCTCCTTGGACACTTCCAGGGATCCAGGGGCAGCCACAGCTCCCTGGGAATTCCCTCCCAGCTCCTCCCCACCCTCACAGGGAGGAATTTCTCCCTGAAAATTGCAGGGAGGTTTGAAAGGTTTCTTGTGTGGCTCTAAAGAAAGTTCATTCTGTTTCCTGTGTCCCTCAGGAGGAGATCAGCCCCCTGGAGAATGCCATAGAAACCATGGAGCTGACCAATGAGCGGATCACCAACGTGGTGCAGCAGCAGGGCTGGGACCGCAGCCTGCCCGTGCACCCCCTGTCCATGCTGCTCAGTGGCATCGTGGACCCCGCGGTCATGGGGGGCTACACCAACTATGAGAAGGTCCTGGCACATCCGTGGAGCCCCTCTGCAGGGCTGGGACACCTGGGGGTGCTCACCTGGAGCAGGGAAAGCTCCAGAGAGAGCTCAGAGCCCCTGGCAGGGCCTGAAGGGGTTCCAGGAGAGTTGGAGAGGGGCTGGGGACAAGGGTGGAGGGACAGGACACAGGGAATGGCTCCCACTGCCACAGGGCAGGGATGGATGGATATTGGGAATTGGGAATTCCTGGCTGGGAGGGTGGGGAGGGGCTGGGATGGAATTCCCAGAGCAGCTGTGGCTCCCCTGCATCTCTGGCAGTGCCCAAGGCCAGGCTGGAGCCCCCTGGCACAGTGGGAGCTGTCCCTGCCATGGCAGGGGTGGCACTGGGTGACTTTTGATGTCCCTTCCAACAGAAATCACTGCTGAATTCCCTGGAGAGGGACTGGGGACGAAGGATGGAGGGACAGGACCCAGGGAATGGAGGGGCCTGAAGGGGCTCCAGGAGAGCTGGGGAGGGACTGGGGACAAGGGATGGGGGGACAGGACCCAGGGAATGGCTCCCACTGCCAGAGGGCAGGGATGGATGGATATTGGGCAGGAATTGTTCCCTGGGATGGAATTCCCAGTGAGCTGTGGCTGCCCCTGCATCCCTGAGATGCCCAAGGCCAGGCTGGACAGGGCCCTGACCCCTGATAGGGGTCCAGCCCAAGCTCTGCAGACTCTGGGAGCTGCCCCTGGGCCCCTGCAGTGTTCAGGGACCTGGCAGGTCCTGGCAGGTCCTGTTCCATCTCCAGCTGTCCCAGCCCCTGTGTGGGGCTCTGTGTGTGCACAGCTCAGACAGGAGCACAAAGAGCAGAGCTTTGCACTGGCTGCAGGGTGGAAAAGCTCAGCTTTAGTGCCCTCAGGGCAGGGTCCAGCTCTTCTGGGCCTCCTTTGCAGTGGGATGAGAACCTGCTCCTGCCCTGTGGGGCACAGAGGTGCTCAGGCAGCCCAGGTGGCAGAGAAAAGCCCAGACCTGCCCTTTCTGCCCTGCATTAATGGGGAATGAGAAGGCTGAAGAGGCTTTCTCTTGCCAGCAGCCTCTGTCTTTGGAGTCTTGCAACAGAGCAAATGACTCAGGAAAAAAGCAGCATTTCCTGTGCAGGTTTACTCAGCTGACTTCACTTGAGCAGTGTAGGTTGTTCTTTTTTGTGATGTTTAACTTAAGCTGTTGATTCCCTCCACCTAATGATGAAATGCCCAGCACAGAATGCACTGCTTGTTTCCACAAAGGGGGTGGGATGTGGTAAAACACATTTAATTCTCCTCAGCTGTGTCCCAGCCCCATGAAAGGAGGTGCACACGTTAATTGGGAGAGGGGCTGATTGATCTGGGCTCTGACTCTGCTGATTCCAGAGCAGTTTGGGTGCTTTGCCAGGCCTGAATTTGGCCCTGAACCCTCCCATTTTATGAATTGAGGTTGACATCAAGTTTAGAATTACAGAAGTGGGAAAGCAGTTAAAACTAGAAAACACAAAATCTCTGCAGCCACATCTGGAAATACTCATTTCTGGTTCATATTTTCCTATTTCAGCTGCAGATCAGTGCAGAACATTTGGCTTTTGTGGGCGGCTAAAATCTGAGTTTTAATTGTTTCATTGTAGCCAAAACCCAAAGTTGGGGTTTTTAAACATCTTTCCTCTTGCAATAATTAAGCACTTTCAAGGAAAATCCTCTGGGACCAGCCCAGCAGCCCTTTCCCAGGCTCACCTCCATCCTGTTCAGGATCAAACCCCCAGCCCTATAAACCTGTACCACAGTCCAGCCTTACAGAAGTAAAAAAAAAATACACTCAGAGGCTGAAATAGCTCAAAGAAACAAATGAAAAACTTATTAGGGAGTTTATCTAGGAAAAAAAAAATATTCTGAGCAGGAATTGGGATCCATTTTAATGGGATACATCATGGGAATTGGCACAAATTTCAGTTTTCAGTCCAGGAAAGTGGATTTGTGTTTGTTCAAGTTCAAACCAAGACCAGCTTGTGCTGATTAAAGGTAAACCCAGGAGAAGTGGAGACTAAAGGTGCTTTGTTGAAGGGAGCTGGGAGCCCAAATCCCAGCATGGTCTTTATTTCTGCTGAATCTTTGTAACCAGCCCCAGGTGAAAACGAGGGATTTGGGGGCTGAAATGAGGAAATTGCAGCAGGAGGTGCTGTGCTCTCCTTGGGGCAGCTGTGCTCTGGGGCACTGGCTGCTGGGAAAGAAAGAGGCTTTTTGAAGGCACAACTTGAGGTTTTGGGCCTGTCACTCCCATTTAAGTGAGAAGTAGAAGTGATGGAAGCTCAATTATTCAAATCAATGCTGGTTTGTGAGAAGGGGATCAGGGCTGAGCGAAACCTGTCTGATGCAGTAACTGGTTTTCCATGTGTCTCACTAGAAAAAAACATTACTTTTTCAAAATAAAAAGTGAGGCTTGTTCTCTGTTCCTAACAAATAACCTTGGTTCTTTGTCCCTCAGCTTGGTGCCAGCACAATTTGGGTTTAATATGAGGAATAATGGCAGTGAATTGCTCTTAAAGGATCTTCCCCTCAGAGCTGCATGAGGAGGAAGTGTGTGTGTCACCTGTGTCACCTTCTCCCTGTGCTTCCAGGCCTTCTTCACAGAGAAATATCTCCAAGAACACCCTGAAGATCAAGACAAAATTGAGCTGCTCAAGCAACAAATTGCAATACAGGTATGGAATTGGGGAAGAGGGAATCCTGGAATGGTTTGGGTGGGCAGGGACCTTAAAGCCCATCCTGCCATGGGCAGGGACACCTCCCACCATCCCAGGCTGCTCCAAATCTGCTCCAAATGCTGCTCCAAATCCCATCCAGCCTGGGGAAAATGTTGGTGTTTGTTCAACACCTGGAGCTGCAGCACTGAAGGTCCCTCACTGGCAGCAGCTCAGCTCCCTTGCTGTGTCCCTGTTTATCTCCCCCTCTGCAAACACAAACCACATTGATTTAAATCCTTTAATTTTATCTGAGCTGCTGAACTCTCCCTCTGGGGAGCAGGAGGGCTGGTTTGTGCTCCTGCAGCTCATTCTGCTCCTGCCTCCCTGCCTCAGATGCCTCTCCTGGCAGAGGGGATCCGGATCCACGGCGAGAAGCTGACGGAGCAGCTGAAGCCGCTGCACGAGAGGCTCACAGCCTGCTTCAGGGAGCTCAGGAGGAAGGTGGAGAAGCAGTACGGGGTCATAACTCTGGTGAGGAAACCTGGTTCTTCCATGTTTTGCCCCAGAGGAACCCAACTCCTCCTTTTCCACCCGTGGGTGGGTGTGAGGTGGTGTCACAGAATCCCAGAATCATCAGGGCTGGGAAAGAGCTTTGAGACCAGGGAGTGCCCAGTCCCCCTGTCCAGCCCAGACTCGACATCACTCGCCCTCTTCCCACAGCCCAGTAGTCTCTGGAGTCCCCACCTTCCAGCTCCTTCCATGGTGGACCCCTCCAGGGGATGGGACCAGCTCCCTAACCCTCCCTGGGCAAGTTCCCTGAGCCCTAGCCCCTTTCCATGGGGAAATTCCTGCTGTGCCCACCCTGAGCTGCCCTGGCCCAGCCTGAGGCCGTTCCCTCTGCTCCTGTCCCTGTGCCCTCCTGGCAGGAGCTGGGCAGAGCCACAAGGGCCCCCTGAGCCTCCTTTGCTCCAGGCTGAGCCCCTGCCCAGCTCCCTCAGCCTCTCCTGGAGCTCCAGACCCTTCCCCAGCTCTGTTCCCTTCCCTGGACTCTCCCCAGCCCCTCCAGGTCCTTCCTGAGCTGGGGGGACCCAGAACTGGACACAGCCCTCAAGGTGTGGCCTCCCCCATTGCCCAGGGGACAGTCCCTGCCCTGCTCCTGCTGGCCACCCTGATCCCACCCGGTGCCTTCGGCCTTTTTGGCCACTTGGGCCCACCTGGGCTCGTGTCCAGCTGCATCCTTTGGTCCCTCCGGTCCTTTTGTGTCCAGCAGCTCTGTCCCCAGGTTGGGGGTTGTGGCCCAAGTGCAGGGCCCTTGGTGTTGTTAACCCTTGTGTCCCCGGGGTTCAGGCCCTGGGCCAGCCTGCCCAGCCCCAATGCAGAGCCAGCCTTGCTGCAGGGCCCAGCCCTGTGCAGAGCCAGCCCTGCTGCTGTGCCCAGCCTGCCCAGCCCCAATGCAGAGCCAGCCCTGCTGCTGTGCCAGCCTGTGCGACCAGCCCTGTGCAGAGAGCCAGCCTGCCCAGCTGCCAGGCCCCAAAGGAGCCAGCCTGCTGGGCCCAGCCCAATCAAGATGCAGAGAGCCAGCCTTGCTGCTGGGCCCAGCCCTGTGCAGAGCCAACCTGCTGCTTTCCAGGGGCCCAGCCCCTGCTGCGCCTGCAGGCCCAGCCCATCCGCCCAATGCAGATCTCCTGTTTGCTCACACGGTTCCCTCTGTTCCCTGCAGCCCCCGGTGCTGACGGACAGGAAGCCGAGCCGCTCGGGCTCCATGGTGCTGCCCTACATCATGTCCTCCACCCTCAGGAGGCTCTCGGTCACCTCCGTGGCCTCCTCTGTGGCCTCCACGTCATCCACCTCGTCTGACAGCGCTCCCTCCAGGCCGGGCTCCGATGGGTCAGTGAGGGCAGAGATGGCAGGGATGGAAGTGACTGGCATTGATTGGCAGTGATTGCAGTGATTACAGTGATTGGCGCTGATGGCAGTGACTGGCAGTGATTGACAGTGATTACAGTGACTGGCAGTGATTACAGTGGTTGGCAGTGATTACAGTGGTTGGCAGTGATTGCAGTGATTGACAGTGATCGGCAGTGATGGCAGTGACTGGCAGTGAAGGCAGTGATTGACAGTGATTACAGTGATTGGCAGTGATTACAGTGACTTGCAGTGATTGACAGTGATTGACAGTGACTGACAGTGATGGCAGTGATGGCAGTGATTGGCAGTGACTGGCAGTGATTGACAGTGATTACAGTGATGGCAGTGATTGGCAGTGACTGCAGTGATGGCAGTGCCTGGCAGGAATTGCAGTGACTGGCAGTGATGGCAGTGTCTGACAGTGATTGGCAGTGACTGGCAGTGATGGCAGTGCTGGCAGTGATTGCAGTGATTGGCAGAGATAGCAATGAGTGGCAATAATGGCAATGATGGCAGTGCCTGACCATAGTACTTGCAGGGATCCCTGTGGCAGGGAGGAGTGATGAGGAGGACTCCATCTTATCAGAAGGCTCATTAATGACTTTATTATACTATATTATTCTATACTAATATACTATTTTATTCTATATTCTGTTCCATTACATGTAAACTGAGTCTGCCAAGCTCTCAGCTCTGCTCACACTGCACAGAATCTCATGACTGTCAGCCCACAGTCCCAACACACACACACACACCTGGCCCTGACAGGCCAAGGAACCAAACACCATCACTGTGGGTAAACAATCTCCATATTGCATTCTGCTTTGGCACAATACAGGCACAGTAAATTATAAGATTTGTTTTTCCTTTCTCTGAGGTTCAGAGAATGTGAAACCCAGAAATATTCTTGGGAAGAATTGTGCCTTGCTTTCTCTGTGAGGAGAAATGTGGCTACACCTGACAGTGCCTGCCAGCAGGGGGAGGTGCCTTACACAGGCTCAGGTGTCACCTGAGCCAGGAGCAGCAGGGAGGCACACACAGGCTCTGGGCCTCTCCAGCAGGTTAATCTGAGTTTATCAGAAACCCATTCCTTTATACACCCTTCTGATATAGGGGCACCTGGTTGGTCATTTAATCAACACCCCAACACCACTGGCTAATTAAGAAAATGCCCTTTGGTAAACATGTAATGAGAAAACAACTGCTCCAAACACCAGCTGCAAGATTGGTTTAATTCTTTCAGCCGCCTCAAGACTCCCCAGAACAATTCCTGGGAGGTTTACCTGGCTTCTCTCTCTGACTAAACTGTCACATCCACCATCAGGTGCTCTGAAAATCAAAATTTACTCCATGGAAATACATTTTAAAATGTTCCTGGAGGTCAGTGCTGTTGTTCCATTTTACAGAAGGGGCTTTGGAGCACAAACAGTGGGAACTGACCCCCAGCTGCTGCCTCTGGAGCCCCAGCTGTCCCCAGTGCATTCCAGGTGCCCCCTGCCTCAGTTTCCCAGGAAAACAGGGCTGTGAGGCACCACCAAGGGGGGAATGAGGCACACAGCACTTGTTTCACCCTGTTTGCAGCTGCATCCATGGTGTGGAAAGGAGCTGCCACACCTGGGGACATCCCTGATGTCCCTTGTGTGTACATTGCCTTTCCACTGGGATAGGCAGAGTTCAGGTGATTTGGTGCAGCTCAGTGAGACTCATGGCTGAGCAGGAGCTGCAGCTCTGGCTCCCTCTGCCAGCAGATCACACTTTACCCTGGACAAAAACCACATCACACTCAGAATTCCAGGGGTAGCAGCACAAATCCCACTGAAAAATCCATGGTCCTGCCTCACTGTTTCACAGTAATCCCTTACACAAACTGAGAGATCACAGCTTTTTAACAGCCAGCCCTTGCCATGTCTGATGGATTCATGTTTCATGTTTTCCTCACTCTTTTGGGCCACAGATCTACCCTGGAGCCTCTCCTGGAGAGGAGAATATCCACGTCTTCCAGAGCTGAGGAGCTGCCTGTGAAAGAAGACGGTGACAACAGGATTAGCAAACTCAAGAGGAAGGAGTGGAGCATTAGCAAGTCTCAGGTTATTGTGGAGAAGGAGCCAGAAACAGAAGTGACTTCCAAAATGGTAAAAACCCCATGCCAGTAATGACAGCAGTAATAAACCCCAGCAGGAGCTGAGAGTTTCCATTGCCCTCAGCCCTGCTGCTCAGGGGGAGCTCAGCAAACACTGGGAGGGGCTCAAATACCAGCAAGGCTCAGTCATCTGAGCAATTCTCTTCTTTAATTTGGAAAATTCCTGTCACAGCCCCAAGGGCAGCTTGGCTGGAGGTGCAGCCTGGGAGCAGGAGGAGCTGAGCTGAGCCCTGGGTGCCTCAGCACCATGGCCAAGCCCTGTTGGGTTGGGGCAAGGAGCCCCTGCCCAGCCAGGCAGGATCCAGCTGCCAGCCAGATGTGGAGCTGCTCTCAGGCAGCAGCACTGCACAAATGCAGTGTGCTGTGAGCTGCAGAGCCCTGGGATGGGTCAGGTTGGTGGGAGAAGATGCTCTGGGGGTTCTGTCAGCACCTCTGGAGGGCTGGAGCTGCCAGGCTGGGCTCTGCTGCAGCCCCTGGGAGGGCAGGGTGGTCACTGGTGAGGAATAAACAGAATGTGCAGCCCCAGAGGGGGCTGGGGTGAGGAGCAGAGCGGAGGCTGCTGGGCTAAAGGGCTCCCAGTGCGGTCTGAGGGCTCACCCAAAGCACAGGGAGGAGTTTCAGCCCACAGGCAGAGCTGTACAGCCTTGGGACATTGTCCTGATGGATGTAAAAACTGTTACACCTTGAAATATTGTCCTGATAGATGTAAAAACTGTTACACCTTGGGATATTGTCCCAATGGCCATAAAAACTGTGCTACACCTTAAAATATTGTCCTGATGGACATAAAAACTGTGTTACACCTTGGGATATTGTCCTGATGGACATAAAAACTGTGCTACGCTTTGAAATATTATCCTGATGGATGTAAAAACTGTATTACACCTTGGGACATTGTCTTGAAGGACATAAAAACTGTGTTGCACCCTGGGATATTGTCCATGATTGGAATTGTAAAAGCTGTGCTACACTCTGAAGCTGAGAGAATTGGGCACCTGGGCATTTCAGTGCTCCTCATCACACTGAAGCTGGTTGTTAATGTGATTTAACACAGGCTCATTTTTCACAGTACCAAGAAAACAGAAATTCCTGTGCTTCCCTTTCCTCTCCAGCTGAATCTGGCAGGGACAGGTGAAGCTGATCCATGCTCAGGAATTCCCATCAGCTCTGGGGGATGCTGCCAGCACTTGGAGGCTGCAGAGTGTTTCTAGGAAGGGATTCTGTGGTGCCAGGGCGCTGTCACTGGGGCTGACAGCATTTCCAGCCCAGGAAAATTGGGCTTGTGGATGTTGGAGCTGCAGGAGGCCTGGCCCTCTGCCTCTGCAATTGCTGTTGGATGGAATCCCCAATGGCTCTGAAGGGAAGGAACCATCCAGGGTTCCAGTCCTGCCTCAGGATGCTGCAAAGCCCAGGAAAAGGTGCTTTTGTGGCTGCTGTGCTCCATGGCTCCACAGTGAGGACAGGAGCTGGACTGAGGGGTTTTCTGAGCTGGAAAGGCAGAGGGAGGCAGAGACTGCCTGGGCTTTGTGTGTGTGCTCCCTCCTGTGCAGGGAGAAATCCTGAGCTGCTCAGGGATGGAGAACTGACCTCTGACAAGGAGTTATTGGTGTGTTTGGGTGACAGCCTGCTCTGGGAAGCAATGAACCAATGCTGAAAAGGACCCCAGTATTGGGCACTGCACTTTGGGGCCACACTGAGGTGGCCTCGTGGTTTGAGTGAAGAGCACAAAGGGTGTGACACTGGAAGGAGCTAGATGTAAATTCCCAAATGCAAAGGATTTGCTCTATAAAGCCTAAAACAGACTCATTTCACAGGCTCAGGAGCTGGAGGATACCAGCAGCCCTGACCTGCACCCAGAATTTTATTTTTCTTTATTTCTTGGAAAGAGTTCACCCTCATTCCCCTCAAAGTTTATTCACAGAACTGCAGCAATTTTTCAGTGTAACATCTTCCCACCTTAATTGATATATCTCAATTAATACAACTAATTAATACATTAATAATACCACTAAAAGCAGTTCAGTGCTGCTCAGGAAGTCCAGGGGACGCTGGGCTGTGTCCTGGGAGCACAGAGGTGCCTGTGGCACTGCCAGGCCAGGGCAGGGCTTTACTCCTGTTCACCTCTTTGTGCCAGGTGTGGTGTCACTGTCACAGCCCTGGGTCCCCTGGCTGTGCTCACCTGTGTGTCCCTGTGTCTGTGACAGCCCTGGGTCACCTGGCTGTGCTCACCTCTCTGTGTCTGTGACAGCCCTGGGTCACCTGGCTGTGCTCACTCTTGTTTCGTGTTTGTGACACTGTGGAGTTTAGGTCATCTGGCTTGCTCACCTGTGTGTCCCTGTGTTTGTGACAGTTCCCTGGCTGTTCTCACCTCTCTGTGTTTGTGTCAGTGTGACAGCTCTGGGTTCCCTGGCTGTGCTCACCTGTGTGTCCCTGTGTTTGTATCCCTGTCACAGTTCTTGATTCCCTGTGCTTATCAGTGTGTCTCTGTTTGTGACACTGTGACAGCTGTGGGTCACCTGGCTGTGCTCACCTCTCTGTCCCTGTGTTTGTGACACTGTGACAGCTCTGATTCCCTGTGCTCACTGTGTGTCCTGTTGTCTGTGACAGTTCTCTGGCTGTTCCCTGCTGTTGCTCACCTCTCTATCCCCCTGCTGTCTGTGACAGTTCTGGGTTCCCTGGCTGTGCTCACCTGTGTGTGTCCCTGTGTTTGTGTCCCTGTGACAGCTCTGGGTCACCTGGCTGTGCTCACCCCTGTCTCTCTCTCTCTGTTCCCAGCAGGGCCCAGCAGGGAGGGCACAGAGGCCCAAGAGTCTGCAGCTGGGGGACACCAGGCTGACCCTGCTGCAGGGCCCCTCGATGCAGCAACCCACCCAGAGCCCTCCCCCCATCACCCCCAAAACCCCCCGGACCCTGAGTGAGTCCTGGGGTGGGATTGGGATGGGATGGGGTGGGGTGGGATGGGATGGGATGGTGTGGGGTGGGATGGGATGGGAATGGCTCTGTGGGTGCTGGGGGGCAGCTGGGAAGGGAGGGAGGGAGGGAGGAGCTGCTCCAAGTCACGTCACAGCTCGGGGCTGTTGGAAATCTCAAAAATCAAGCCTGGAATTACATGAAAAGTGTTCCTGGAGGTCCGTGGTGGTGTTGTTCCATTTTTCAGACAGGGGTTTGCAGCACAAACAGTGGGGGCTGAGCCCCAGTTCAGCCTCTGGAGTGCAGTTATTGTCCCCAGTGCATTGCAGGTGTCCCTGCCTCAGTTTCCCAGGAGAACAGGGGTTATCATTTTTGTCAGAGAACAGAATTTGGCTGTGGTATCAAAGAGCAGATCTGTGGCTTGCACTTGTTGAAGCACTGCAAAACAGGAATTCCAGGGAACAGTTTCTGGGTTTCTCAGTTCCTTTCTTGTTTTCTCCTGTATTGACCTGGACAAGAAGGATGGGGAGTGATGGGACAGGGGAGCAGTTTAAACTGCCAGAGGGCAGGGTTAGATGGGATTTGGGGGGGAAATTCCTCCCTGGGAGGGTGGGGAGGGGCTGGGATGGAATTCCCAGGGAGCTGTGGCTGCCCCTGGATCCCTGGAGCCCCCTGGGACAGTGGGAGCTGTCCCTGCCAGGGCAGGGGTGGCACTGGGTGGGATTTCAGGTCCTTCCAACCCCACCTGTCCCATGACTCTGAATTTTGGGCAGGTTTATGAACCCTGAAGCAAACAGCAGTGCAGTCAGTGCAGATGGCTGTAAATCCCCAGCCAGGTGTGCAGGAGCATCTCCAGTGGATCCCAGGAGGGCCTGCAGGGATCCCAGGATGTTTGTGATCAGCTCTGGGCCTGAATGATCAATGCAAGCCCTGAGGGTTCTGTTCATTAATGGACAAAACTCCCCTCACATGGCAGAGTTCTAGCAGAGCTTGCTGTGCAGCTTGGACATTCAGCTGTAAGTGTTCCACCTGAAGGAGGTGGGATTTATCTTCAAGAATTAACAAAATGAATCATTTCAAAGCTTTCAAAAACATGCTGAATGTAAAACAGCACAGTAATCTGATCCTGGAAAAGAAGAGGGGGAAAAAAAGCCCTTTCTTGTATATTCAGGAAGTTCTGTAGTTAGTTCTGCAGCACATTTAAATGTGGCTTAAGGTAAAAATAAAAATCCCTGGGCAGTTCCACCCCTAGAACTGCCTGGCTGCTGCATTTCTGGCTGCTGCTCTTTTTGAGAGGAACAGAAGTTCCTGGGCAGGACCTGGCAGGCTCTGTGTGGGTGCCCAGTCAGAATCCAGTGCAGATAATGATCCAAGCCAGCATAAAATTGTCATGAGAGGATGAAAACAAAGTAATCCTCACCAGGGCAGGGGATGAGTTGTGGAGACAACCAGAAACAAATCCAGGAACTCAGGGAAGAAAGATCTGTGAAAGGAATGTAAAACCTCTCCTCTCCTTAGCAAGGCTTTAATTGCTGGAATCCTTCTGGAGGTTGGGTTTTGTCTCCTCCATCAGCTGGAGCTCAATCACAGTGAGTTCTGAGGGGCAGCCCCAGGAACAGCCCAGATGTGCTGATGGAAGGAATTTGCTGCTCCCTGGGGCAGCTCTGGGGAAGGGGAAACTCCTCGGGGCTTTGGGAGCTGGAGGGAGCTCAGCTGCACCCAGCACAGCCAGGCAGCTCAGGAGCTGCTCACAGAAGGCATTGAATGAATCTCCCTTAAAATCTGTATGCAGCCCCATTGCCCTTTCCTTTTCCACCTTTCTTATTTGTTCTTTTTTATTTTTCTTGATTTTTCCTTATTTTTTGTTATTTCTTCCCTTGTTGCCAGGCTCCCCCTCGTTGCAGGCTGATGGATTGGCCACGCCACCCCCCCCTCCCCCCAAAAGCAAACCCTACGAGAGCAGCACCCCCAGGAACTCTGTGGAGGTGAGGAAATGGGGGCTGACAGCTCCTGGAGAGCAGCTGGGAGCAGGAGGCACCAGTGCAATGTTCCAGGCTGATCTTAGGGTGGTGCTGCTTGAAACCTGTCCCATCATTTCACTGCTTCACTCCCTGAAACCACAAAAGAAGGAAAAAAGGGGTTTTGGTTCAGGAGAAGGCAGTGGAGTGCAGTGCCTTTATTATTTCTTTCTCCAAGTGGGAGTTGTGTTGTCCTTGGTCAGGAAAAAAGTGTGTGGGGGTGGGAAGAGGCATGGAAAACACACCAGCAGCAAAAGTTTCAAAAACATGATCAGCCTAAAATACTGCAATAATTTGGGCTGAAAAAGAAGTGTGGGGGGTAAAATCACAATTTCACAATTTTCAGAGGTCTCCAGTGTCTCCTTCTAAGCCTCAGCTTAGCAGAATCTGATTTTTCAAGCCATTAGTGACTTTTAAAAGCCTGTTTTTAAATCCTGCCCTTTGTCTCAATTCCATGGAGTGATTTTCTTGTAGGAATATCAAACTGCCCCTGTGTCAGTGAATATCAAACTGCCCCTATATCAGTGAATATCAAACTGCCCCTGTGTCAGTGAATATCAAACTGCCCCTGTGTCAGTGAATATCAAACTGCCCCTGTGTCAGTGAATATCAAACTGCCCCTGATATCAAACTGCCCCTGTATCAGTGAATATCAAACTGCCCCTCTGTCAGTGAATATCAAACTGCCCCTGATATCAAACTGCCCCTGTGTCAGTGAATATCAAACTGCCCCTGTGTCAGTGAATATCAAACTGCCCCTGTATCAGTGAATATTAAACTGCCCTGTGTCAGTGAATATCAAACTGCCCCTGTGTCAGTGAATATCAAACTGCCCTGTGTCAGTGAATATCAAACTGCCCCTGTGTCAGTGAATATCAAACTGCCCCTGTGTCAGTGAATATCAAACTGCCCCTCTGTCAGTGAATATCAAACTGCCCTGTCTCAGTGAATATCAAACTGCCCTCTGTCAGTGCTGCATCACTGATGTTTCTCACACCTGGGTGTCTCCAGGCTCTTTGGAATCCCTGACATGCAAATCTTGTGTCAGAATCGTTTCACCTGCCCCTGGAATGAAGGTGCTGGTGGTGTCAGACTGATTCCTTAGCAGTGGGAAGCAGAGAAGGGATCCTGTTGTGACTGAGACAGGGATGGAGCCTTCCCCAAACCTGTCAGGAATTCCCTTTTGCAGCTGAAAGGGGGGGGTGTCTCCCCCAGTCCAGTTTGCAGAGAGGATTTGGGGGTACCTGAGTGAGATAAACTGGGATTTGTCCAAAAGGAATTTAGAGAGGGATCACACTTAACTGCTTTAGCAGCACAGGAAGACAAGACAACAGCTCATCACCTAATTCAGTGTTGTGACACTGGAATAAAGCCTTGAAACATGGCATCAGGGGGAAGTTTTGCTTCTTTGCCCTTGATTTGGCTGAAAGTGACTGTGGCTGCTGTGCCCAGCAGAGAGATCCCAGCTGCAGGGATGCTGTGGGAGTCACTGGATCAAGAGGATTAATAAAAGAGCTCCTTCCCCTGGGTCTTGTAAGGAAACTAATTACTGCTGTGTCCTGGCCTGCAGCATCCCCTGGCTGGCAGCCAGAGGGGAAGGATTCTCAGGGCTGGAGAGGGAGATTGGGGAGGGTTTTCTGAAGGGTTTTGTTAGTTTGGTGCTGTAAAGTTGGGTCTGTCTTCCTTTGGATAAAACAATCCTGAAATGCTGGGGTTTGGCTGAGGAGTGATGAACCACACAACCTCCTCCCTCTCCTGGCCTTTCCCATCTCATTTATTTACAGGCAGAGACAACACGAAACCTCCCCTCCCTCAGTGCAGTTCCTGCAAGAGCAAGAAATGCCCTCCAAGCCCCTCTGCAGGCAGGCAGGATGTGGCTTGTTTAGTTAGAGCTGCCCTTGCTTCCATTTTAGGGTGTAAAGTTTTGCCATTCTCATTTGAACACATTTTACATCCTTTTGGGGCAGCTCATCCAGCCAGCAGGAGAAAAAACCTGAGTTTTGAAAGGGAAGTGAAATGGGTTTGTTGGCATTTTACATTTCACCAAAAGCAGGGATGAATGCTGAAGTTGGGCTGCAGGTCAGGAGCAATTAGAGTCTGTCCTGGGCCTGCTCTAGCAACAAAAACATTTCAGCTTCTGGTGTCTCCAGGGGATCTGTCCTTGCTTGGCCCTCTCACGTGGAGCTGAGGCTGAACTCCAGGCTTTGCGCCTGAAGGAGCCATCAGGACTTTGGGTTTCTCATTTGGTGAAGCAGAGTGCCTGGCACTCCTTGCAGTGATTTATGGTTGTGTTTCCATCTCCCCAGGTTGCTCCAGCGCTGCCCAGCAGGCGAGAGGCCAAACCTCCCCCTCCACCCCCCAAAACCAGGAAATCCAGCGTGGTGTCCTCGGAGCAGGGGCTGCCCTGAGCCTGGGGGGTGCCAGAAGTGCCAGCCTGCAGTGGTGCTTCATCTCCTGCCAGCCTGGCATCTCCCTGCCCTGGCATCTCCCCTGCCCTCCTTCCACCCTGCCCTGGAGCTTTCCTGGCAAATCCCACAGAGGAAACGTGGCTGGGGCTGGGCTCCCTCGCTGTGTTTGCCTGTGCACTGCTCACTCTGATCCTGAGCTCTCCCTCACACACTGATACTGCCCTGTCCCTCACACACTGATCCTGCCCTGTCCCTCACACACTGATCCTGCCCTGTCCCTCACACACTGATCCTGAGCTGTCCCTCACACACTGATCCTGAGCTGTCCCTCACACACTGATCCTGCCCTGTCCCTCACACACTGATCCTGAGCTGTCCCTGTCACACTGATCCTGGGCTCTCCCTCACACACTGATCCTGAGCTCTCCCTCACACACTGATCCTGCGCTGTCCCTCACACACTGATCCTGAGCTCTCCCTCACACACTGATCCTGAGCTCTCCCTCACACACTGATCCTGAGCTCTCCCTGTCCCTCACACACTGATCCTGGGCTCTCCCTCACACACTGATCCTGAGCTCTCCCTCACACACTGATCCTGAGCTCTCCCTCACACACTGATCCTGAGCTCTCCCTCTCCCTCACACACTGATCCTGCCCTGTCCCTCACACACTGATCCTGAGCTCTCCCTCACACACTGATCCTGAGCTCTCCCTGTCCCTCACACACTGATCCTGAGCTCTCCCTCACACACTGATCCTGCCCTGTCCCTCACACACTGATCCTGAGCTCTCCCTGCTGCAGTTCCTCTCCCTCCTGGGCCTGTCTGTCCTGGGTTGGTCACTGCTGCAATGCCAGCAGCTCCTCCCAGTGCCCTGGGAATCCTGGCTGATCCCACTGCAGGGCTCAGGGTCTGTGCCCAGCTCTGCTTGCTTTGGTACAAGATCTCATTTGTGCTTTTAATGGGGTGGGAAAAGCATCCTGTGAATGTTGGAGATGACAGAAGCTGCACTTTGGCCAGGGCTGGACTGGCACCACTGCACCGATGGCAGAGCTTCACTGGCACCACTGCACTGACACCAGGACTTTACTGGTTCCACAAACAGATCATGGCCTCTTTATTTGTCATCAATAGTGATGAAGATTTTGCTTTCTCTTCCAGGAAATAATTTTGTTTGTTCATTTTGTCACTTTGCTTTGGATTATCTTGTAGGAGTTGGGAGGAGCCACTGAAACCCTGCTGAGGGTGTTGCTCACAGCAGGAATACAATTATTGTTGGGCTGGGGGTTCATGGGCCATTATTGTGCTCCCCTGAGTGAAAGAAGTTTCTGACCTTACTGAAAAACCAAAGTTTGTTAAACCTAATGAAAAGTTTCCTCAGCAAGGTCTTTTTCAGAGAAAAGCAAACCCAACAAAACCCAACCCAACAAAAACCAGCCCCAGGAGGGTTTTGCTCAGACTGAAGTTGTCATTTCCTTTTGTCCTTCCCAATTCTTTTGACATGAGTGTGAGTGCAGGGGCTGGAAGCAGATTGCCCTCATCCCAGATCATCCCAGAGTGCCATCAGCTCCAGCCTGAGCTGCTCTGGAGGTGGCACTGCAGTCACATCCCATCCATCCCCAGCCTGATTGCTGCGCACATTCCAGCTGCCTCTGGGCTGCTGCTCCTCGGGGGAGCTCTTGGAGCCTCCCTGGGGCACTGTGTGCCCTGCCAGCTCCTCCTCGTGTTCCTGACACAGACACTGCTCGACTGCAAAACCTCTGGGTTTTCCTGCCCTTCATTTCCTGTGCACTCTCCCTCCCTGGATGCTCTGAAAGTTCCCCTAAAGCAGCTTTTTGTGTGGGCTGAGGTTCTGCTGCAGGCAGAGCAGCAGGATGTGCTCTGGGCTGTCTGAGGTGCATCCTGGTGTTCATTCCGTGCCTTTCTCCTCTCAGCCAGGCTGGGTTTAACTCAGTGGGTCAGCAGGAGCAGGGGAGGCCGAGCAGGGATCCCAGGATGGTTTCCCTGGTGTGGGCAAACAGGCTGAGCTGTCAGGTTTGGGTGTTTTGGTTCTCAGTGACTTTGGAGTCCTCTTTGCAGCCTTTTTGTTCTGCTTTAACCACCTTAACATAGGGAGGTACCTTTTGCATCCAGGTTTTTTCCTGGAGAAGGAAACCTCCATGCAGAAAACACTCACAGGAGGAGGTCTGACCTTGGGAAGAATTTTTCAGCTGATTTTAAATCAGCTGTTTGCTCTCAGATTTGGCTCTGGCTGCATTTTCTGCAGCTACAGATCAGGATTTTGAGCAGAATCTTTGGCATGTTGGTGGTGAATTATCCCTCCCTCTCTGCAGCTGCCACCTTCAGCTCTGCCCTGCCTTGAAATTGCTCCTCTCACCTTAAACCTCACCTGGCTTTGCTGCTCACAAGTTCAGGTTCTCCCGTGCCCCCTGTGCATGCCCAGTTTGGGGTGGGCACCCCTGGCTGCGAGGAGAGGAGCAGCTCACACCAAAGAGCTCAGAACAAGCTTTCCCTTCCCAGCACATTTTGGGCATTTCACTGGCAAATTTGCCCCAAAGGACTCTAAATTTGGTTCTGTTTTTTCCTTTCTCAGCATTATTTATGTGGTAGAGTTTTAAACTTGTTGCACTCCTGCTCCTTTTGGCAGTGTCCCCAGTGTGGTGTCCAATTCCCTTACCTGGCTGATAAAAGTTGGCATCACTGGGCTCAGAGGTGCAAGATGGAATTTCTGTTCTGTGCCCAAATGATTCAGGGCTTTGGGCCAGTTTTGGGGAGGAAAATCATCCAAGAGTCAGATTTTTAAAGGCATTTGGGCATTAAGTGTGTGAGGAAGAACAGGGCATGAAAGTGATTTTAAATGAGTGGAGTTAAGTGCCCACTCTAAGGACAAATCCCACTGGAACCTTCATTGTGTGAAGTGTTTGCTCCTTGCTTGGGTGAGATTTCATTTTCAGAGGCACTTCAAGGTGTCTCTACCTTGTTTCTTTAAATGTGAATCATCTCCTCAGGTTCATTGGGTGCTTTAGGAAATGCCTCCAATGTGTTTTCAGCTGTTGGGTTTCAAATGGGAAGAGGACATTCCACAATGATGATCTCTGCACACCACAAATTGCAGCAATTTCTGCCCAATTCCTGCTTTTGAATAAAATCTCAAATTTAAAACATCCCCTCTGCAGAGGAGACAAAACCTAATCCCATTTCAGAGCCAAGCTGCTCAAAGCTGCTGTGAAATTTCAACTCTTTGAGGATTTCAGTTTTTCTCCTTTGGAGAAATGTGCTCAACACTTGTTTTCTGGAGCTTTGAATTAAAATGTGTCATGCTGGGATGAATTCCTTTAGAAATGTGGCAGGGGCAGAGGGGAGCAGGCAGTTTTGGATTATTGGATTAGGGAAGGACAGGGATTGCAGAGGGAGCAGCTCTGTGAGCCCCAGCAGGGATTTTGGGGCTCCTGCTCCAGCTCACACCGAGCTGCACTTGCAGTGACAATGCCTCAGATTTTCCTCTCCTTATTTATTTTTACCATTGTAAATGGAAATAATCACTTTAAGTCTGTAATTTAACTAATTTTTTATATAGTGAAAACATTGCTGACCTGCTTCTGCTACCTTCTTTTGATTATTTTTATTTTAATGAAAAACTTGACCTTATTTTTGCTGTTGCAGACCAAATCCTGTGGTGGACCAGGGTAAGCTTATCCAAAGACTACAGCAGGGAGGAAAAATACACAAAATGGGATTTTATGGCTGTTCAAAGCACCAGGTTCCCCTGATTCTTCTCTCTGAGCATTAATTAAAGCACTTTAGGACATTTTGGGCACTACAGGGATTACTCAAAGCAGGTTCACACCTTAACCCATTTTTCAGCTCCATGTGGTGCTGGTTTGTATCTTTAGGCAGAGTTCACCCCAAATTACATTTGGTTCATTTTTCTCACTGTGCTATTACAGAGGTTTCATCACTCTGAACCCTGGGATGAGTTTGTTGGGAGTTCAGGAGGGTTTGGGTGTTGTGGAAGGAGTTGTTGTGTTCTGGGATCCTGGGTTGGTGGGTTCAGTGCAGACTGCAAATAAAATGTTTGGGGGTTTTTTCAGTCCTTTGCAACTGAATCAGTAAAAAATTCAGCTTTAAAGTGGCTCTGGAGAGAGCTTTGGGAAGGGACTGCAGCTCTCTGGGTAAATGCCACGATTCACTCAATCTGTACAGCAAGGTGTACACATTTCTGTGGGGTTTTTACATGTAATGATTGCTGTAAAGTTTGTAAATACATTTTTAAAATAAATGTAGTTTTTATGACTGAACCAGAAACAAGAGCAGTAAAAGTTTTTCTTCCATGGACCACTGGCAGACAGGGGAGGTGATTCCCAAAGGGAATTTATTCTTTTAGCAGAATTTATTCTTTTAGCAGAGTTTCCTCCTGTTTCACCCCGAGGGGAGTGATGAGGCCATGGACACGTGAAACAAAAATTGTCACATCCAAATTGTCCCTGCAGGGCCCAGAGCAGACCC